>NW_021604634.1:9241912-9314437 GCF_004785775.1 Grammomys surdaster | reverse complement strand
AGTTTTTCTCTTTAATTTATTTCCTAATAGCTTCAATTGTCAGCTTGACATAGCCTATCACCATCTAGGAGAGTCTTAATTAATGAAATATTGTCCTGAGATCATGTCTTTGGGAGGCTGTCCTAATTTTCTTATGATGTAGGACCATCCTGCCCTGACTTCCCTTGATGATAGGAATTGTGCCATGAATTGATGATGGATCATAACCTGTAAGCTGAAGAAAACCTTTTACTCCTCTTAGTTGACTTCATTCATAGTATTTGTCACAGCCACAGAATGAAACTTGGACAGTTCCTTACATTGTTTTACTACTTTATGGAACAAAAGAATTCTTAACACAAAGTCTGAAAGATTCTCTCAACTAAATTAATAACGCTCATGAAAGAAGAGTGGCCTTTTGAATTAGCTCCTGGTGATTTCTTCAGTTAACCTGCACAAAGGTATAGATCATTAAATGTTTATGTAAAATACACATTTATAAAAACTTATAATGAAAATATATTTACAAATGTGTACTAATCTATTCATGCTGATATGAATACTTTACTCTGTTCTACTAAGTGCTAAGGACAAAGAGGATTTTACTCTAATAAAATAATCTAAGATGACTTTATTCCCAAGGAGACATGACAATATTAAATTAACTAGATTGATCACATCAGCTGATAGCAGCTGCAGGGATGCAGAGAGGACACAGGTGGGTGATCAGTTCAGAACCCTGCTGAATCACAAAAGGCCAGACATCTAACTGGCTAAAATAACAGGGCTCCTGAGGAGAAGGACAGCCTGGGGACAGGGAGTTCTGACATAAGACATGACTTATTTTCCCATCTCATATCTCCTAAATGCCTTAGTAATTAACAGCAGGAGCATCATATATCACAGTACAACAAGCATCAAGAGACCAGAACATCATTGTAAAGAGAAGTTTCTTGGTTTAAAGGCATTAAATTCTTTCTATTAGTCATTTTTCCTGAAAAAGACATTATTAATATCATACTGAATGATGTTTTAAAGTTTAACTCTACTTTAATATTAAGCTGCGACCCACAGGGATAAATATCATGATTCTCTAAAATTTATTTTTACATCCATCATTAATAGTTTACTAAAATCTCAGCACCATTATAGCAATAAGCAGCTCCTAAAGTTCCAACTACATGGTCATAAAATTTGGATTACTCCTGTAATCATGCCATCTGGTAGCTGGGTTACAGCTACCTCTAAAAATCCTGTTGGAAATTGGCTCAACTTTTAGATTCTTTTTGTTCCACTGTTTTGTGATAATTTGTCACACTATTATTTTATGTACATTTATAATAACCACCTAGCTTATTTGTTAATACCAAGGAGTAGTCTAAGGAGTGTATATTATAATTTATTTTTTAAGTTAGCACATACAGTAATGGGCATAGTTCATGTTTATATTTGGTTTCCTCCTCTTTCTTAACCAATATCCACTTCTTACATGATCCCTCCCTCTCTACAAGAGCACCCACTGGAAAAGCTTCCAACTCACATGTATGCCATTATTTTCTTCTCCTTTTCACCTCTCTTAATATCTATCTCATGCCTTTTCTAGATTCACAACCTACACACACACACACACACACACTTAAGTTTCTGTATATGAGAGAAAGCTTATAGTGTTTGTCTTTCTAAGTCTGGCTTATTTCACTTAGCATAATGATTTCCACTTGTATCCATTTTCCTGTGTCATGATTTTCTTTTTCTTTATGCTGAACACCACCTCATCAATCATTATCATTCATCTGTGCCAGAATTTACTCCATTTCTACACTGTTCCATGATGCATTTGGTGCACCTGTCTACATAGTCAGTGGAAAAGTTTGAAGTCTATCATTGATCTGTGAGATCACTGATATCACTCTAAATGATGTCTGGTATTTCCCACAGGGGAGAAGTACCTGGGTCATAAATGTAACACTATACGCCATCAGGAAAGAGAACCAAAGAGATTGAGAAGGTAGATATGATTGACTTTGTATAGGAGAAGTAAAGAAGTACTATGATGTTGAAGACCAAGAATCTGAAATGACTCACTGACCAGTGGTCATTTGGTCTTCTTACAAGGTCGTCAGAGGAAATATCTAATCTTCTATTTTACCAGCATCAAAGTGATGTAATAGTCTAATCCTATTGAATATAAATGAAAATTTTTCATCTGAGGTGAAAATAGGAATGCAATAAACATTAGTCTCATGTCAAGTAATATAATCATAAGGTTCATTATGAATATCTTCTTTTATCTAAATTCTTCACACTTAGTATTTTGAGACTATAATTACATGGTTTTTTTTTTTTTTTTTTTTTTTTTTTTTGTTTTTTCGAGACAGGGTTTCTCTGTGTAGCCCTGGCTGTCCTGAAACTCACTCTGTAGACCAGGCCGGCCTCAAACTCAGAAATCCGCCTGCCTCTGCCTCACAATTCTGCCTCCCAAGTGCTAGGATTAAAGGTTTGTGCCACCACAGCCCACCTACATCTTCTCTTGATCTATTTAAAATTCATTCTCATTTTCTTTGATTGTTGTACATATGCATACATTCATAAATAGATATGTAATATGCATACATAATGTATATAATATATTAATATACACATATAATACATATTTCAAAATACATAAATTCAACCTACAGTCTGTCTAACATTATTTGTTCCTGTTTTCAGGGCTGAACTTTTGGTGTTGGATAACCAATTAGTGTGCTTTTCCTGGGATAAACAATTTTTCCCTCTCTTAGCATTCTTTATTTGCCCATATATCTTGTTCTCTGTTTGAGGTCTTATGAGCTTTCCACCACTGGTGTTATAAAGTCTATTGTTATCATTTTTATTCCAATCATGTGGAAATCTAAGCCCGAGTGATATATCCACAACACGACCCCTTCACCTAAGGCTAAGGGACCATCTTGGAAGATTTGTAATGGCCAAAGGATGAGGATTCTGTAAGACTGTATCTTTTAGAATTATCAGAAATTACAGCCATGAAGTGGCATCCCCATGGCTGCCTAGATACAAACTGAACAAAGAATCTTTTAAAACCTCTTATCATGATGTGGAATCCTGCAAGATTCTGAAGTCAGGCTTTTAATAGATTAAATTGTATAGAAAAGCTTCTAGCCAACTGCAAGCAGTCTAGTGGATGGGAGTCCCAAATAAAGATGTAGAAAGCAACATCTCTGTAAAGAAAGGTAGACTGTGAAGCCATCTGGAGAAAAAGTTGATATCACCTAGGATTCTTGGAATTTGTGAACTTTTTGCAGCCCAGACCTGATGACAGATGTTTGTAGGTGATCAAGAATCTGCTGTTTCAATTTTTTCTATTCTGCCAACATCTGGGGAAAGTCAGCCTGGGCCCTACTATTAGGCCCTATTAGCCGTTCAATGGTCAGATGACCAAAGGGTAGAACACAATGGAAAATACAAGAGAATGTTATACAATTAGGGCTGTTCAGTATAAGCCTACAAATAAAAACACTTAATCAACTACCCAACAAAGTTGAGCATATGGAAGCAATGATTGCAATGAAATATGTTAATTTTGGTAATTTAAAAGAAATTTAATAGAAGATATTTAAAATAAAACATATTTCCATTTATAACCTGCAGTAACTATTTAATAATAAATATAGAATAACTTTAGAAGTAAAAAATAAAACCTTACAGTGATTAATCTTAAATCATAGGGAAAAATGGTAGATATAATAGAAGAGGGTTAAGGATAAGAATTGATTGACAACAAGATTAAAAATTACATAGATGAAATAATAATAATGAGGAATAAGAAAACAAAAAAGACTGTAGAAAAGAAATCATGTTTCTAATATTTTATATATAAAAGCATTAAAGACAAGTTCTACCATGTAGATCTTGGTATTCCAACTCTGGTTGCCAGACTTTGAAGCAAGCCCCTGTACTCTCGAAGATATTCCACCAGCTCAACTTGCACATCTCTAAATGGAAAAGAGAAAACTAAAAGAGAAAACTACTCAATAATTGTGACAGTATACATTGTAATCAGAAATAAATTTACAAAAGTATATTTTAAAGCAAAAATTAAACTAAAGAATAAGAATAAATGGGAGGAAATTCAGAAATATCAGAATTTAAGCTATTTGATGTGAATTACCAAAATTTATGTAATTAAGTTCAATGCATTTTTTTTAGTAAAATTCTGACTTATCGTTTTCACAGAAAAATGTTGGTTTATACACCCAGGTTGTTAACTAAATAACAACATATCTTGTGTGCTTCAGGATGCAAAGGCTAAAACCCCACGGGCCCTGGCTTAAGGGTGTCTATTCTGCGTGTGCTCAATAAAGTGAAGTAAAGCTATGAGAAAAAGGCCAGGCATTTTCTAAATGAATTCACAGATGTTATTCCAATCACTACATTTAAGAAACATTCCTCTGAGAAGATGAGTTTAAGTACAGGATAGAGGCAGAGTGCTGACCTGTCATGTTTTGTAATCATATATCAGAAACGAGCTAGAAACGGGAATGGTCAGTGTCGCAGGAAGAAGTGGATTCTATATGTCAGTAATAGGAAGGCAAAATGCAGCACTGGAACAGAAGCCAGGAGCCACAAGAAGAGGCCACAACTGCAGCCTTACTGTCAAGACACCAATCCTAGCCTCCAGGAAGTGGTGAGGACTCTACTTTTCAGCTTCTGTGATGTAAGAAAGGGTGGAAAATGAGAAAGTCAAGGAGCTAGCCTGAACTTCTGACTGGGGCACAGGCAAAAGCAGAAGAAAAAAGCAGCCCTGGGACATTTCAATCAGACACACTAGTACTGACTTAGAATTCAGGACTTGATTGTGGAAAGAAAGATGTGAAGGTAAAATATCATGTGTAATTTACAGAATGTAATTTGTTTGAAGTAAAACAATAAATGTAAAAACAATTTTATTATTTTGATATAAATGAAAGAACTAGACAATATTGCAATATATATTGCAATGAAAAATAAGGCACTGTGTTGGGAAAGTTAAAGGAATACCAAGGAACCATCCTTTATGAAACCATACATTAATACAATAAAAATAAACATTTTCTCATGGAAGAGGACTAATAGGCCCTAGTATTAAACTAAGAAGTAAAGCATTGTATAGAAAGAATTACTGCAAGACAAGCATCAGTACTGCGGTAGAAAAAGCACCAAGTATATAAAAGATTGAAGCAGGCAGTCCTCCTTCTGTAACTGTAACAGTATCTTACACAGAGCAGGAGAAATAAACTCAGATAATTTAATGATTTAACTAGGAGAAGAAGAATTTATCTACCAAAACAAAAAACATACAAAATATATAATCTCAGGGAGTTTAGAGATCTGGTGGGGTGGGGTGGGGACATCCTTGTGGAGACAGCGGTCAGGGAGGAAGTATGGGATATGGAACATTGGAGGGTGGACTAGGAGGGGTATAAAATCTGGAGTGTAAAAAAAAATAAAAAATAACAATAATAAAAAGGAAAAAATGGGTCACAGAGACATCTTCAGGACATTGTTCTCTGCATGTTGGATCCTTATTCATCAAGGGTCCAAATATCAAGTGTTAGAATTTATAGAAAGAAAGCTGATATTCCTGGCAAAAAAAAATAATCTCAATTTCTCCCCACTCCTCTTTCCCCACCTCTCTCTCTCTCTCTCTCCCTCTCTCTCTCTCTCTCTCTCTCTCTCTCTCTCTCTCTCTCTCTCACACACACACACACACCACACACACACATGTGTACTAAGCTAAAGTATTTGAGAAGATATTCCAAAATTTTATTTGGAAAAATAATCAGAAACAGGAATTTTCTACTCACATAATGAAAACAGAATTATTAGTTTCATAACACTTGATAAAATGTTGTAAGATACCAGTATCCTATTAAAATTATGAGGCTATACTAAACATTTCAGAGATGGGTTGTTTTGCATGCTAAAATAAAATATAACTAGTCCTTCACTATGAAATTTTATTTTGTATTTTGTTTTACAATTTTTGTTTAAAAACAAAAATTTTATGGTACAATGTATTAACATATAACCATATGCACAATATATTGATGGTGCATATTATTGTAATTAATAATAATAACTTGTAAACAATAATGTGTGCTTAGAAATATGTAATAAGTTATATAAGTATAGTATATGTTATTTAATACAACTTGTCTATGATACAAAATCCTGGAAATATTTGCACAGACTTTTTTTAACTTTTGGGAATATTATGTACTCAATAAAAGGAATAATTTTCTACTTACAAATACACTTGAACAAATGTTTATAAAATATTATTTATTAAACATATATAAAGAAATTGTTATGATTCTACTTTTAAAGCAATAATAAAGCATTTTTCATGTATATTTGTACATGTGACTGACCAAAACACATATATTTTATATTTTTGATATATAAAAAGTACACAAAAATTATGCTTTGTACTCAATATATAAAAGAAATAAAATACCAGCAATAAATTACTATGTATTAATATTCATCTACAGAATAAACTTTGGCATATGAATTTTTAATAATAATGAGAGAGAAGAGTGAAGGATGAAACGTACAATTAAAAAATACATTCCTGTTTAAAGGATTAAGATAAATGATGAATGTGTGTTTACTTCAGCATATAGATATATATAAAAACATGTGTGTATCCAAACTTATATAACTACCAGTCATGATGAAATATTTAGGTACTTTCCATTCATTTTTGAAAATCTGAACTTTTTTTTAATGTTATTTTATTTATTTACATTTCAAATGTTGTCAACCTTCCCGGTTTCCCCTCTGCTAACCCTCATCCCATTCCCCTCCCCCTCCCTCTATGAGTATAATCCCCCACCCACTCACCTACTCTTGCCTCACCACCCTAGCATCCCCCCTATTCTGGGGCATCAAGCCTCCACAGGAATAAGGGCTTCCCCTCCCATTGATGCCAAATAAAGCAATCTTTTGCTACATATTCAGCTGGAGCGATGGGTCCCTGTATATGTATTTTTTGGTTGATGTTTTTGTCCCTGGGGGTTCTGGGGGGTCCAGTTAGTTGATATTGTTGTTCTTCCTATGGGCTTACAATTCTGTTCAGCTCCTTCAGTTCTTGCCCTAACTCTTTCACTGGGGTCTTTGTCTTCAGTCTGATGGTTGGCTGCAAGCATCTGCATCTGTATTGGTCAGGCTCTGGTAGAGCTTCTCATGGGACATCTATACCAGGCAGGCTCCTATCAGCAAGCACTTCTTGACATCAGCAAGTGTCTGTGTTTGGTGTCTGCAGATGAGATGGATCCCTAGGTGGGGGAGTCTCTGGATGCCCTTTCTTTCAGTCTCTAATCCACTCTTTGTCCCTGCATTTCCTTTAGACAGGAGCAATTCTGGGTAAAAAAATTTTGAGATAAATGAGTAGCCCAATCCCTCAGTGGGGGGCCATGCCTATCCACTGAATATGGTCTCTACAGGTTCTTTCTCTCCTTTGTTGGGTATTTCAGATAATGTCATCCTTGTTGGATTCTGGGAACCTCTTGCTTCCCTGGCATCTAGGACTTTCTAGTAGCTAGTCTCAGTTGCCCATCCCCCACTGCTATATATCTCCATTCAATTTCCTGACCCTCTGTACTTTGTTCTAATGTCAGTTTAGTTCAATCAAAAATAAATTTCTCATTTTTTTGTGTTTCCATCCTGCTGAAGATGAATTCTGTGAACTGTCTAAAATTGACTTCATCTCTGGTTTGTGCAAATGGATCCTGAGTAGAGAATTCCAGTCTGAATGTGTTTAGTTGCACTGTGATAAGATATCACTTTATCATCTTCTGGACTTGTTTCGGACTGTAATTAGCAATTCTTTGTATCATAGCTTCTTTGCACATATTTCTTCCAGTCTCTTTTCAAGATTCTTTTATTTTTATGTAGCTACTAATGTTTAAAATTTGTTGTGATTAAATGTGACTCTCATTATGTTCATCCAGTTTGACAGTTATGTATATTCATAGATTGCAGGGTTTTTTTTTCAAGTTAAGGGAATGCTCTTGCAATTCTCTCTCCCTCTCCCTCTCCTCTTTTCTCTCCATCTTTCCTTCCGCTTCCCCATTTTGCCTTTTATTTTCTTACAGGCTCTAATTTAACAATGTATTAAATAATTTTAGTTTTTCCATCCCATTCATGGTGTCTGTTATTCAGACTAAGTTGCTTCTGGCATTCTCGGTCTTTCACGCTCCTTCCCCATTTGTTTCACATAACTGATGAAATATTCATTTTATGTAGTATATTTTTCCTCTTGAGTCTATTTTGTACATGCTCTATCAATTTTTTCATTTATATACTTTTCTCATTTATGTTTTCCTTTAACTCTTTGTACCATTATCTATAATGTTATTCACTATCTTTTACCACTAATTCTGTGATCTGTATCACATCACCACTGGTTGCCACTAATCCTATTTTCCAAATCAGAGTTATTTGTAACTCTAGTATCACTAACAATATACCTGTTCAGTTAGGACCTCCATCTCATCCCTGCACTGTCTGGGAAGCCCCATTTTTTCATCTCTTTTCCCCACACCTGCTTGCATGGAAAGAATTCAAACAAAGGAATGATACCAGAAGCTCAGGCCTATGTTTCTATCAAGTGATGCAATCAGCCAGAGCACCCAAGAGTGCCTGGCCAGGAGCTCAGTTTTTGACCATATATATGTACAACCCTAGGTCCTGGCTGACATGTCATAAAATCTATAAATAATCTATAAAACCTTAGCCTGGTGGAGCAACTTCTATGGCCTCGTTCTCTGATACCTATGAACCCTCCTAGGAGCTGTTCCCCAAAACCTGTTTTTACACATTTTATTTTTTAAAATATTATTTATTTAATGTATATGAGTCCACTGTAGCTGTCTTCAGACATGCCAGAAGAAGGCATCAGATCCCAATAGATGGTTGTAAGCCACCATGTAGTTGCTGGGATTTGAACTCAGGACCTCTGAAAGAGCATTCAGTGCTCTTAACCCCTGAGCCATTTCTCCAGCCCATTTTTAAATAATTGTCTCTTTTTGGTGTTAGAATACTAAAAGTGATGAATTTTTATAGGTAATATTCTGTTGTATCATTTTGATTGGTGTTTGATAATGTATTGATGAGTAGTTATTGTAGCAATGCTACATGTTTATCTTTCAATATGCTTTTCATACATTCTATGGGATTGGGCTAATGTAACCACCACTATAAGCTTTCTCTCTGTTGGTTCCTATATGTGTTTCTATGGCTTCCTTGCTGATTCTCCTGTGTTTTGAGTTTGTTTTAGTAACTAAGCTTTTTGGTTTTCCCTTGGTTAGATTACTAAGCTAGGTCTTGTGTTATATTTTTCAGAATTCTTACAGCTTTGTTTCCAGCCGAACACTAAGAAACTTTTGTAAATTTTCAGAGAATTTTCTAACTGTGTTTATATTCCTTCAGTTTTTCTTTATCAAAAATTTCAGTTCTCCCATCTATTAACATGGGCCATTCTCCCTCCCCTGTCCACACCCTGGTGGTGTGCTCTTTTGTGCTGTAATTGAGTTTTTTCTCTCTGGAGAATCTAAGCAATAGTAAAAATATGGATTGCATGGTGCTTATTGTGTTACCTTCAGTTGGAAGTGACTCCTGTATTTCCCATGTTAATCATCTGTCAGTGTTCCCTAGTATGTTGTAGAAAATGTTTACATTGTTGCTGAAGAAAGGGTTGATATAGTTTCTATTAGTTTCTTATGGATACAATTCTTGCTTTATGATTTCTTCCTTCTTTCTATTTCCATGAGTAAATTAGATCTTTAAAACAAACATATATCCACACAATGAGTAAACCTACAGTTGATTCCTGCTTTTGTATGCATCTTGAGGAATTCTGCACTTAGGAGATCAAGTAAAAAGTTCATAGAACCAGGTTTGAGGAATGGTTCTGAGCAATGGACATGAGCATTCATTGCTCTTAAAGGGGACCTTATTGGTGCCTAACATCTAATGGGAGCCCACAACTGCTCTAACTCTAGTTCAAGGGGATCTGACACACTCTACATGTCTCTGCAGGCACCAGACATATGCTAGCCCTCACAAACACATATAAAATAAATATTGCTTAAATATAATCCACAATATCCAAATAACTCAAGAAGATGTTAGTTGTTTTTAGGAAATAAGCTTAAGGCAGAGAGAGATATACAACCGAACTGGAATGAATAAGTTCACATTCATTTCAATTGAAGTTTTGCTGCAAAGCGCACCAACAGAGATAGCAGATAAAATTTATAGACTTTAAAATTAGTATGAAAAATGCTGAATTTGATGGACTTGATGATGACTTATTCCCAAAGTCTCACATTCAAGTATAGAGATAGAACAATTGTGGTTCAATCTCAACCTAGACTATAGGGTGATAACTTATCTCAGGACAATAAAATAAGGAGAAGGCTCAACCATCACATCATTAACCATTAGCATGGCTATGAAGCATCTGTTTTATAACATATTTTATAATTTTATAATTATAATCCTATAATTTTATAAGATATTTAAAACATAAAGAGAATTTTGCCAAAAGTCTTCAAAATTTACCTGTCATATGCAGAGAAAATTAATTCATCAGCTCTTTTTTTTTTTCTAGCTGAAATTTCAAGTGAAACAAAATTAGTGCTATCCCTATGAAAAGAATAAAAGTTTCAATGGTTAGCAATCCATTCATGACAAAATAATGCCTTTTCTTCATAGCCTAAAAGATGTCATCTAGCCAGCCAGGCTCAACGCCTCCTCACTTGGACCCTATTGATATCTGTGACCCATGTTAACACTGCCTGAAGTCACATTGATATCTGAAGGACATGCTGCTAGTGGGGAATCATACTTGTGTGAGAGGCCTGCACTGCAACCTGAGGCCATGGTGGTTTGTGTCCCAGTCCATGCTGTTGCCAAGAGTTACGTTTGGGCCTGTGATCCTGTGGGCTGGGTCTGTGGTCTGTGTTGTCACCAGAAATCATTTGGAGACCCATGATCTTTGGCTTCTTTAGCATTGACATCACGTCAGCTACTGCAGACACATAGTTGATAGGTTGGAACAAGAAAAGCTTCTGTGACAACACCCCTTCTCATTTCCCTATCCTTCATTCTTTCCAAAAGGAACAGTCTAGACAAGAATCCATCAAAAATAACTTTTCAAATGTTAGGTGGAGATGCTAGAGTGTAGATCTTTCCACAATCCATGGCTTCTGACAAAGATGTAGGAGGGAAAAGATTGAGTTCTATTCAAGGGGTAGACCATTGAGTTTGGCCATGCTACAATGAGTATAGGATTGACTCAAATTGGGCTTGTCCTGTTTTTTGATTCTTTTTTATTCTTATTTTTAATTTTACCTTTTTGGAGGGAGAGTTCACATGGATTGGGGGCAAACATGGAAGGACTAGAAGATGAGTATGACCAGGGTACATGATGTGAAATTCCAAGAGAATCAATAAAAAGGATGTAGTATGGCCTTAAATGAAGCTTTGTTACTTTAAAAATGACAAAAATATGCAAATTTGTCTGAAAATTACATATTTTTAGAGTGCTGACTGTATTAGTGGAAATGAGATAAATCATGGTGATAAAAGACCATTATCACAGAGTACTCTAATCCATCATTTTAAGTAGATCCTCTGTTTATCATCTACTTAAACCATAATGCTCAAGTGATCATAATTTATTACAATAACTCACACTAAAAATAAACAACAACAACATTTAGTGTGTTTTTAGGATGGCACATAACAAGATTGCAAACTGCTCTTCACCTTGAACAGTAATCCCAGTATGTTCTGCTAACAACACTCATTGCAGAGCACACATCCAAACGACAAGTTATCATACTGCAGCAGCTGTGCTGTTTCTCAAAATAAATTGGCCAAGTGCTGAGCTAAAGTAAAATCCCCATGGCAACATATATATAGCCTTAATCATAAAATATATGTGTACATTTCAAGTTAATATTATATAATTAAATTTCCATAACTTGGATATTCTACAGTGAGGTGATATAAGCATTGCAAGCTACCAAGGTTTCACATTTTACGCAAAAATGTCAAGATAAACTTACTCTCTGACCATTTCTATCTCTGTTTTTCAGAGAGTTCTGATATAATATTTCAAGAGATAATATATTATGGGGAATGGCGTGGGGTCATAAACAAGCTTTCTAGTCTCTTCAATAAATAAAATTCTACTTTGAAGTTTATTTTATATAGAAAGAATTCATATGATGTAGTTTTAGCAAAAGAAATAGATTATTTGCTATAAAACACATAACATGTTTAAAATAATTTTATTACAAGACAAGTAAGCAAGTTGTAAATTAATGATTAAGCAAGAAATTCAGATTTCTCTAACTATTTATGCTTGTAAGGTTTGAGAGAAACAAACCATTAAACAGTCTAAGATACAATTAAGTAGAAAAATGCTTCTTGGCTAAGGTAATTAAAGTGTTACTGTAATTAAATGATAAGCTATTGGGTATAAAAGATCAAGCCAAAGCAAATTTAGAAAACCAAAACATGGCTTTAGCAAGTGATCACTTTAAACAAAAATCCTTCCATCCAATATTTTAAGACTATCAAATTCAATAGCCACTGAGAGAGAATGGCCATGGTTTTCAGATTTTGAATACAAAGTGAATGTTGACTTTTCCTTCCTTAATTAAGTTCTGTCAAATACAAACAGATTAAATGATTGATTAAAATATATCACATATCAATAAGTTTATTAAAATCAGTATTATAGAGAACAATTATATCTGCATAGGAATGGAATGTCAGGGACCCTTCTAAATAATTATTACTAAAGGTTGTGAGGCAATTTTCTTTGACATTTAAACTTTTTATCCTGCATAAAAACTCTGTAAACCAGAAGATAAACAACTCAGATTTACTTCAGGAAGTCCATGAAACTGAGTAAGCCCCTCTTTCCTAAGATTAAGCAAAAAAGATTGATGAAAGTTATTTTCTGATACCCAACCTCAAAGACTCAAGATTATATCAGCTGTCTGGCAGAAACAGAAATCAGACAAGAAGACATTCAGACCAACTGAGACACCTGCAAGCGATACTGCCCAGTCTCGAATTAGCAATAGGCTATACAATGTGCTCTAGGTTCCCAACTTTTGTGAACTTGTCATCACTAATGCTGAAGTGGGTCTTGGCAATGCATCTCTCCTTGAGACGTTCTATTCCTGTAAATAACCCCTTACCCATATTCCTGTAAGTAATCCCAACAAAACATCAGGTTGTACTTTGGCTATATCGGTAATTTGATCTATCTTTGGTTTCCAGTCTGGGGTGAGTCATCATGTATGTTGTGTTGCATTTTCTCAGGAAAAGTATTTTCACACAGTATTAGTCAAAGGGTAGAAAAATAAAAGAAAGGAGATTATGAATCAAAGGTATTCATCTTCATGTGATCGGGATTCTCAGTACTCTGAAAATCATTTCTGAATTTCTAAATATTAGTCATGGTTCTCTAGAGGAATACAACTGATAGAATAAATATGTGTACATTATATTCATTATAGAAAATTATAGACTGTAGCCAAGTAGTTCAACAATAGCTGTCTCATGATGTAAAGGATGAACATGTGATAATTATGCAGTTGATGAGATTTAGTGTCTCAAAAGTCCCAATCTGGTGCTGGAGTCCTGATGGATTCCTAGAGAGCTGCTAGTCTTCTGTCTACGTTTGAATCTTAGAGGTATAGCTTCTAATTGCAGTGAAGAAATTCCTCAGCAACAAGATAGACACACTTGCCAGCTACAGTGATGGCAAAACCTTCTTTCTTCTATGTCCTTTTATGAGGGATGCCACCAGAAGGTGTGACCCAGATTTAGGATAACTCTATTTTCCTCCAATAATCTAATCAAGAAAATCCTTTATGGGTATGTCCAGATGCTTGGGTGTTAGTTGATATTATATATAGTCAAGTTAACAACCAATATGAGTCATGAGGCAGTACATATTTAATATATGTATGTCCAATAGAACAACATTGGTCAAGTGATAGTTGTGCGCTGAATAATCTAACCAAAGTGTTGCAGTCAAGTAAGATTATGTGTGGTATATAATTAAAAATTCAGACAAGTGAAGACTAGCACTTAAAAGAATTACAGAAAAAATAAAGGTAAAACAATATAATAGCAAAATTACATTCTAAAATAGTCTGAAAAATTCATCAAAATTATGAATTACCATTTTTGAAGACAGGAAAAGTTTTAAATTTCCACATTAATATATTTATAAATTATATGTATAGTTTTACAAATTATGCTTATATTTTAAAATATTCCTTACAAATTATACTTATATTTTAAAAGAATAACATAGATTTTGAAGTATGCTACATATACTTACCATAGTAATATTAAATTACATGATTACTTCATACATTTCTAATTTCATATAACTTTCAAATAAATTAATTTTTGACACTAAAATGAGTGAGGTCCATTTTATTATTTACCCTGTTTTTATATTTTTACATTTTTCTGATGAAATTTAGTACTTATTTATTATTTTTATTATTGGTAGATTTATCTTGCATACGGTGTTGGGCTTCATCAAGACACTTTTTGTTTTAAGCATGCACTTGGCCATATTCATCTCCAATTATCTCTTTTTTTCTCCTTAACTACTCCCTGTGGGTTTCTTCTTTCCTCAGATTTTGTGTTATATATGTGTGATATACATGCATACATTTATTTATATACTTGGTTTTAAGAATCCATTAAAAATTAGGATTTATAAATGAGAGAAAACATAATACTTGTATTCCAGAGTCTTTCCCAAAACTCATGTTGAAATTAAAAAACTATACAAATTTTCTTAAATACATCATCTTGCAAATTGCATAATCTTATACTGGCTTTCAGTGTCTTCATTAAAAAATCAAATGTTATTACTATAATGGAACAGCTATATATAACTGTATCAGTTAGTCATTTTTCCTTGTAGCTTTTAATATCCTTCCTTAGTTCTGTACATTTAGCATTTTTATCATTAAGCATCATGGTGAATTTCTTTTTTGGTTCAAGTCCCCCTGGTGTTCTGTATGCTTCTTGTGCCTTAGTTAGGTACTTCTTTCTTTATGTTGGAGAAATTTTCTTCTATGATTTTGTCAAAAATATTTTATGTGCCTTTGACGTGGGTCAAAGAGAAGATCTCTTTCAATATCCATTATTCATAGGCTTTCTCCTTTCAAAGTGTCCCAAATTACTATATATTTTGTACAGGGAGATTTTTAGACTTAACATTTTCTTAGCTTCGTCTATCTATTTCTTCTACCTTATTTTTAAGATTTGATAGTCTATGTTCTTAGTTTGCAATCTGTTTGTGAATCTTACCTCTGATGTTTTGATTGGAATTCTTAGTTTTTCTTCTCATATTTAATTCAGCTTGTATTTAGTGATTCTGTTTCTTTGTTAAATTCTAATTTGATGTCTGAAAATGTTTTCTATATTCCACTGAAACTGTTTAAGTGTTTTTATGCTGTTCATTAAGCCATTTATTTGTAACCTCTTCAAGATCCTTAAATTTTTTTTTCATAATTTTTATTCTGAAGTCTGGTTCTATGTGCACCAGCTAAATTGCTTTTCTTGTGGTCTATTTGTATAAGGTTACTAGCTTCTAGAGGATGTACATTGTTTGTGGTTTTTGTGTTTTTGCACTGAGATCTAGGCATCTGGAGTTATGGCATGTGAAATAATTTTTTTCTGTAAACATCTGGACTCATCTTTGTTGTGTGGGTGTTTCATTTTTTGATTGCTGTTTCTCACTCTGAATCACAGCCAAATGTAATGACTGTGGAGTCCCTGGCAGAAAGTATTTCTGCAAGGCAGCTGGTATCTCAAAGTAATGGAGATTATTTAGTCAAAAAGGTTGAAAGTGGTGATAAGAATGAAATAGTGGGTCCTAGATCCACATCAAGAGGTGTAGTCCCCAGAGATGAGGGTGGGCTGGGAAGTAAGGTTCTTCCTGGAGTACTGCATCCAGCCTGAAAGTAAGTCTGGAGAGAATGGAATGGAGAGAGAAAATAAAGTTTGCCTAATTAATCCCATCCTGGTATGGCTAATGGTAGAAAATATCTATGGCTATTACAAAAGAATGGGGATAGGCTAGAATGAAAGTCTTAAACAGGTTCCTTGAAAGAACTAGGTGAATTCCAGTTCTGAATCAAAAGACAGAGTCTCCAAGTATTGGATATGGGTGGGAGAAGTGACTCCTGCAGGCAGGTTGCTGCAGGACTAAGTGATGGTCTGGAGAGAAGAGAATGGAGGACAGGAAGGGTAGTAAATGTTGCCTAATGAGTCCCAGCCTTTACTATGGCCATTGGTGGTTCTTGGTGGAAAATTTTTCTGTGGTTTGGAGGAGACACAAAAAAATGGCAAATGGTCTAGAAGGAAAGGCAGAGAGGATATTTTTCAACTTCTTGTTCCAACTTTAAAGAAGTAGATATATCGTATTAGAACATTTGTTAAATTGTTTTAATTTCCCTATATATTTTCAGTGTACATATTTACACCATTGAAGTGGACTATGTTACAACACAGTTGGAGTTTTATACCTTTCCACTAGACTGAAAATGTATCTTAGTGACTAAACTCTCACTCAGTGCACTCAGGACACCAGGCATGAACACAACTGATGGAAATGCTCACAAAAAATATATAGTCAATTAAAAATTATTGCTTTTTCTACTCCAATAATTTTGAAAATATAACAAGACCTGATGCTTGAGATATTCATATTAAGTTAATTAATACAGTCTCACAAACACAAATATTACATGTTTTATCTTATTTATTTCACATCAATAACTAAATGCTATTAATACACATAATTATATATGTGCTGATGACATGAAAGTGAACAGGACACTCTAGAGTTACATAAAGAACAAATAGGAGGGGAAATTGTGAGAAGCGGGAGGGTAATGAAGTGTTCATATTACATACTTTCTCTAAAATAACCTTATTTAACCTTATAGAGTATAAAGGCAATAAATAAATAAATAAATAAATAAACCACCATAAAAAAAGAAACAATGTCAGTAGAGTGTGTAATGAGACACTAGTTACTAAGAGTAGAAATGGAAAGGAAAGAAGTAGAATAATATTGGTATTACTATTGTAACAACATATAAAAATATAAAGGAGTATGAACAGAATACTGAAATAATAGAGTTGATGCACTTCCAGTTAAACATAGAATGAAAAGTGAAGAGTAAAAATATATAGTCATTCAACCAAAAGTAGTGCCAGCAGGACAAATCTGGTCCACTAAATTGAAATTATGAACTAAATTAGGCAAGCATAAAAGTAATGAAAGAACAACTAGGAATGGGTATAAATTCTGGGTTTGTTTCATCACCTCATACAGAGGTAGGGCTATGTCTACAGAGGCAAGATATGGGTCTTGGTTATGCCCTTGTGATGTTCTTTGAAGGTGTGGTGTATGTAGATGCCTTTGTGAGGTTCCCCATGAGACTTCTCCACAGATGCCTACCTGCCTCTGTTTGAGTCATTGCCCATGGGCAGGGTGTGAATGTGAGGACTGTCTCACATGCCTATTCCTAACCATGATTCAGATCAGATTTCTCCCAGAGGAACACTCCTCTTTTTTGCCTTAATTAAAACAATCTTTATATTGTAACTAGAGGTCTTCTGCAGCCAGAACTGAGAATACACCAGTATGACACTTGTTCCAGGTCCTTAAAGTTAGCTATGTCCTGAAGAACTGCTTCCTGCTCTCCCTCTCTCTTGTTATTTCCTCCCTTTCTTCACTGCTCCTCCTCTTCTCTTTTATCTTTAGATTTGTTTCACTTTTTAATTGTATGTATTTGTATTATTACTCGGCTCTGAATTAATGTTGTAAAAACTAGTTTTTTCTTAAATTTTGAGGACTTCTACATTACTCACATTTAAACTTCTCTTGTCCTTCTCATACTCACTTTTAATCTAATTATTGTATATATATATGTATGTATGTATGTGCATATATATATATATATATATATATATATATATATATATATATGTGTGTGTGTGTGTGTGTGTGTGTGTGTGTGTGTGTGTACACATGTGTCCATGCTTGGGATCAGACCACCTATGAGGTGGTCCCTTGAGAAAACTGCTTGCCCTTCTCTTAGCAGGCATTGTTCACCTATAACATTTAATGCATGGTAGGATCAACTGGAATTTTCCTTCCCACATAGGCAAGTCAACTAATAATGTGATTATACTGCTTTTGCTGAAGTGACTATATTATTATTATTATTATTATTATTATTATTATTATTATTTTGTGTGTATGTGTTTGTATGCACATATGTGCATCTGTCCATTTACTCAAAAACAAAAAAGACACCTGGTTTTCTGGAACTGAAGTTATAAGTTTTTGTAAACTACAAAACATGGGTGCAGAAATGGAAAACTAGTCCACTGCAGGATGGATAGGCACTTTTAACTGAGGAACCATCTCTCCAGGCCCTCTGTTTCTCTCCTGCCTTCACTTGTCCTTCTTTCCCCTTCCCTTGTCTTCTCTCCAACCCTCTTCTCCATTCCCTCCAATTCCCTTTTCTCTTCTCTTCTTTCCTCTTCTGTCATCTCTTTAAAAGGTCCATTGTTTAAAGTACAGTGAAACACTTCTCTATTTCTAGTAAGCTGTGGTTCAGTCCTTATGTTGTTGCACTTACTGTTATGACATTACTACTCAGGAATAAACATGCCAGAAGGCAATCTAGACTCTCTCCTTATGTTTTCATGTTTTTTCTTTTCTTCTGCTACTGAAGCCAGTGGTTTTCTGCAGCTGCCCTCATTACAGGATGTCTCTATTCTAGTGATAACAGGATTTTTTTCCCTGTAGACCTTATCTGCCTATACATCAGTGTTGTGTACATTTTGAATCTGTAATTACTGTTATGTAATAGAATTTCATTGAATAGTACATGATCACTAATACCAGTTTGATACTTTAAATGTATTGATGATCATATAATCACAGGTTAATTAAACCAATTGCAACTTAATTTATAATATTTAGTTTCCTTGTCAATGTTGTGGAAAGGAATTTACATACATTTACTCATTTACTTATGTTTATGTTGTGGTACCATTAATCACAAACAGGGCTTTGTATATGATAATCACATTTTATCCTACAGAAATATATATATCAAGCCTCTATTCCTATTTGAATTTAACAAACTACTAATCCTGTGAAACTACTTCCTCGCACAAGTTAATGACTATTTCTGTGAGTGCAATGTTGTTCATTTGATCTCTCTTAATCCCTTTCAGGACACAAATATCTTCAGTTTCCTGTGGAAAGATATTTAGATTTTCCAAATAGTGTAGTATATAAAGTGATGTTTTAGTTGATTAGACAGAATGAGATGGATATAGGATATAGCCAACTCTCATAAGAACAACACAGGGAAAGGAAGCAACTTAAAAGAGTAGCACACAGAGAGAGGAAGGAGGAAGTAGTTTTACCAGGGCAGTTTTACAGAAACAGGTTGCAGGTGAAGACAAAACAGGCCAGAGAATGAAAAGAATCCAGAAGATTAAAACAACTTGCCAGAGTTAGTTTGAGGCCAAGCAAAGCAATCCATCAGCTTGGAGAAGAGTTTGAGCCAGAATGGCTGAGTTGAACTACCCACAGTGTTCAGAAAGAACTAGAAAGGGTGAACTTTAGCAGTAACCCTCTGAGAGGGAAAATTACAACTGGCTATTATGGCTATTTTTACATATTTGGGATTGGATAATCTATCAGAACTGCTGAAGTAATTATTTAAAATGGTCACCCATCAAGCCAACTGTCTAAGCTGCAGCAGCTCTGACTAGTTCAGCCAGCATGTTCTGCAGCCAGAGGTCACATGTGCAGCATCTAGAAACAGCCAGCCAGAAACACCAGCCCTGCCACCTGTGAGACACCAGCATGGGAGATGGCTCTACCAATCTTCCACTCTGTCTCCTCAAGGCTGTGCATTGCCCAGACTATGGGAGGAAAATGAGACTCTAATGCTTAATATTAATCAAAGGCTTTATATGTTTGGTAATGCTCAATAACAATATGCCCATACAATTACCATTGTTTCCCAATTAGCCAACCTAAATGTAAGTTGTTACCCGTGACTGTTCTCCATACCTGAGTGGCTCTTCATCCTCCTACATCTCTGACCTCTCTAGCTCCTCCTCTTCCTTTTCCTCTTCCTCTCCTTACTCCTCCCACCTTAGCTCCTCCTACACAGGACCTATACCCAGAGAAGACCCTCTCAACTATATTCATTCTCTGTAGTTCTCCATAGAGGAATAAGGTTTGTGATACTTTTTAGAGATATTCAACTCAGTTTCATGTCTTTTTGTCCCAGTCTCTTGGTGATGTACTTGAGAATACAAACAAGAGCAATTACTCACTGTGCTTTATCCTGTAGCTTCTTGTCTCTATGTAAGTTCAAACTACCTCAGCCTTCTTCAATTCCTTTATGAATGTTCAGTTCTATGGTGATAATACACAGCTATGATCCTGTTCTTTTCTAACACAATAGTATATGACTCCAGAAAGGAAACTCAGACAATGAAAATTAAGCCTTTTTTAAGGCTTATTTTTTTTCATGTGACCAAAACACTAAACAGTAAATGAAAATCTATTTAATGCTTACAGACTGAAGAGACAGGTTATATAATTGTCTTCAAGTGAATTATTTATAATTAACTCTCTCTTACCCCATGATGGCTGGAAAAGTGAATATATACATATATATAATTTTCTAATTGTAGATTTGCTATTATTTTACTCATAGCATTCTACTATTATAGAAGGCTGAAGGGATAAAATCTACAACATCTAAAACCTAATTAAATAATCAAAATTTACTAAACTACTAACAAACATACTTACTATTAAAGAAAAGTAGCTGAAATGTCCAGCAGTGGAGACATGAAACCTGAAGAGACCACTTCCATTAGATAATGTCCCCAGTAGAGGGATAGGGCCACCCACCTACCTTCAAAATTTTTGACCCCGTATTGTTTCTCTCTAAAAGAAATGCAGGGACAAAAATGGAACAGAGACTGAAAAAAAGGGCATCCAATGACCAACCCAATTTGCTATCCATCCTATGGGCAGGCACCAAACCCTTACACTATTTCTGATGCCATGTTGTGCTTTCAGACAGGAGCCAAGTATGGCTGTCTTCTGAAAGACTCTACCAGCAGGTGAATAAGACAGATGCAGATACTTATAAGCAATCATTGGACTCAGGTTAGAAATCCCTATGGAAGAGTTAAAGGAAGGATTAAAGGAACTGAAGGGGATAGCAACCCCATAGGAAGACCAACAATTTCAACTACCTCGGACCACACATGAGCTGTTCCATGGACCCCAGCACATATGACTGCCTTCTGGCCTCAGTGGGAAAGGATGGACCTAATTCTCTAGAGACTTGATACCTCAGGATAGGAAGATGCTGGGGTGGGTGATTTGGGGGAATGAGTGTGTGAGGGGATTGGATGGGTGGCTACCCTCTTAGAAAAAGAAGGGAGGTGTGGGGTAAAGAACTCTGAAAGGAGGTATCAGGAAGGGGGTAACACTTGGAATGTAAATAAAAATGATTTTAAAATTTTTTAATATTTTTCAAAAACAAAAAAAATGGGAAGAAAATATGTTATTTTGTTTTAGTAAGCCCTTAACGTGGCTTGTTTACCTGACCTTGTGGTTAATATTCAATGAGATCTGTCCAAAACCTTTTATCAATAGTGTATAATATTACAATATGAACAATACTTTGTATTTATGGGTAATATTTATGTTGTGTGACTTATAAAAACACACAAATATTCTATGTCATGTATAGCTAGCTAGTTAACATTTTGAATACAAAAATATTCCAGACTTTTTAACTGTATTTTAAATATATTTTAATCTAGATCATACATATCAATAATATATTTGAGCCTTAAAATTAAGATATATTCATTTTCATAAAATCTTAGCTAGCATTCTTATTTCTTAGATTTTTACAATGAGGTAGTATTAAATTTTAAACTTTCACAATAAATAATATTTACCAGCTAATTTGGGATGTGAGAAGATGTGATTGAATAAATTAAATATTCATTCTATCAATTCTCTTTCTTTGTAGAACCCTGTTTTATACAACCAGATATGAATTTGCCCTCATCAGTGATTCTCTATACTAAACTTATTACCAACTACCTGCCTAGAGTCTAGGGACATTCATCAAAAAAATCATAAAGTGTAAAGAACACTGATCTCCCAATGGCTAGGAAATGAGGTTACATGTTTCAAAATTATTGAATAGGTAAAAAAAAATTCCTATTGAAATCTGCAAATGCTTTATTTCTTTTATTGTCTACAGTTCAGTCTAAGTTTTGACAGAAAAAAATACTTTGATTTATAGATTGTCTAATGGCATTATTTACAGGAGAAATTTCACTTCTAAATTCTATGTTCATTATTTATAATAGCAAAGAAATATTGTTTCCTTTTAAAAGGAACATTTTGAATTGTGCAAGTAACAGGATAGGAATATTTTATGCTGTATGTTTTGCTAAAGTTTTAAAGAAACAAATGTCAGATGTTTATTTAACTCTTGCTATCTAGGGATCTCTTTAAGGTTAGCATAGTTTACACTTTTCCAAGATAATTGCCACCTCATGTTACAATTTATAAATTGTGTTGGAGAATCCAATCTGAATCTGTATTTGAAAAACAAATGACCCACGATTATATGAACAGGGAGTAAGGACACTGCACTTGGTAAATGATCATCAGGAACCCTTGATTACATAGAACTCTTATATATGGTAGCCCTGATTGTATTCACAATAGCAATGAATGTGTGCCTTTCTGTTTAAGAGTGATTGCTCCTACCAGTATGTGGGTCAATCTATTTTGTGCTTACTTCAGCTTTATTTGTGTGCTGTATTAATGTTTAGATAAAGTGCATTATAATGATTAAGTCAAGATATGATAAATTCGTGTAGCATTGGGATTCATTTATCACTGTGACAGCAAGAATAGTCTTGTGGTTGGGTGCAACTGAGCAGAAGTATAAAAGTTACTGAAATGGATTTGAAATTTATCTTCTCTAACTAAGGGGCTCATATTCTTACTATACTAACTATCCTAAGTTATTGTTTCCAATGGTTAGTAATGTTAAGGGCAGAAAATCATTTCAAGTGTCTTTGGGATTTATGCATCTTAGAATTCATTCTACCTATAGAAAAATAAAATATCTCTTTATCTCTAGATTTGACTTGTTTTTATTTTGAATCAACTAATGAGATCATCTTGTATTCTGCAGGAGTTTAAGCTGCTTACAGGAAAAAAAATCAAAGAAATGAATGAGGCACCAGTCTACTAAATATCTATTTCTTTACACTGGTTCAATGCAGAGGAGAATCATTTCCTAAAGCAAATCTCTAATCTGCCACTGCCAAGCTCAGTAGTCAGCTGATAGCTTACGCACTGAGTAAAGTCTAGAGCTTTATGAAATCATCAACAATACTGAGTTTTTCTACAGTCTTTCCTGAACTTTTATTGCATTCTTAAACAGTTTAACTCATTTTTGGTGGTGTCAAGAGTGGTCTGTTGTTCACTATCTATACAGGCCTTGGTATGTTTGATTTTGCATATTTTTATGTTGTTAATTCTTTAGGTAACTCATATCTACCATGTTGAAAAAATTCAAGCACCCATTCTCTGAAGTTTTCCATTTAGCTTAACCATCAGGCAGCATTTCTTCTTTACAGTTTCTCAAAATACTTTATTAATATTTTTTTCTTAAAGCATCACTTCTTCCCTTTCACCAAAACACTATGAAAACCTTTTCTGGGAACTGAATCTACAGGTTCTTCTCTTAAAATATGTTCTATAATACTATACTGTAAACAGTATAAAGAGTGATGAAAATTTTGGGTGCTACTCTTTCATCATAAATTTTAACCAAGGCAAACATATCAAAGTTTTACAATTATTCTACACTCTACATTTAGGTACAGAATTTGGTACTAGCATTGTATCAGTTAGTTTCTGTCTGTGTTTTATTAAGTTAATTTCTCTGAAATATTTATATTCACAATTTTATTAATACCTACAACTATAACACCTCAGTAAATGTGAATTAAAAGTCCTTACATTGCCTTATTTAGGGTTTTATTACTATAAAGATACTCCATAATCATGCAATTTCTATAAAGGAAATGATTTAATGGCGGTTGACTTGCAATTTCAGAGGTTTAGTCCATTACTATCATGACAAGAAGTATGACAGCAGGCAGGAAGACATGGTGCTGGAGAAGGAGTTGAAATGTCTACATATTGATCCAGAAGGAGTGCCACACTAGGCCTACTTTGAGCATATGAGACCTCAAAGCCTGCCTCCATAGTGACACACTTCCTCTAACAAGGCCATAGTTACTCAAACAAGGCCACATCTCCTAATAGCAACACTCCCTCTAGGAAATCAAACATGAGGCTATGGAAGCCATTCTTATTCAAACCACCACATAGAATAAATTTTAATTCAATTGAGTTTTTCCAAATCTATTTATGTTTACTCCAACAAAACTTGGTGGAGTCTATTCTTTCCTTCCACATTTATGTAGACCTGGCAGTTCAAACTCAGCTGTTCCTCACCCAGAGATTAAAAAACCAAACATAAGTTCATTATTCTAGACACACTTGAAGGTGAAAGAAGAGAATAGACTCCACAGAGTTTTGATGTAGGAAGCCGCTACCGCCATAGTGCCGGTGGCGAGACCAATCACCATTACAAGATGGCGCTGACATCCGCTGCCCATCCCGATAAACAAGCTGTTGCGCATCTGCGGGAAGTGAGCGCGCCAAGTCACAGCCCATCCCAGGGCATTTTGGCGGGTAACGAGTAAGCAGCCAATCAGAAATGAACACGCCGCTCCAAGGGTATATAAACAGTGCCTTTTCGGGGCCCGGGATCTTCCTCCTTTCATTAACAATAAACATTTCCTGCGGAAGGATCCTGGTGTCCGTGTGCATCTTGCTGGCGAGACAATTACATGCGGGTAACATTTTGACATGCAGATTAGGGGTCAAAAGTATATGTACATACATACACACACACATACACACACACACACGGACACACAAACACATTCATAAATGTGTGTACATATACCTAGTAATAAATAAAACAAATTTACATTGTATAAATAGTAATTTCCTTTATAATTTCCTTTAAAATGGCAAATTATGTAAATGTATCCTTTAGAAGAGTCTGTAAAAATGGAATAATCCATTTTCCATTTGTGCTTCAAGTCATAGTGAAGTATGCAAATACTACAGCAATCATAAATTTAAGGAAATCAACAAACTAAATTATAATATAGTGGAAACAGAAAATATATTTGACACATTAAGCATTCTGAGCATTAGCTAAGTTATCTAATATCTTAATGTTAGAAAAATTATTTCAAATATATAAAGTGTCATGGTTTTCTCCCAAAATTATATAAGTAGCTTATAACATGGAAAAGCTTTTCTTTAACAGATTTTTGAAGTAAAGGAATTACATTCTGCCAGTAAGAGGCAAAGGATAAGTTTTTTGATTAAGTGATAATGCATTATACAACCACTATCTACATAATAAAAGTTAAAAAAAAACAAGAGTGATGTTTACCTCTGTAGGACATTACTTTTCTTTTCACATTCAGTTCTGCATTATCAGTGGCAAAATATAGCATCAAAATATTCAAAACAAGAAGAATTTAGAAGTGCAAGCACAACTGATGTAGTAATAATTAGAGGTTTTCTTTGATGTATCAGATGTATTATAAAGGCAACAATGCTAAAATGAAATGTAATATAAATGAAAAATAAGCACAACAATAGGGATGGGATTCAAAAAATGTAAGAAACATACCAAGCATGACATAGTAAAGGAATGATGAAACAACATAAGAGAAAACAGAAAATAGCAGTGGTATGCTAAACTCAAGCATAAACCTTACTGGGAATAACATTAAGTTCAAATATCTTAAAGTATTCTTTAGACTGATACTTTGTCTGGGAATGTATCAGCTGTCAGGAAATCATTTGAACATAATGGCATATGTGGGCCAAAACTGTGGTAGTAGAAGTTATACCCTGAAAACACCAATCAAAAGAAAACATTAGTAACTATATTGATAGAAAACAAAATACATTTTAAATATAAAATATTAAGTAGGCTAGTAAGATTATTATTTTTATAAAAGTCAATAAAGCAAATGACAAGACAATTTTTATATATGTAAACAAATGAGAAGTGTTTGTTTTTATGTATAATATAAAATGTATAAAAGTTTATTTTATGTACAAACAAAATCTAAGAGAGCTAGAAGGAGAAAAATCCAGGATAGATAAATTAAGCATTTATCTTTGCATAATTTGAAGACCAAACACACAGATAAGCAATATTACTAGAGGTGACTTCAAAATGCTAAAAATGAAATCACTAACTTTTTTTTGTTAGTAGACAGTTTACCGTAGAGCATCAGTTACTTCTCTCATCATCAAATGCCCAACAAAAGCAAATTGAAGGTAAAAAGAGTTTATCAGTGCTTACAGGAAGATACATTTCATTATGGGAGAGAAGGTTGGTGTCTGATCCCATTATGTCTAAAGTCAGGAAGCAGAGAACGGACAGAAAGCCTATCAAACCTCAAGTCCTGCCCCCTGTCTCATTTCCTATAATAAGACTCTGTCTCCTAAAGGTTTACCAACCTTCTGCAGTAGTGCCAGTAGCTGGGAAGCAAGTGCTCAAACTCACCAGCCTTTATCAGACATCTGTATTTAGTCTAGCAGACCTACTATAATATCTATCAATATGTGTAAAAGAATCAAACCTATATGAAATGTTAATCTGTACAGGATTAAAACATTTTTACAAGCACAAGTCTCAGAGTTTTTCCTAATTAAATATCTAAAGGCAGACTTCCAAGAGAGAGAGAGAGATATCTGTCTCTCTCTTGGGTGTTAATGAAACTCAAACATGTGGTCTTAATTATCACAGCAGGAACCAACAGATTTAAGACAGTCTTGCTTTGGTTAAGACCATCACATTTTCTTTTCCTTTTTTCTTTAAAAAATTATTTTCCATAATTAACTCACTCAGGATGATATTTTCTAGTCCCATCCATTTTCCTGCAAAACACATAATGTCCTTGTTCTTAATAGCTGAGTAGTATTCCATTGTATAAATTCCACTCTGTATCCATTCTTTGTTTGTGGGACATCTAGGTTGTTGCCAGGTTTGGTCTATCACAGATAAAGCCACTATGAACATAGTGAAGCATGTGTCCCTGTGGTATGGTGTGGCATCTTTTGGGTATATGTCCAAGTATACCCAAGTAATATAGCTGGGCCTTCAGGTAGATCTATTTCCAATTTTCTGAGGAACTTCCAGATTGATTTCAAGAGTGGTTGTATCAGTTTGCAATCCCACCAGCAATGGAGGAGTGTTCCTCTTTCTTCACATTCTCACCAACATGTGCTGTCACCTGAGTTTTTTATCTTAGTCATTCTGTTTGGTATAAAGTAGAGTCTCAGAATCCTTTTGATTTGCATTTTTCTGATGACTAGAGACTTTGAACATCTCTTTAAGTATTTCTCAGCCATTGAAGATTTCACTGTGGTTGAAATAGGGAAGAAGTTGTGCAGGAGGGAGACCTCATAGGAAGACCAGCAGTCTCAATTAAACCAGACTCCTGAGATCTCTCAGACCCTGAGCCACCAACCAGAGAGCATACACTAGATGGTCTGATGCCCTTGACACATACATAGCAGAAGACTGCCATGTCTGTTCTCAGTGACAGAAGATTCTCCTAACCCTCAAGAGACTTGACGCCCCAAGGAGAGGAGAGACCTGATGTCAGGGGTGAATCCTCTCAGAAACAGGGGGGAGAAGAAATGAGATGAGGAACTGTGGGAGAGGGGACTGAGAGGAGGACAATGGCTGGACTGTAAAAAAATAAAAGTAATAATAAAAAATTATTTTCCATTTTCCATCTCCAGTTAATGAATGGATTAGAAAGCACTTAGGTTTCTGAAAACACTTGGCAAGAGACATTCCCCAGAAGAACTGGATGTTTTAAAAACTGGTTTGGTCTCTTTTTCTAAACTGGGAACTGGAAAAATAAAATTTCCACATTAAAATAAAGGAACAAAAAGAAATTCTACAAATTGTGTTCATATGTGTGTATACCTGTGTATGTATTAATATATATATATATATATATACATACATATATATATATATGAAAATTAATCTAGGCAAAGAATTTAAAAGTTATTGATTTTTTTCTTGTAACAAAATTGTAATACAATTAACAAAAATTTGAATGTTGGAAAGACAAGCTAACCCAGAAACTTATGGTATTTTAACTGTCTCTCTGGGATGGGGTGATAACTTTGTAAACATTAGGCCCTAGTTTGAAAACTATCGAGTTTAAACCATAGGTGAGCAATACTTTCTCTGTGAAGTATGAAGAGCTCTGATTAGATGACTGCACAGTTTCATCCTGAAGCTTACTGAATATTGTATCTACATAGATGAAACCCACATAGGTTTTGTAGACAGATATTGGGCGCAATGTTTGGCTTGATTTTCCATCAAAAGCAAAATGGGTTGGGACTTAGTTGGGAGACTTTATTTATCATGAAGTTTCCTGCTTTGATCCAGGGAAACATGTCACCTGAGTTAGCTAGTAAAACTTCCCTTGAATTACACTGGCACATTTGTGCTCATTTGTTTTAACAAATGGAAATATTAGTCCTCTTTGATACCTAGGTTTGTAATGAAATTAAATAATTGTAAAAGATAAAATTCTTGAAATGTTTATATGTTTAATAACTGTTTTCAGGTTGGTGAATCAAAACAAATACCCCTTATACTGGTTTGAATATACTTGACTCATACAGAGTAGTACTGTTAGGAGGTAGGGCCTTGTTGGAGGAAGTGTGTCACTGTGGGGATTGGTTTTGGAGGTCTCTTCCTATGCTCAGGCTCCACTCATTGCAGAAAAGAACTTCCTCTGAGCTGCCTGAAAATGCCAGTCTTCTGGTTGCCTTCTGAACAAGATGCAGAACTCTCAACTACTCCAGCACCATGCAGTCTGAGTGCTGCCATGCTTCCCACCATGATGATAATTAATTGAATCTCTGAACCTGTAAGCCAGCACCAATTAAACATTGTCCTTTATTAGAGTTGCTTTGGTCATGGGGTCTCTTCATAGCAATGGAAACCCTAAAACAGAAATTGGTATCAAGGAGTAGGGCATTGCTGTGATAGGCCTGCTATGTTTTTGTTTGGAGGAATGTGGATTTTGGAACTTAGGGAAGCAGTGGGATGCTTCAAGTGGAGTTTAATGGGCCATCGTAGTAGGAATACAAAAAGATGGTTGTGCCAAGGGTATTTTGAACTGTGGAGGCTTGCTGACTGAAGAGATTTCAAAAGAGAAGAATTTTAGTACTTGGCCTAAAGACTGTTCTTGTGATGTTTTAGTGACAAATGTGTCTGCTTTTTGCCCTTGTGTGAAGGGTCTTCATGAAGGTAATGGGAAGAGATTCAGATTAACTGCATTGACAAATAAATCTCAAATAAATGAGCATAGATTTAGACTCTGGATTACTCTCATGAAGAACATTTTGATCAAGCATAGCAAGCTTAGAAAGGAAAAATACAAAGTGTATGGTTCATGTATTACAGGGGCACCAGGAAAAAGAATGGTGCTAAATTCTGTGTTTGAGGAAATAAACAGATTAAGGGACTAGTGACCTCAGAGCCAGATCCTATCCAGGTAAACTTATTGCTTATTATTTGCAGCTGAAAAGGGATTATGTTAGGAATTATAGTGTATAATTATTGTTTTTTGTTTTTTTTAAAGAATTATTTATTTATATTATGTATATGAGTATACTATAGCTGTCTTCAGACACACCAGAAGAGGGCATCAGATCCCATTACAGATGGTTGTGAGCCATCATGTGGTTGCTGGGAATTGAACTCAGGACCTCTGGAAGAGCAGTCAGTGCACTTAACCACTGAGCCATTTCTCCACAATTATTGTTTTTATTTGGACTTTTAATCTGCAATGAACTACAATCCAGAAATGGAGGGCACTCTTGTGACCAGATTTTGAGGCTGGAAGACACAGATTTTGAGGCTGGAAGATCTTGAGGTATAATGGCCATAAAAAGCCTAGGTCCAGGCAAGGTGGATGCCTTTAATCCCAGGTGTTAGAAGCAAACAGATCTCTGAGTTCAAGGCCAGCATGGGACTGAGAAAGTTCCAAGTAAAACAGTTTAGGTCCAAGAGTGATGGTATACATCTTTAATCTGAGCCATACCTTCTGCTGGGGGCCTTCATATGGACAATAGAAGAAGGAAGGGTTCTTTCTTCTTTGCCTGCTTGCACTTACTTGCTAACACATCTATTGGAGCCCACTTTCTCAGGATACCACCTTATATAGAAGACCAGCTGAAACACCCAGCCTTGTGAGATTGAGCAGTAACTAGATTCTTGGACTACCCTTACATTGCTGCCCATTTTTGGGTTAGTTGAACTGCAGACTGTAAGTAATTCCAATAAATTCTCTTAAAATATAGAGAAATTTCATAAGTTCTGTGACTCTAGAGAACCCTGACTAATACATGGAATACAACTGAAATGATTCCTAAAAGTCTTTTTTTTTAAAATAAAATGAAGTGAGTAGGTGGGGGAGTACCTTCATAGAGACAGGTGGGGTGGAGACGGGGATGGGGGCTTATGGTGTGGAAACTGGGAAGGGGGATAACATTTGAAATGTAAATAAATAAAATAAACAATAAAAATAAAAAATCTATTTTCAATAAAAATAAAGTGAATAAAATATTACTTAATGGATTTTTCTGGGTGCCTCAATTCAAACAATTCTCATCTCACATTGAAAGAAAAGCACTACTTCATTACTTGATTACCCTCATATTTCCATCTGATTTTGTTTGTTCATTTGCTGCTTCTTAATGTATATTTATTTTCATGCAGATAAAAAGCTTTTCTTCTTACTGAAAAAACTAATAATCTTTAAGAGCAATATTGTTCTGAAATGCACCAATATCATGTGCATTTAGAAGAGAAGTCATCATATTTGAGGGAACATAAAACAGAGATTTATTTTCTTTAATTAAAACTCTCAGATGGCATCTGTTTTTGGAAAAACCATTTTACTTATTAAAATAACCATTTTTAAAACAAAAAAATTAATGCTCATTTAGAAAAGAAGCATGTCATTAAAAAAGCTCATTACAAAGAAAGAAAGTAGATATACATTTATACTCAATAAATATAAAACCACAGACCATATAATTAATTCTGACTCTTGGAAGGAACTAAATATCCATGTACGTTTAAGTAACAAATATGAAAGTACACCATGATATCATAAAGTGTTTAAAGTTGCAGCAGATTTTTTTTACATATGTTATTTATTCTGCTTTTATTTATAAGAAATTACTCCACTATCACCATTATCACATTTTTATTTAATTTAAACAGGCATGATACTTCTTACTTTTACTATACATGAATGTATATCATGATGCATTATCTGAAAGTGAAACTCAAGAATTCTCTTTGAAGCAGCATGTACATGATTATTTCAGCTTGTTAATGATAATGATGACCATGGTGATGATGGTGATGATGGTGAGTAGGATGAAGAAATAGTTCTAGAAGAATTCACTCCTCACTGGATACGACAGATTTCTCTATCTATAACGGCATACAAACAACTCTTTTGCCCCAGTTACTGTGGGGATAACCAGAAAGCACACATTTTGAAACTTACTGTTACAGGACACCTTCAATTTTATAAAGATCAGGCATTTTACCACAGGGCTAAAGTTCAGAGAAGCAAATGACTGGATGTCTCACCAATATCAGGACAAAAATTTTTCATAAGAGGAATGAGGGTGTTACAGGTGATGTCAGTGAAATACCACCCTCAAAGAAAGCAAACCTGGCAGCCAGAATGTCTGATGAAAAGAGAATAGGGTTTTAAGATAATGTGTATGTTAAATTTCACCATAAAGATATACAAATAAGGAAGGCACAAAGACACAAGCCCAGCTTTAACAGGAAGTGAACTGGGATGAGCAGAAGTTTGCTCGTAGAGGTTGCAGTGAGCTGCAATGTTTTGATACTTGTAAATAGCTGACATTCCATCTATTTGATAGCATCTAAATGATGAATACATTCGGTCAGATAATTAAATAAAATCTATTTTAAATTTAGCAGAAAACAAATAATGTTTATTTTCTAAATACAAGTTTATTGTGTTATTTAAAGTTATAAAACAGAATGCTGAAATAATATGCTAAATTAAAATCCAAATATGGGGTAATTATATAACTCAAATTCATAAGCTTCAGCACCCACTTGTATGTATACTCCTGTAATAACCACATCAAAAGCTAATTAAAACAAACTTTAGCTGTTTTGTAATTCATCATTTCAAATCAATGTTTAACTATGAACTTAAAGATGGTTTAACCTTGGAGCTGATTAGCAGCACTTGCTGATCTTTCTGAGGACATAGGTTCATGTCCTAGTACCAGATCAGGTGGCTGACAATAGCCTGTAACTCCAGCTTCAGAGGATAGAATGTCTTCTTCTGTCTTCGTTGCTCCTGCTTGAACATGATTCACACAACACATTCAGGTGTACACACAGGTATATAAAGTAAGTTATTTTTTTTAAGAAAAAGTTTAAACTTATTCCACAAAAATGGAAAACCTGAAAGACGTAAGTGAATGTCTCTAAATATGTGACCTACCAATATTATATCAATATTAAGTAAATAATTTGAACATATCCAAAACACATTATTGCCCTGCTAATTAAGGTCAAAGACTACCATTGCCTGGATAGATTTCTGAGATCAGCACAGTGAATGAGACCTCCATTCACTGGCAGGGCTTTCCCTTCTCTTACTTTGTCTGGAAAATTCAACCACCTCTTCCACCTCTACCTGCAGAATGTCACATAACCTCCATTAAGATTACAGATTCAACTTCCTTTCTCCTGATAAGAACCTGTTCAGCTAGCATCTGAGATTCCTGAAATGCCTGCCCTTGCTAATGAGGAATTTTAGTACCATAATCCTTTACCCAATGGCTTTTGCCCATCCTGGATATTCTGGCCTCCATCCCCAAAATTATATAAGCCTTGAATCACTCCAAGTAAAGTTGATAAGCATCCCCTCAGCTGACCCTAGTGTTGTCATTTCCTTATGTTCTCACATGTAGGACCATGAAAGACAGCCTGTTTCCTGGTTGAGCTAAGGCTAGAAACTCCATGATCATGAAGGAAAGGTAGGTGTTTTGTATGTTCCCAGGCACCAGGTACCTGTCACTAGCTGCATCCCTTCAAATTTATAGATTTGTGGCCATCAGTCACATAAGAACAATGCCCCAAACTCCTCCACAGGTAGAGGACTTGACTTGTACTCACTTAGACTCAAGACAGATCTCCATTTTAATGAGGTACCTAAAGATCTAGAGAACTTAGCCAATAAACTCTCCTTCTCAGACACTCTTCCCTGCAAAAGGTATTTAACCTGAGAACCACCCTGAGAAGTAGGGTATGGTTTTACTCATCTACTTTCCTCTAGGACAATAAATGTCTTAAAACCATGGTCTGCCTCCTTTTACTAGGATCCACCGTGGGGAGCCATGGAGAAGGCTTTCGCTTACAAAGACACTATCTAATCTCCTGTAGGCCTCTCTGCACTCCCAGCCTAGCCATGACCAAGCTCAAGCCAAGCCTGTAGCCATTAATCCAAGGACTTTCACCATGGGACCAGCCGGAGCTCCCCTTCCTTTTCCCCCCTCAGCCCTGGGCTAGATCCAGCTGGTGCTCTTCCATGGCTCCCAGTGGCACCTGGGTATCCAAGAGTCTGAGAACCACCCAGACCACCAAGACAGTTCTGGCTATCCCTGGGACCTCAGTCTATATTTCCCTACCCCTGGAGTGGTGTCCCATGGCTTCCTCACAGACAGCATGGGGAAAGTGAGGTAAACTTCCACATCTTGTCCTCCCCAGGTGGCAGAGCAGATGCAGGATCTGAAACTCTACACTCACAGTTTCCAAGCTCCATGTCTGTCATCTCTGCTCCCTTTGCTCTTATGGACCCATATTGGCTGATGATTCCCAGGACAAGGAGTGTCACAACATATTAAAAAAAAAAAATCTAAGCTGGAAATTAAATCCTTTAAAAAAAATCAAAAGTCCAGGGCAAGATAAATATAGTGTAGAGTTCAGCCAGACCTTCAAAGAATAACCAACACAAATACTACTCAAGTTTTTCTGAAAATGTAAGAATTAAAGAAAAAATTCAAAATTATTTTATGAAGCCAGCATTATGTTGACACCAAAACCAGACAAATAATCAATAAAAACAATAAATTACAAATATATTTTATTAGCACAGGAATGAAAACAATCAATTAAATATTTGCAAACTAAATCCAAGAACTATCGATCATCATCAATTCAGTTGCATTCCAAAGATGTAGTGATGGTGCAACATATCTATTAATTATGATTAATGCTTAATTTTAATGTTTATTATTCAATTCTTAACTCTAGCCTCCAAATTTAGTACTAGCAAAAAACAAATGAAAAAATATCCGTTTATTAAAACTTTTAAAGTCTTTCATATCTTGATAAATTAGAAAGATACCTCTTTTTATCCTGTAGAAAACTGACATGTACACTTAAGTCATTAAACATGGAAAAATAAAACTGGTGTGGAGCTGGAAGCTTCTTTCCTATTGGCTAATTCTCATAGTGTTTCAAAGGTACTATGCATAAGGGGAAATGGATAATTATCAACTTTATCCTGCTGTGAGTCTTGCAAGCTAGAATAATGATTGACTGACAAGCCATTCCTATTCTTACAGTAGTGGCATAAACATTATCAGAGAAACTAACCATTTTCTGATTGGATTTGAGTCTAAGCCACAGAATGGAACCTGTACTGGCGCTAATGAACCTTGGCTACAGGTCACAGATTCTAAGTGAAAATGTACTACTATTACTATGTTAAATAGACATAGTTTTAAATCAATTAGTATTGTCTTATTGTTGTACTCATAGATGTATGAATCTTCAAGACCTCTTCAGGGAAGCTTCTCTTTTGCAGTAAATGGTAATTAACACAGAGTCCCATAGCTGGGCAAGGTACAAAAAATAAAAGCCTGTAGCACTCTCAACCCTAAATGGATGTCACAATCCATTCACCTAAGGCTCACATATCATTACAAAAAAGAAAGGGGTGCATAAAGATTATAAGAGAAACATTGTTTTTGAAGATACTACATGTTAAATACACATATCAGCCCATAGCTATTGTGACACCATGCATAAAATCTTTTGCATCTCAATCCACATCACTCCCTTCTATGAGGAACTATTAGAAACTGACATTCTGCAGGAGATGGAGAGTTTTTGGTTATTAATGATGTTCTTACTATTGTGGGAGGCTAAACTTGTAACAGTGTGTTGCCACACACTCAAAAGAATGTAGGCAAAACTAATGAAACTTGATAGATTTATAAAGCAAGGAGAACAGGAAGATGGATGAATATCAAGTGGAGTTGGATCTTAAAAGAGTCAAAGAAAGAAGTCAAAATATGATCAAAATAAAATGTATGAAATTTTTTTTAAAATTAATATATTCAAAGAAACAATTTTTAAAAGTGTCAAAAATGCTTTTAAATGCTATTTTATACATCAATAACAGAAACATAAGTTTGAGAAATAGTATTTATAGCATTTCTTATATGAGATTATTTAATATATAAAAATATGACATTTTCAATGAATGGAAATAAGGACATTAATTATTGATGCAGAGATAATTAGCTTTAAACCTATAAAAAAATCATTGCATAAAGCACATTTTATGGGTAAAAGAGTAAAATGAGGTACATATCTTGAAATATGTAAAACCTTGGAATCTCTAAATCAAGATAATTAACATGTCAATTACCTCATATACTTGTCTATGTATTTTGAGGAGAATGATGAGAACTTTAAAATTTACTATCTTAGCAATTTCAAGAATCCAACATGTTCTCTCTTGTGTCACCACTGGGATAATTACATCTATAAAAATCACACAGTCACATGTAGACTGATGGTTTACAGAAGCAAAAATGAGTACCAGTTATTATTATCAGCTGAGCTAGCAGAAAAATGAACCATGGTAGCCACATAATAAATAGTCGTGATTCTCAAGTACATGACTACTGGGGCATTTTTTATTCCATTTATTTGTAAAAGTGAGGACAGCAAGATTTTAAAGTTTATTTCAAAGTTTCGGTCCATTAACCTTCTATATCCTGAGGGTAAGTTCCTACCCAGCTAAGCTTACAATGGAAATGCCTAAAGAATTAATTTTCTGCTCCTAAAACACAACAAAGAAAATCTTATGTGAATGTGATAAAAGACTGGCCAAACTCCATTCAAGCAGGCAGCTAAACTTGGCACCATTGCCCATATGGTTCTGGCTTTAGACTCGTGAAGGATACAGCAATAAAAGCGTCATAATGTCTTTGTCTGCAGCTAAGGAAAATCTCTAAGGCTAGACATATAGCAGGAGAGCTGATACATGGAGAACCTGAGCACAGTGAATGAAGATGTGAAAATGAGGTCTGTGTAGTGGTGGAGACACAAAAATGTGGGTAATATCACATTCATGAGACATCTGCCAAGGAAAGCTGAAGATAGTGAGTGGAACCAGCTCAAGGGAGAGGAGTTTGTTGCAGGCACCAAAGGCATAACGATATAACCGTGCAAGCCCTCTGACATCATACATGATATTTGGAGTTTGCTCTTAAGGGTTTCAGTCTTACTTTAACACAGTAACATGCATGCGTGTGTGTGTGTATGAATACGTATATATGTCATCATAAGTATGCAATTTAATTTTTTATTTTATTGTGGTAAAAGATTAAGAGATTTTTTTGAATCTAAGATGTTGAACTTTGACTTTTAAACTGTGTATTACCAGAAAGACTATGTAGGTTTTTGAGGTTGTACTACACATATTTTTCACTATGATATGGCCATTCTCCAAATAGAACCAGAGAGTGAAATGTAGTGGTTTGAGAGTAAATAGTCACAATTGTCTGACATGTTTAAATCCTTGATCATCAGTTAGTGGAATCATTTGAGAAGGATAGGAGATGTGGCCTTGTTGGAGAATGTGTGTCATTAGGGGATGGCTTAAAAGTAAAAATAAAACCAAAAAACAGACAAATAAAAAAGCTTGTGCCATTATTGGTGTGCTCTCTTTGCCTCCTACTTATGTGAACTTTCAGATGTACTTGCTGCCTTGAATCCACTGACACCATGGAATCTTTGCCTCTCTAAAGCTCTGAAACCATGAACCAGGTTAAATTCTTTCTTATATAAGTTTTATTGGTCATAGTGTCTTATCACAAGGAAAAAAGTAACTAAGACAGTCAAGGCTTATGTTTTCACTTAGCCAGTATAATGGTTAATTCATTTTAAATTTGGCTAAATTTGCAAAACTCTAGTATACACACTTCTATGCTTATTTGTAAGAATATTTTTAGGTAGGTTTGTTTGAATGAGGAATGTAGGTTAAACAAAAAGGAGACGGGGATGAATCTGAAAGAAGTTGGAGACATGAATAAATATAATCAAAGAACATTATGCCAAGTTCCTTTAAAATTAATTAAATGTTTTTATAAAAAGACTTCAGAACTCTGTATCTAATTTGTCTGTGAATTTAATAGCTCTGAACAATTTAGCATCTAAAAAGAACATTAAACACCACAGATTTGGGCTTTTCCCCATCTCTATAAATGTCTGTCTAATTCATTTACTTTTTATTTATTTTTTCTCTCATATATTATATTCTGACTGCAATTTCCTTTCCATCCATTCCTAATAGTCTCTCCCTCTACCTTCTTCCTCCCCAATATTCTCCCCTCCTCCATTTCCCTACAGAAAAGGACAGATTTTCCATGGATATCAGAATAACAAGTTACAAGAAGACTATGTACCTACCCTCATATCAAGGTAGGATTAGGCAACCTAGTATAAGAAAAAGGGTCTCAAAAGCAAGCAAAAGGGTCAGGAAACAAAATCCTATTCCCAGTGTTAGGAGTTCCACAGGAACACCAAGCTGTACAACTGTAAGTTATTCAGAGGCTCAGACCCATACAGGCTGCCTGATTGTCTATTTAGTCTCTGAAATTCACTTACTATGTAGGCAGATTTATTTGCTGTATCATTTTGTTTTTAAAGACTGCAACTTATTAGTGTGTGTGTGTGTGTGTGTGTGTGTATGTATGTATGTATGTGTGTGTGTATGTGTGTGTGTATGTGTGTGTGTATGTGGATGAGTGTTTAGCCTGAATGTATGTATGTGAACTATGTTTGTGCATGTGTTGTGTCTGCAGAGGTCAGAAGAGGATGTTGGATTTGCTGAAACTCCAGTTATTGATGGTTGTGAATGACCATATGGGTGCTGAGAATCAAAATACAGTCTTCAGCTAGAACAAGTGCTCTTAATCACTAATCCATTTATCTTCCCACTAGCTAATGTTTTTCAAGTCTAGAAATGAGTCCAAATCTCTTATGCTGATAAACAACCATAATCTCTAGGTTGAAGTATTACAATCTCATTCTACCTAAAGCTGTTTATCTTCCCTCTAAGAAAGATTTCACATTAAAGTTATCTCTATTGTAAATTACCACCTGCCCAGTAGCCTTTCAGTTCAATCAGAATAATCCTAAAATATTCATATTATGAACAACTAAATGTCCTGTGTTTCAATACATGAAGTCTATATTGTCAGCCTTCATAATGCTTATCCATACTGTGATCTCTTATCACTAGAAACATTGGCCTGCTGATGTGTCTTGAATACATTTACATACCTCACAAGTTGACATCTTTGAATTTGATATTTTCCAAGCATCATCCAAAGCACTGCCTCACTTACAATAGGCATCTACTCAGTTCCCATCACAGGAAGGCTTTTGCTGTCTGATTCCATAGAGTAACAATCTGTGTTCCACAATCATCATCCACCTTTATATGCTTTGTTCACAGAAATTACCATTACATGTCTTATTCACTTACAATACCTTCTGTGTTGTAAGCTTAAACACAGTCAGTTTTTAATACCAGATAAGGACTTTTCAGATCCATCAGTCCTTCCCCTAACTCCTTCATTGGGGTCCCTGAGCTGAGTCCAATGGCTGGATGTGAGTTTCTACATCTGTAATGGTCAGGATCTGTCAGAGCCTCTCAAGAGACAGCTGTATCAGGCTCTAGTCAGCAAGCACTTCTTGACATCAGCAACAGATTCTCCGTTTGGTGTCTGCATGTGTTATGGATCCCCAGGTAGGGCAGACTATAGATCGCCTTTTCTTCAGTCTCTGCTCCACTTTTTGTCCCTGTATTTTCTTTAGACAGGAACAATTCTTGGTTAATATTTTGGAGATGGGTGGTAGCCCCATCACTCAATCTGGGGGCCATGCCTAACCTCTGGATATGGTCTTGACAGGTTCTCCGTCCTCTTTGTGGGGTATTTCAGCTAATGTCATCCTTGTGGGATCCTGGGAGGCTCTTGCTTTCCTGGTATCTGGGACTTTCTGGTTGCTACCCCCAGTTCCTCAGTCTCCCGTTGCTACTAACCATTGTTGAATTTCCTGACCCTCTGTACATCTCCTCCATCTCCTCCCATATCTGATTGTTCCCCTCTTTTTGCCCTCCCCATCTTTTCTTCCTCCTACGTCCCTCCCACCCCCTGCTTCCCTGATAATTTTGTTTCCCCTTCTAAATAGGACTGAAGCAGCCACTCTTTGGTTTTACTTCCTCTTGAGCTTCATGTGGTCTGTGAGTTGTATCGTGAGTATTCTGTGCTCTTTGCCTAATATCCACTTAGTGAGTACATACCATGTGCATTCTTTTGTGACTGAATTACCTCACTCAAGATGATATTTTCTAGATCTATCCATTTGTCTGTGAATTTCATAAAGTCATTGTTTTCAATCGCTGAGTAGTATTCCATTGTGTAAATGTACCACATTTTCTGTATCCATTCCTCTGTTGAGGGACACCTGGGGTGTTTCTAGCTTCTGACTATTATAAATATGGCAGCTATTATCATAGTGGAGCATGTGCCCTTATTACATGTTAGAACATCTTCTGGGTACTTGCCCAGGAGTGGTGTAGCTGGATACTCAGGAAGTACTATGTCCAATTTTCTGAAGAACAGCCAGACTGATTTCCAAAGTGATTGTACTAGCTTACAACCCCATCAATAGTAGAGAAATGTTCCCCTTTCTCCACATCCTCGCCAGCAACAGCTGTCACCTGAGGTTTTGATCTTAGTCATTCTGACTGGTATGAGGTGGAATCTCAGGGTCATTTGATTTGTTTTTCCCTAATGAATATGGATGTTGAAATTTTCTCTAGGTGATTCTTGGCCATTCAAGTTTTCTCAGTTGAGAATTCTGTTTAGCTCTGTTCCCCATTTTTCAATAGGGTCATTTGGATCTCTAGAGTCAAACTTCTTGAGTTCTTTTTATATGATGGATATTAGCCCTCTATCAGATGTAAGATTGGTAAAGATCTTTTCCCAACCTGTTGGTTGCTGTTTTGTCCTATTGACAGTGTCCTTTGCCTTACAGAAGCTTTGCAATTTTATGAGGTCCCACTTGCTTATTCTTGATCTTAGAGCATAAGCCATTGGTATTTTGTTCAGGAAATATTCCCCTATGCCCATGTGTTTGAGACTTTTCCCAACTTTCTCTTCTCTTAGACTCAGTGTTTCTGGTTTTATAAAGAGGTCCTTGATATGAGCTTTGTATAAGGACATGAGAATGGATCAATTCGCATTCTTCTACATATTGCACACCAGTTAGTCCACACCTTTTGTTGAAATGCTGTCTTTTTTCCACTGGATGATTTTAGCTTCTTTGTGAAAAATCAAGTGACTATACTTGTGTGGGTTCATTTCTGGGTCTTCAATTCTATTTCACTGTTCTACCTGCCTGTGAGTGTATGATTACTATGCAGCTTTTTTTTTAAATCACTATTGCTTTGTAGTACAGTTTCAGATACGGGTTGGTGATTCCCCTAGATGTTCTTTTATTGTTGAGAATAGTTTTCACTGTCTTGGGTTTTTGTTATTCCAAATGGGTTTGAGAGTTGATCTTTCTAATTCTATGAAGAATTGAGTTCAAATTTTGATGGAGATTGCATTGAATCTGTAGATTGCTTTTGACAAGATGGTCATTTTTACCATATTAATCCTGCCAATCCATAAGTATATGAGATCTTTCTAAGTTCTGATGTCTACTTTGGTTTCTTTCTTCAGAGACTTGAAGTTCTTGTCATACAGACATTTTACTTGTTTGGTTAGGGTAATACCAAGATACTTTATATTGTTTGTGACTATTGTAAAGGGTGTCGTTTCCCTAATTTCTTTCTCAGCCCATTTACCTTTTGAGTATAGGAAGGCTACTGATTTGTTTGAGTTAATTTTACATCCAGCCACTTTGCTGAAGTTGTTTATCAGGTTTAAAGTTCTCTGGTGAAATTTTTGGGGTCACTTGAGTATACTATTATATCTTCTGCAAATAGTGATAGTTTGACTTCATCCTTTCCAATTTTTATCCCTTTGAGCTTCTTTGTTATCTAATTGCTCTATCTAGAACTTCAAGTGCTATACTGAATAGATAGGGAGAGAGTGGGCAGCCCTGTAGTCCCTGATTTTAGTGGGATTGTTTCAAGTTTCTCTCCATTTAGTTTGATGTTGGCTACTGGTTTGCTGTATATTGCTTTTACTATGTTTAGGTTTGCTGTATATTTCTTTTACTGTGTTTAGGTATGGGCCTTGAATTCCTGATCTTTCCAAGTCTTTTAACATAAAAGGATGTTGAATTTTGTCAAATGCCTTTTCAGCATCTAATGAAATGATCATGGGGTGATTTTTCTTTGGATTTGTTTATGTAGTGAATTACATTGATGAATTTCCATATATTGATATATTGAATCATCCTTGCATTTCTGGGATGAAGCCTACTTGATCTTGGTAAATGATTGATTTGATGTGTTCTTAGATTTAGTTTTCAAGAATTTTATTGAGTGTTTATGCATCAATATACATAAAGGAAATTGGTCTGAAGTTCTATTTCTTTGTTGGGTCTTTGTGTGGTTTTCGTATCAGCATAACTGTGGCTTCATAGAACAAATTTTGTAGTGTTCCTTCTGTTTCTAACTTGTGGAATAGTTTGAAGAATATTGGTATTAGGTCTTCTTTGAAGGTCTGATAGAATTCTGAACTAAATTTATCTTGTTCTGGGCTTTTTTTTTTTTTTGGTTGGGAGAATTTTAATGACTGCTTCTATTTCTTTAGGTGTTATAGGAAATTTTAGATTGTTTACCTGATCCTGATTTAACTTTGGTATTTGGTATCTGTCTAGAAAATGGTCCATTTCATCCTGATTTTTCAGTTTTCTTGAGTATAAGCTTTTGTAGTAGTTTCTGATTTTTTTTAATTTCCTCAGTTTCTGTTGTTATATGTCCCTTTTCATTTCTGATTTTGTTAATTTGGATATTTTGTCAGTGCCCTCTGGTTAGTCTGGCTAAAGGTTTATCTAGCTTGTTGATTTTTCTCAAAGAACCAGCTTCTGGTTTGTTGATTCTTTGTATAGTTCTTTGTATTTCTACTTGGTTGATTTCAGCCTTGAGCTTGATTATTTCCTGCCTTCTACTCCTCTTGATTTTAATTGCTTCTTTTAGTTCTGGAACTTTCTGGCGTGCTGCAAGTGTATCCTCTCTCCAGTTTCTTTTTGGAGGCACTCAGAGTTATCAGTTTTCCTCTTAGCACTCCTTTCATTGTGTCTCATAAGTTGAGTACTTCGCATCTTCATTTTCATTAAATTCTAAAAAGTCTTTAATTTCTTTCTTTATTTCTTCTTTGACCAAGTTATCATTGAGCAGAGTGTTGTTCAGCTTCTGTGTATACGTTTTATGTTTTTCTTTTATTGTTGTTGTCATTGAAGACCAGCCTTAGTCTATGGTAATCTGATCAGATGTATGGGATTATTTCAATCTTCTTGCATCTGTTGAGGCCTATTTTGTGACCTATTATATGGTCAGTTTTGGAGAAGGTACCATGAGGTGCTGAGAAGAAGGTATATTCTTTTGTTTTAAGATAAAATGTTCTATAGATATCTGTCATATTCATTTGGTTCATAAATTCTATTAGTTGCACTGTGTCTCTGTTTAGTTTCTCTTTCCATAATCTGTCCATTACTGAGAGTGGGGTGTTGAAGCCTTCCATTATCATTGTGTGAGGTGCAATGTGTGCTTTGAGCTTTAGTAAAATTTCTTTTATGAATGTGAGTGCCCTTGTGTTTGGAGCATTGATGTTCAGAATTGAGAGCTCATCTTGGTAGATTTTTTAGCTTTGCTGAGTATGAAGTGTCCTTTCTTATCGTTTTTGATAACTTTTGGTTGATAGTCGATTTTATTTGATATTAGAATGGCTAATCCAGCTTGTTTCTTGGGACCCTTTGCATGGAAAATTGTTTTCCAGCCTTTTACTCTGAAGTAATGTCTGTCTTTGTCAGTGAGGTGCATTTCCTGTATGCAGAACAATGCTGGGTCCTTTTTATGTATCCTGTATGTTAGACTATGTCTTTATATTGGGGAATTGAGTCCATTGATGTTAAGAGATATTAAAGAATAGTGATTGTTGCTTCCTGTTATTTTTGTTGTTATTGATGTTTGTGTGGTTATCTTCTTTTGGGTTTGTTGAAAGAAGATTACTTTTTTGCTTTTTTCTACAGTGTACTTTCCCTCCTTGTGTTGACATTATCCATCCCTCATTTTTTGTAGGGATGGATTTGTCCAAATATATTTTGTAAATTTGGTTTTGTCATGGAATATCTTGGTTTCTCCATCTATGGTTATTGAGAGTTTGGCTGGGTATAGTAGCCTGGGCTGCCATTTGTGTTCTCTTAGGATCTGTATGACATCTGCCCTGGACCTTCTAGTTTTCATAGTTTTTGTTGAGAAGTCTGGTATAATTCTGATAGGTCTGCCTTTATGTGTTACTTGACCTTTTTCCCTCTTAATATTCTTTCTTTGTTTTGTACATTTGGTGTTTTGACTATTATGTGATAGGAGGAATTTCTTTTCTGGTCCAATCTATTTCAAATTCTATAGACTTCTAGTATGTTTATGGCATCTCTTTCTTTAGTTTAGGGAAGCTTTCTTCTATAATTGTGTTGAAGATATTTACTGATTCTTTAAGTTGGGAATCTTTGTTCTCTTCTCTACTTATTATCTTTAGTTGGGGTCTTCTCCTTGTGTCCTGGATTTCCTGGATTTTTTCTGTTAGGAGCTTCTTGCATTTTGCATTTTCTTTGACTTTTGTGACAATGTTTTCTATGGGTACCTGAGATTTTCTCTTCTGTCTCTTGTATTCTGTTGGTGATTCTTGGGTCTATGACTCCTGATCTCTTTCCTAGGCTTTCTATCTCCAGGATTGTCTCCCTTTGTGATTTCTTTATTGTTTCCATTTTTATTTTTAGATCCTGGCTGGTTTTGTTCAATTTTTTCACCTGTTTGATTGTGTTTCCCTGTAATTCTTTAAGGGAATTTTGTTTTCCGTTTAAGGGCTTCTACCTGTTTACCTGTATTCTCCTGTATTTCTTTAAGGAAGTTATTTATGTACTTCTTAACGTCCTCTATCATCTTCATGAGAACTGATTCTAAATGTGAGTCTTGCTTTTCCAGTGTGATGAAGTATCCAGGAGTTGCTATGTTGGGTGTACTGGGTTTTGATGATGCCCAGTAACCTTAGTTTCTGTTACTTATGTTCTTGTCCTTGCCTCTTGACATTTGGTTATCTCTGGTGTTACCTGGTCTTGCTGTCTCTGAATGTGGCTTGTCCTTCCTGTAAGCCTGTGTGTCAGCACTCCTGGCAGACCAGTTCTCTCTGGGAGGAATTTATGTATGGTGTACTGTGGCACATGATCAGCTCTAGGGCACAGATAGAAACTTGAAAGATCCTTTCCCAAGCTGCTTCATGTTTCCTGTGTCTTGATGGCTCTAGGTGTGTCCCTCTTGGTCCAGGAATTTGAGCAGAAGTGATAGTCTCACCTGTGCTCTCAGGTGTGTCAGGATTCTTGGGTGACCAACTCTCTATCTGTGAGATGTAGGTGCACGTCAGTTCCTAAACCAGAAAGATCCTCTTCCAGGATGCTCTCCAGTTCCTATATCCTGAGGGCTCTGTGTCTGTCCACAAAAGTGGTGTTTTTACCTGTGCTCATAGGTGTGTCAGCACTCCTGGGAGACCAGCTCTCTCCCGGCAGGATTTGGGTATCAGCATGTTTCTTTTTCAATGGCAAACCTCAGATATCTTAAAATATTTCACAGAAATTTATTTTATATTAGTGGTAATGAACAAAAATTTTCACTAAAAATGAGGCAAAGTGGATTCTGGTAGCCTTGTCTAAGTGCAGTCTATTTTGAGATCCCTTTAACCTTTATATCTTGGTTTTTAGAACATCCTATTAGTCACTTCTGGCTAATCCTCATTCCAAGGTAGGCACAACTTATCAAAAAACAAATTTCTAGTTGGTAGTTTCTCATATTATCTCATCCAATTCAGATTATTCATGTGTCTGGTACACAGATGCTACACCTGTCCTTGTGATGTATTATAGTAAGAAGAATCAATCCCTGACGAAATGCTCAGATATCTCTGTAATTGGAAAAGTGGCTTTAGAACAAAAGATTCTCTTTTCTTTAATACGTATTTCTGACAGAAATAGCTATTCGCTTGAAACAATCTTATGTTTGAAATTCTGCAGGAAATTAAATAAATTCCTCTTTTTAATTATATCAACCAGAAGTTGAAACAAAACAAAACATACTTACATCTATACACAGTGTATGCGAGTGTGAGTTCACATTTATTTACAGCTTTTTCCCCCCAGTGTACACCTTTTCTACCACAAGTTATCCACAGATTCACACAAGAGAGTCCTCACACTCCTCAGTTCTAGACATTATGCTTCTGATTCCTTGCCGTGGTAAGTTACTCAAACCATGTCTCTTTACTCATTAATTTATACAAAATTTTAAATTATGCATAGATTTGATGATCATCTGATAGGTATTGTACATCTAATTATAAGATTATTTAATATTTCTGATCATATTTTTCTACACATTATGAAACGTTATGAGCTGCATTTTTACATTTTCAAATGTTTCAACTAGTGAATATAATCTTGCTATAAATCATTATAAATTCTATTACTCTTACATATCATTTTCATTTTACATACTTAAAACATTATTTTTGTTGTTATTGGCACACACATGCTGTTATCTTGGCTTTATATGTAGGAAAGAAACTCATGGGCTTTACAATATTTATTTGTTTAAACTTCCAGTAATGCATAGTCTGTTTTGAAAACTGACTCTGCCATTTTGTATTATCTTGAAACATTACATAAGAATTCCCATTTAGATGGTATTTATCAAAACTTCCTACCATTTTATCTAGGCATTGATCATAAATGAATCACTGCTGCATCATGAACTAAATTTCCAGTTTCCTTGTGCCTACTGAAGATAAAAATTTTATGACTTAATCAGTGCCCACTTATGGGCATTACAGAAAAGACTGTTCAAGTTCTTTTTATTGAATTGGATTATTTGTCTTTTAGTACTGTGTTTTAAAAATTCAATATTTTCCTTGTATAAGTCCTTCATTGAATGCATAAATTACAAATATTACCTATATTCTATTACTTTGTCACTTGTAATGATGACCTGAATGAATGTTTTGATTAACTTTAGTAAAGTTGATCTCTTTTTTGTGTGTACATTCTTTTAGAAACAATATGTAAGAAATAGTTGACTAATAATGATAATAATGAGTCTGCTTTTCTATGATAAAATATTTATCTCTGATGTTGAAGCCTTGGTTGATGTTGAAGCCTGATTTTGAGTTGAGTTTCGTGTGTGGTATCAAAAACTCTCCAAATTCGTTCTTTTACAGGGGGATTTCCAGTTGTCCTGTCACCATTTGTTATGTATGCTATTTTTTTACTTAATCTTATCCACTTATGCTGAAAATAAACTGATGATAAACTAAAAGCTGATGTCTGGATTATCTATGGACTTGGCATATGTACACACTTACTATTGGTTTATGTCAACTATTTTTATTTGATATAGTTTGTGAAATTTTGAAACTGGAAGAAGAAATCCTCAAATTGTGTCTTCTTGTTCAAGGTCACGTTGGCAATTTTTTTATCCTACACTTACATATGGGTTTAGTATTTTTTGCAACTTCTGTTCCCATAAAAGACTCACAGGACTATGACCAGGATGAAGTAGAATCTGTGAATAGTGAGAGAAGTATAGCTGTCTTAACAACATTGAATATGTTCTTATTGAAATCTAAAAATTTTTATTCAGCTTTATTACTAGATCTTTATCACCTATAGATTTATAAGTTACAAATTTACAATCTCATTTTGGTGTTACTTTTTCAACTAAAAGAAAATTATTAAGTTTAAGAGGTTCTATATTGTCTACTTTTGAATTTCTTGGTAATTTTACGTTCATATCTAAAAATTCAAATGAAGTTCCTCAATTTAATGGCATTTTTTTTATGCTGCCTGATTCTAAATTTTCTAAATGTATGTTCTTTGTGATCCACTGAACAAGGGTTTTTATTCACTTTTAAAAAACTAATTATGACAATTCATAGATTAAAGACATATGTTCATAGAAAAATATGAGAAATAAAATAGAGAATTCATGAATGTTTCCCCCATACATATAAACTTCTTCATTGCCAACAATTATTGTATTTGGTTTAATTAATAAAACTTTATACTATATGGAATTCTATATTAAGAACATACTTAGTTATATACATTGTATATATTTGGACAGTTTTATCGTATACCTATCATTATAATATCATATAGAGAATTTTACAACTCAAACATATTTCCACATACTTCAAGGCCTTTCTAGCAGGAGCCATAATAGGGCAGGCTAAATACTAGCAGGTGATCTTCCTGAGATGGTCTACTTTGTATTATAATCTGTGACAGATTTGTTCTCATAGGCAAGGCCCAGGAGAATTCATATTAGGAAAGATTCCTGCTATTAATATGTTTTTCTGTTATTATTAAATATATATAACAATCACTAGGTAGTACCCCACCCCTTTTGAGCAGATCTCTGCAGATCTATGAAGTTGTACTCTCTTGTAGTGATGTTATATAGACAAATAGATTACTTCTTAAGTCTTAATGATGATCCTATAAGAAGTCTTAAAATTATATCAGTGATTATTAAGCTCTCTTATAGTGGGACTGCTATTAGATCTCTTTCTGATAATCAAAACTGCAATGAGAACTCTGTCAGTCTCCCTGTGTCACCACTTAGACAGTAACCAGACTTTCTCCTACTCAGAGCACATTTCAAGAGGTTGTAAAACTGTTGGGAGCCAACTCTGAGCCGAAATCAGAAAGAGATTTTTTTGGCAAACAGAGACAAAAAGGCCTGTTTTAAATATGACAAGCCTGGACACTTTACAAAATATTACAAAACAGAAAATAAGTTAACCCAGAGACAGCCCAGAAAACAGCCTGGGCTATGCCTACTTTCCAAACATGGAAGACATTGGGCTAGTGACTATAAGTTCAAGACAGATACACAAAGAAACACCCTTTCCCATAATCAGGGAAACGAGAACAGGGGCCAGCCCCAGGCCCCGAACCAATACAAGCCAAAACAGGCTTAGGGGACAGTCAGTTTCATACCAACAAACAACAACCCCTTTCTGAACTTAGTCGAACAACCCCAGGAAACACAAGACTAGGCCTCAGTTCTGCCACCCACACAGTATTAACTCCAGAAATGAGACCTCAGGCCTTACCCACTAGAGTGTTTGGATCACTCCATCCAAATGTGTTTGGCCTGATAGTGGGAAGAAACAGTGCTACTATATAGAGACTAAAAATTTTTCCTGGAGTTATAGACAATGATTATAAAGGTGAGATTAAGGTAATGGCCAAGACAATACAGAATATAGTCACTATTCCTACAGGAAAAAAGATAGCTCAACTATTGTTACTTCCATTGATGCCTACTAATCACAAATATAAGAGTCCTAAGAGACAAGATCAAGGCAGAAGAGATCAAGGCTTTGGTTCCTCTGATACATACTGGGTACAACCTATAGTTAAACAAAAACCTATGATGACAATATCTCTTGATGGGAAGACATTCCAAGGTTTAGTTGATACAAGAGCTGATGTGATGATTATCAAACAAAGCGATTGGCCTGACACCTGGCCTCTGACCCCAACTTTAACTAATTTAAGGGGTATTGGCCAAAGTCAAAATCCACAACAAAGCTCTAAGGTGCTGAGATAGAAAGATAAAGAAGGGAATACAGAGAATATACAACCCTATGTCATCCCAGGCCTTCCCATTAATCTCTGGGCAGAGATCTATTTTCCCAGTTGGGATTGATTATGTACAGCCCTAATGAAGTGATCACAGCTCAAATGATAAACTCTAGATTTTTCTCCAGGGAAAGGATTAAGAAAAAGTAAAAATGGGATTACTCATCCTATTGAGGTCCATGGTAACTCTGGAAGAAGAGGCTTAGGGTATTTTTGATGGGGGCTATTGATTCAACTGCACCCCTAGGGCGTTGTGCCGATCCAATCACCGAGAAAGAAGACTCTCCCATCTGGGTAGATCAGTGGTCCCTAACCACCAAAGAATTACAAGCTGCCCAATTGCTAGTGAAAAATCAATTTTGAAAACTTAAAAATGGGGAATGGTACCCTACTAAGGGATCCCCCAGAAATATCCTTTATCACACGCTCTTTATTTTAAATTTTTTAACTTTGGATTCTGAAGGAAAATCTGCTACAGATAGATTCTGGCACCCTGATACCAAAAAGAATCTTACAACAATCCTCTAGAAAGACATATTAACTGGAGCCTGAAATGGGCCAGATCCAGTGCTTATCTGGGAAAGAGGTAATGTCTACATATATTCCCAAACAACAGATGCCACACGCTGGCTGCCAGAGAGACTGATCAAACAAATAGACAACAATAACAAATCCAGGGAGGAGAAACCCCTTGAGAAGAGTATTTTTTTCTTTACAGGAAACATGAAGATGCTTCACAGTTGTCTTCAAACAGGAGCAGATCAACCAACATACCAAACTTGGGAAGTTCTCAGTGTGGAAGAAGACATCACCACCCACACCTCCAGGGTGGCTCTATTGGACTTTTGGTTTCCTGATTTATGATTTAGTGGGGTATATTGTTTAGACTCAAGAGAAAACCCATTACCACAGTTACTATAATTGTTTTTTTGAGAGTTTACGATTGACTGAGACAGGAATGGAGATTTTCTTTATTTGTTTTGTTAAGATCAAAACTATGATTAGTTCTGAACTTCTATAGATTTAGATTTAGAAAGAATGGAATCTGCTATAATGCATTTGTAAAATTCATTATCCTTCTTAGCTGAAATAGTGCTACAGAATAGAAGAGGCTTATACATTTTACTCCTCCAATAGAGAGAGTTTGTAAGGACCCCCGAAGAGGACCCCCGACTCAAGTCCCAATCAGCGCACACCCAAGGAGACATAAGAGACCGACTTGTTGCAATTTGCAAGAGGCAGTTTACTGGCGAGGGCCCTCGGTTCGAAACTCGTCTCATGCAGGAGAGCAAGAGTCAGCCCAGATCCCCGAGAGCTCAGGGTTTTTATAGGGGACAGTGCAATGGGAAGGGGAAAGCCAGAAATTCTGGCATGGTTACAAATAATTGGATAATTCAAACATCAGCACTTTTGCGTAAGCAATCATTGTGGCGGGCAGGATGACTTGCTATTTTTGATCTTAAAACCACAGATCTCCAAGAAGGGGAGAAAAACACCAGGTGGCCCACTTCTCACCAGGGCATGTTTGGGGTTGTCAGGGCATGTCATCCTTGCTTGTCTTACATTTCTGGTCACCCTGTCCCTGGAGGGACCTGATATTTATATTATGGCTACCTTCAGCAAGATGTTGGTGGTCTTTGCTGAGTTGTTTTTAATTTTGGTTCCCACAAGTTATGTGCTACCCTAAAAAAAGTGTTGCTTTTACACTAACCATTCAGACATTGCTGAGCCTCTTGTCTCTTAGGTTCATGCTGTTCAACAGACTGATGGCTTTTGTAAGACAATAGATAGACTGTATTCAAATGAAGCCCATACAGGTCCATTATTACAGGCTGGAAGTAAGAGACTCCAAAACCTCTGTCATCAAGACTGACAAGGATTAACCCCTAACTTATGCACTAAGCTGGATAGTCAGTGATGGGTAAGAGAATACTTCAAGACCCTTGTCTCAAACTGAGAGGCCTCACCATCCTAAGACAGGAGCTCAACCAATGGCTGTTGAGTATCCAGAGATGGGAAAGGGAGGCTAGGTCCTTTGTTCCAACCTAAGACAGACACGGTTTCTGTAAGTTTTCCCAGCCTTCCTTTTTAAAAACAAATTTAAAAAGGGGGACCTGTTGGGAGCCGACTCTGAGCCAAAAGCAGCTATGATCATTGCAGCCATCTTGAGCCATATACCCTGACAAGAGACTTGTTTACAACAGCTGAACACACTCTGATAATTATCTTGATCCTTTCAGTCAAGGTCAGAGAGTAGTAGCACATGCCTTTAATCCCAGCACTTGATTGACTCAGGAGAGATATAAAAGGAGAGGCCAGGACAGACCCAGAGAGAGAGCTAGTCAGACTGGACAGAGAGCTAGACAGACTCTACGGAGAGTCAGAGGCAGAGAACAGACAGACTAGTCAGAGCAGACAAACTTCATCTACAGACAGACTTCAACTAGACAGACTTGACAGAGAGCAGACAGACTCAGACTCCGTCTCCAACAGACAGACTTTGTCTTTGATCAGACTTCATCTTGTCCCCATTATTTCCATCCCTGTCCCCACTCTCTCTCTTGCTCTCTGACCTGCGGACTGGAACAACAGAACGGCACGCTGTCAGTCTCCCTGAGTCACCACTTAGACAGTAACCAGACTTTCTCCTACTCAGAGCACATTTCAAGAGGTTGTAAAACAATTAACCAAAGGTCATAAGTAGGGAACTAACAATTTATTATAGGCGATATGACAGGAGATAAAATATTGACTGGGTTTATCTATACAAAACTTCACTAGTAACTTAGTTATGGTTGTCAACTTTCAGTAAATCTGTGAAACTATAACAGGTGATGGATGTTCAGCCAGATAATTACTCCCAATGAATATGCATGCATACATTCTCTGTTGTAAATTTCTATGATTTGATTTTATGTGTGAAATTGTGATGAACATGTGATCCTGTATTCTGAAGGATGTATAATCACTGAGGACAAAGAGATGAGAAGAATATTTCCCTTTCCATGCTTAGGATCTTTCTGCTTTTCCTCCTAGATAGCTTTCATAGAAAACCTTTTATAATTTAGTAATAAACACTATACAAACTTCTCAAAGTGTCCCTTTTTCTTCCTGTGACTTTGACTAGCAGTTAGAATGACCCATGCTGAGACAGAACAAAAGCCACATTACTTAATCCTCTGCTGTTAGGCTACAGGTGTTAATCACCTAACACAGCAGCTTTTTACCCTCAGAAAGAGCAAGAATGTTTTTAGGACTTTTTAGAAGTTATCATCAGTATTTCAGTTTAGAGAGCTAGAACATCTGGAGACCCTCAGCCACAACAGAATTCTACTCTGTGATCCGCCTCTACCCTTTCCATGCCAGGAGACTCCAGGCACATTTCATCACTCCTGCCAATCAACAATCCTTTTACTATCTGTATTGAATGTCATTTAGTTGAAATCAAAGATTGTGAAACATTTGTGAGTTGATTCCATTCATTTAGTAATTAGCATTTTCATCCAGAATTCCTTTATGATTTGATAAATCCTTTCTTTCAGCCCAAAATGCTATTTAAATATTTGTGGATATTAGCTCCCTCATCCATTCAATAACTAAAATGTATGTTATTCACTTTGGACATTTAGTAATTAGATTTTATCAAAGTTGTTGTATCTATGAATAAACTTTTCATTGTGTGTACAGAATATTTAAACTCTCTTAGATAAATATCAAGAAGCATATTTGTTAGACCTTATTCTCTCTCTCTCTCTCTCTCTCTCTCTCTCTCTCTCTCTCTCTCTGTGTGTGTGTGTGTGTGTGTGTGTGTGTGTGTGCCTGCGTGTGTGTGTATTGTAATATAAATAGAAGTCAGAAAATACTTAAAGGGTATAGGGAAATTTCAAGAGAAGTGACATAAAATAGAAGTCTGTATGATGGAGGAGAAAAATGATAGTACAGGACCCATTAAATGGAGTGAGTGATATCAGGTAAGAAATCCCAGGGTAGAAGAGAGGACAGAGTATTGTAAGGAATAACTAATACTAAATATCTTTGCATCAGCTCTATGAAAGCTTGCCACTGCAAAAATTTTTAGAAATGCTAACATGTACTTATATAAAGGAATTTAAGAAGAATTGCTCCTTTTCTTAGTCACTGTTCTATTGCTGTGAAGAGACACTATAACAAGAGCAACTTACAAAAGAAAATATTTAATTGGGGGTTTGAGTACAGTGTCAGAGGGTTACTCCATGATCATCATGACAAGAAGCATCACAGCAGGTGGAAAGCATCCATTGGAGTAGTAGCTGAGACCTTACATGTCATCCACAAACAGCAGGCCAACAGTATGAGCAATACTGACCCTGACATGGGCTTTTTAGGACTCTAAGCTCACTAGATTGACATATCTCTCCTGACAAGGCTGCATCCTAATGCTTCATAAAAAGCTCAACAGATGTGAAGCAACCAGTCAAATATATGAGTCCATGGTAGCCATTCTCATTTAAACTACCACATGTTATAACAGAGGTCAATTTCTCTCCCAAATATCAGAGTCTATCAAATAAAAAGTCCTCTGCCAGGTACAGACAAACTGTTCTTAGTTGTTTACAAATAAGATCCCTTATATCCCTAAACATTTCAGGCTGCTGCTATTGCATCTATAACTTGATGGTAGAAACAAATGGGTAACAACAACACATACTTTATTGATAAAACAAGGAGAAATGAAGTTGATAACCACAAGGAAGCTTCATCTCTAGAGGCTAGCTTTCACAGTACTGGAAGGTACTATGTATACTAATGTGAAAGAAAAATGACAGTCTTACCCAGCTGTGAGCCCTGCAAGCATCAATAACAACTATCATAGGACATTTGTATCACACTACTTTCTTACATGGCTCAATAATCACCACAGAAAATGAGCCAAGAATGTAAGAGCCAGCTTTGTTGGATGTCTGCAACAAAATATTATTTTCTAGATATGATGTTGCTGTTGCACACACAAGTTCCCAGTGGCTGTGAATGCATGCACGGGTCTTGCAATAAATCAAGCAAGCCAAAATCCCAGTATGGATGGGAGAGACATGCATCAAGCCTCCCTTCCCTAGTAAACATATTATTGGCAATAGCTGCTTGGAAAGAGTAATTTTATTCAAGGTTTTAACTCCAGAGAGGTTACACTTGGTTTTAGAAAAGAGTCCTCAAACTGCACATACAGACAGCAGTAAATGGGGTCAGGTGGCTTTAAAACAGAGCTTATGAAGTTGGGAAGATAAAGTGTTGGGGAAAATAGTGAAAAATTGAAAGAAAGGGAATGAGGGCAGATTTTTATTAAAATACATTATATTCATGTAAAAAATTTCAAATATTAAAAGAATTCATAATATATGTGTGAAGAATACCAAAGGAAAAAAATGACTCAAAACATTATGAGACAAAGAACCTCCAAAAGCATCACTGAGTTTATTTTGTGTCCGCCATCTACTGCTAGGTGTTGGACCTGGTCTTAATGGTGCCTTATTTGCAATTTTAAGGAATTTCTGTGTGTGAAAATGTGTGTATCTCTGTGTTTATAAATGTTTCTTGAGATTTTTCCTTAGTTCTTGTTTTTCTGTTTTTTTTCTTATACTGGTTTGTCTATTTTTATTTTAACTAATTATTATTAGTAGTATTAGTAGTAGTAGTTAGTAGTAGTAGTATTTAAATGGCTGTTTGCAGTCTAATGAGAGAAAGAAAGAAACGGTGTGGATTTGAGTGGGTAAGGATGTGAGGAGGATCTACAAGGAGATGAGAGATGGAAAACCGTAATCAGAATACATTTTTAAAATTTCATTTTTACTTAAAATATCCAAGTAAACATCACACAATAGATATCCTTCACAACACCCAAAATACTAAGAATTTTATCACAAGTAAATCATTATCACTATCCCTAATTCAAGAAAGCATGGAAATTATTTCTGAAAAAAAAATGTTCTGTGAAATGGCTCCTATTACACAAGTACACTGCAATTATGATAGTCTAGCTAGGGGTTAAGAAGGCAGCAAGAATTATTCAGTTCTAAAAATCAAAATGATAAATAGTTATGAAATAGCATATTCCAATAGTAAAGGCAACAAATTATCAGCATCAGAGTAAAACTAAACAATCATGTAGCCTTTAACACAGAGGTCTTGCAGAAAGAAAAGGAACAAATGCCAATTAAAGTAGACATACTAGGCTATTATAAAAATGATGTGAACAGAAAATTACCTACAGTATTGTGGAGATTGGATTTACACAAACACACACACACACATAGACACACACACATAGACACACACACATACACAAAAACCATATTTTTCAGATTAAAACATAACTTCCTAAATAAACACCTAAGCATGTAATTCTAAAAACAAATGCGTTTTGCTGACTAAAATGAATAAGATATATTAATATCTCAAATAAAGCTATAATAATATAGAAATCATGCTCAGTGAAAAATAGATGTTAAATGAATCTTTGAGCTATATTACACAAAATTTTAAAAGCTAAATAATGATTAAAATAGAAGCATGTAAAAGATAAGCAGGAATTAAACACAACTCTTCTTGAAATAATTAAATCCTCCAAATTGAAAATGTTTACTATATTCAAGCCAAACAAATGATAAGACTAATATGCTAATCAGACACTATTGCTTCTTCATAACAGAAATAAAAAGAATTGTAATCAAATCAAGCATTTTGTGTCCTTATACACACATGGTGACACTATTAGAAAATAAAGGGAAGGAATTTAATTATGTTAACAATAATGGTAAGAATAAAAAGTAAGGAGGATCATAATATTTGAAGCTATTTTCTCTGAATTGAAACACCATTCTAGGAGCGTAGGAGCTTTTAAAGCTTAAGCATCTAAAAAAACTTATAAAGCTTATCAACATGAAGAAGATGACAAGGCTTGGGATGTTTACTAAAGACATGCAAGACCTTTCTAAATCTATCTATCTATCTATCTATCTATCTATCTATCTATCATCTATTTATCTATCTATCTATCCATCCATTCATCTATCTATATCTCTTTATATCATCTATATACATATATCTATATCTATCTATATAATATACATTAATTAATATAGACTCCTTTGTATGTGTTATAATGATACAGTTTTCTGATTGTCATTTTGCTTCTCTAAGTAACTTCTAAGTTCCTGTGAGTAACTTCTCATGCATACTTCTGTAAGAACTCCAATAAACTTGGTAGTTAATCAGCCTAAATTGGGTGAGTTATTTTAGTTTATTTGCGAGTTTTGCCACTGTTATTTAGTTTTCTGTGCATTATTTGTGTCAATCAATAAGAATTCACATCTTTTGGGAAAAACTTATATAACACTAATGATAATTTGGTACATAGTACTGTATTTATTAGCCTTGCTTTTTGACACATGAGTGTAAAGAAAATACTACAAAGAACACTTGGTAGAATACAAATTAAAGTACTAGTAACAATGCAACTGCGTGAATTAAATAAGACAATATCTTAATTATTGTATTAGTATGCATGCATTGAATTCCCTCACAAAAGAAACCAAATTAGAAAGACTATATAATTCTGTAAATATAACTTTTACTCACATGATGTAATTGCTGTCTTGAAGACTTACTGCTGAATAAACTCAAACTTTTAATCCTTTCTGAATTCTGGCTGGCTGGTTCAACTCAGCTGTTCTGCCTCAAACTCCACTATAAGCTGATTGATTCAAACTGGCTTCACTTGGTTACTCCCTGAACTGTTCTGCTTGACCGAATACTAACTTTGGCAATATGCTCCAAGTTTCTGGCTCTTTCTCATTCTCTGGCTGGTTTTGTTTTCACCTGCAATCTATCTCTATTAAACTACCTCAGTAAAACCATCGCCTTTCTCTCTCTTTCTCTTCTCTGTCCATTTTCCTCCTCCTTGTCTTCCTCCTCCTCCTCCTCCTCCTCCGCCCATGCGAGTATGTGTGTGTGTGTGTGTGTGCTGCTTTCTTAAGTCAGCTTTTTTTTTTCTTTGTTGTTCTTTTAAGTAACCTCTCCTGTCTGTTCTCGTGAGAATTAAGCATATCCTCTCTTTGATTCATTAGGTCAAATCTTTCTCTGATTCATCACTTTGTCTTTCTAACATGGGTCCTTCCTTCTACAAACCTTACATAAACTGAGATTAAAGTTGTACCTTAAGGCCATGTCTGCATTCCAGCCAGATCACATAAACTTAGAAGGTCTTTAGCTACGGTCCTTTACCAGAGCTTCTATGTTACTGAATTACATAATTCTCTGCAAAATTCTATTCAGTTTAAAACAAAACAATTATTGTCCCAAATAACTGCTAGTAATTAAAAAAAAACAATATAAAGCAAGTATACATTGAAATGAATGTTATAAATAACAATAAATTGAAACAGATGCTATGTTATTACAAAGGTGAGATCAGTAAAGTGACTTAGTGTGTAAAGACACAAATCACCAAGCATGGCAACCTGAGTTTAATCCCTGAGACATACAGGGTAAAAGTTATCTATAAGTTGTCCTCTTACCTTCATACCCAGTTTGTAAATATTGACACATGCAAACATACAGATACCTACACATGTACACACACACACACACACACACACACAATAAATAAATTAACAAATAAATAAAATTAAAAATAATAGAAAACATTTGGTATATGCATACATACTATCTATATTAATTAAAATAATGAGAGAGATTCAATACATAAGTATATAAGGAAAGATAATTATAGTAAAAATACTATGTAAACTAAAATAAAAGAGAAATATAAAGATGTAAGATGTAAATTTTAATAAAATAGAATTATATTTTAAAGTACTGAATTACTTTTTGTTAAAATAGTAAATTCATTATACCTCATCATATATATTTTACAAGACATATGTTAATCATAATCTGATCTTCTGGTTAGGTTTCTCTTGTTGTGTTAAAACAAATTTAAAGCAATTTATGAGAAAATATAGCTTTTTTAGATTATAGGATACAGTCTATCATCAAGGGAAGCCAGTACAGGAGCTGAAAGTAGGAACCCAGAGGCAAAAACTGAGGCAGATACAATAGAGTTATGCATCTTATTAGTTTCCTTTTCATAGCTTGTTCTGCTTACTTTCTTATATAACCCAAGACCAACTTCCTATAGGCAGCTCTTCTCACAGTGGAGTAGGCCCTACCAAATAAATAATTAATCAAGAAATAGCACATACACATTCCTACAGGTCAATCAGTTGAAAGCAATTCCACACATGATATTTCTTCTTCCAAGATAATTCTAATCTGTGCAAAATGATGAAAACATTAACTAGCTCAATAATCGTACAAAACTTTAGAAAGTTTTGTATGAAAATATAATACTATACAAACATAAACAAAAGAGATGGTGTCCAGCCTACCTCCATCCATTTAGCACTTTAGCACTTTGGAAAAGATACAGGGTCCAGTATCCCCCTAATCCATCCATGGTTCACTTTTCAGCAGTTGCTTTTTAGCTCTTCTCATCTTCTTGGGTATTCACAGTGGACTTATTGAACATCTCTTTACCAAGGACAAATAGAAGTTATACTTCTCTGGAACTCTTGTCTTTACCTCAAACCTGCTGCTAACTATTTGTAGCCATAAAAACTGTAGAAGAATTTTAATCCAGCAACATAGATGTTCTGGCAAGGGATCACATCCAAAGATAAATCTGCTGGAATGTAGACATGCCCTGGATTACAGAGTACTCTGGCTGAAATACAGACACACCCTTAGTACACATGTTTAGTCCTTATGGAGGTAAGATTAGTTTGTGGAAAAAAGCAATTGTGTTGAAATTGACATCTAGTTGAGAGGCAGACAAAGTGACAAACCAGAGAAATATGTGACAAAATAAATCAGAGAGAGGATACACCCAACTCACATGAGAACAGCAAGGAAAAGAAGCTATTTAAGATCAGCAAGAGAGAAAAAGGTGTGAAAGGTAGTGTAGTGTGCTCTGTGTGTATGGTAGATTACTAGGACAGTTCTACAGACAGGTTTCAGAAAGATCAAGCTAGTCACAGGTGAAGACAAAACTATCCAGAGAAGGAGAAGGAGTTAGAAGATTAGAATGTATTACCAAAGTTAGTATGAGGCCAGACAGAGCAATTAAGTAACAAACTGAGAAAACCCAGATTGACTCAGTCAGCTTAGAAGTCTAGATTGTATGGAAGCTAGAAACTTCCAGGGTTAGGAATATGGATAATTATAACAGAGAAGAAAAAACTCTGGGCTCAGTCCAAGCCATGTGTTCATACAACTTGTGCACAACTCTCATCTCATCAATTCATCTGAGGAAATAAAAGTGACATTATGCATTTCTTTGTGAAATTCAGTGGACCACTGAAGACCTCTCTACCAGAGACAAACATGTTGTGGTCTGACTACCCACCCCCACCCCAAAGAATAACTGTAGCCATTTTGTTCCATGCCTGCCAGCTAACTCATATTGATGTTGTAAAATGCCTGCCAGTCATTGACACAGAAAAATAAATTGATTGATAGTCAGGTTGACCACATATCCTGTTATGTACTGTATATTCTATATGATGTTTGTTAATCTTAAGAAATTCCACAAAGCTTTACATAGATACATCAGGTTAAAGGTCAATATGAACTGTTATGTCTAAAATGGTTTGAGTCAGAACCGACCACTAGATAACACTTTCTGAACCTGCATATGAACTCATTGTGTTTTTTTTTTCCTTCATAAGCCTGCCCCAAGAACAGATTGGTATAATCAGATATTTTATCCCTTTTTTTGGTCCTGATCTGATCAGTATTAGAGTGTGGTGTGCATTCAATGAACTATTCTTGCTTAACTCAGATCAGTGTTCATATGGTCTGTGTGGTGATCCTGAACAACAGTCATAAAAACTACAGGGTATTGTTATAGAAGCAGACAGGTTGATTTATGGAATTGAATTAAAGACACAGAAATAAACCCACACACCTACAGATACTCGATTTTTTTAACAAAGTGGCTAGACCATGCAATGGAAAGGAAAGAGAATCTTCAACAAATGCCTCCAGTCTAACTTGATTTCTGTAGATAGAAGAATGAAAATAAATACATATGTATCACCTGGCATAAAACTCAAATCCAAGTGGATCAAAGACTTCAACATAAAACTAGATACACCAGATCTAATTGAAGAGAAAGTGGGGAATAGCCTTGAGCTCTTCAATATAGTAGACAGCTTCCTGACGAGACCACCAATGGCTCAGGCACCAAGATCAACAATTAATAAATGGGGCCTCATGAAACTGAAAAACTGTAAGTCAAAGTTCATCTACAGGACAAAACTACAGCCTACAGATTGCAAAAAGATCTTCACCAACCCTACATATGACAGAGGGCTGATATGCAAAATATATAAAGAACTCATGAAACTAAATATCAATAAATCAAATAATCTAATTAAAAATGTGGTGCTAATCTAAACAGAATTCTCATGAAAGGAATCACTAACAGATGAGAAGCACTTGAAGAAACATTCCATATCCTTAGTCATCAGGAATATGTAAATAAAAACAACTTTGAGATTCTATCTTATGAAATCAGAATGGCTAAGATCAAAAGCTACATCTCATTGCAGTGAGAATGTGGAGCAGGGAATACACCTCCATTACTGGTATGAATGTAAACTTGTACAATGACTTTGCAAATCAATTTGTATCTCAGAAAATTGGGAATAATCTCATTATCCAGCTATACCATTCCTGGGCATATGCCCAAAGATTGTTACAGCATACCATAGGGACACTTGCTCAACAATGTTCATATCAGCTTTATTTGTAATAGTCAAAAACTGCAAACAAATTAGATGTTCCTGAAACAAAGAAGGCATAATGAAAATTTGGTACATTTATACAATGGACTATCATTCAGCTATCAAGAGCAACGACACCGTGAAATTTGCAGGCAAGTAGATGAAACTAGAAAAGATCATTCTGAGTGATGATCCAAAAAGTGACCCAAAAAATGAGAAATGGTATGTACTCATTTATAAGTGAATATTAGACGTAAAGTACAGAATAACCACGCTATAATCCACAGACATAAAGGAGCTAAGTAACAAGGAAGATATTCAAATCTCACTGAGAAGGGGAAATAAAATAGACATCAAGGGGTGATGGAAGGGGGGAACAGTATAGGAGAGGAGGTGAGGATAGAGAAGAGGGTTCAAATTTTAGAAAGAGAGAGAGAGAGAGAAAGAATACTAGGAGAGAGGACTACGCTCAATAGATGTGCCTAGTCCTACTGCAACTTGATACATCAAGGAAGGTTGATATCTATAGGATGCCTCACCTTCTCTGAAGAGAAAGGATAGGCAGATGGAGGGAAGGTGAGAGAATAGGACTGAGAGGAGAGGATGGATGGGAAGCTGAGATCAGATCTAAACTAAATAAATTAATTAATTAATAAAAATAGAAATTATACAGGGCTTGAATAAATTGATTTAATGTAGAAAATTGGTTTTCCCCTCATATGCTAGGATTTTATTAAGCATTAAAGAGAAATTGATTCTAAAACTACATAGCTGGCATGCAGAAAAAGGCAATAGCATGCATTACTCATGACCCTCACATTTCAAAGTGTACTTGCTGGCAAATCACAGTATTTTGTGAATTCCTTGTTCTGGGGTAGGAGGAAGTGAAAGAGGCCAGTCTCTGAGCTCATACAGCTTCCAGCTCTGATTCCGGACATGAGATTTTTTTCTAGTGAAGAATTCATTCTGTTGTTCAGGTATAAAGTAAAAGAGTTTATTAAATTTCAATAGAAGGATGAAAATAGATCCTTATATTTCATCATTTCACAAATCTCAACTAAAAATGTATTAAAGACACTAGCATAAAACTATATATCCTGGATATGATACAAGAAAATGTAGGGAATAGATTTGATCTCACTGGCACAGAGCAGGGCTTTTTTTTGGAGGTTATTGATAGGGCAGTCATTAGGAGAAATATTTATAAAAAGAACTACATAAAGCAAATTAGGTCTGTACAGCAAAGAATACCATAATTTAAGTAAAACAACAACCTTCATAATGGGAAGAAGTCTTTACTGGTTATACATCTAATGGTTTAGTGTCTTTAATATACAAATAACTTATAAAACTAAGTTTCAAGGTAACAAATATCACAAGTGAAATGGGAACAGAGCTAAGCAGGAAGTTCTGGAAAAGATGGAACACAGATGGCTAAGAAGCACTTAAAGAAATGATCAATATCCTTAGCCATCAAAAAATTGTAAATTAAAAATACTATGAGATTTTATCTTATTTCATTCAGAATGGCAAATGTCAACAAAATAAATAACAACTCATGATAGTGAGGATGTAAGGAAAGGGGAACACTAGTTCATCACTTGAGGGAGTGCAGGCTAGAACAGCTCTTATGAAAATCATTTTGAAGTCCCTCAAAATGTTAGAACTGATTGATGTACCACAATATTCAGCTGTACTACTCTTGGACCTGTACTTAAAGGACTCTACTTCTTCCTACAGAGAAATGTACTCATCCATAAACTTTCTGTTCATAAAGCCATGAATTGAAAAGTCTAGATATACATCAACTAATGAATGGGTAATTAAAATGTGGTACATTTAGCTGCTAAGAGAAATGAAATTACAAAGATTATGTATAAATAGATTAAACTAGAAACAATCATCCTGAAAAAGTAAAGTCAGATTTCAAAAGATATATATGTCATATTTTCATTGTATGTCAATGTTAGCTTTTTGTTCACTATATGGTCTATAATCTAAATAATCAGAGGTTATATAACTATTAAGAGATCAGGAGTTGAGGAGAGGGACTTTCAAATGAAGAGGAAATAAAATCCAATTCTATAAAAGGTTAATGAAGACTCGTTTAGTGGAGTAGACCTTAAATCAAATCAGAGATTTGTGAGTCACTCCCACAAACTTTGTGCCTCTGTTGTCCTAGTGTATTTTGAAGGCAGAATAGCACTGTATATCAAAGATTTTTTTGTCTGGTTGGCATTCAAAATTTTCTTTTGGTTGGCTGCCTAATGCCTTTCCATAACAAAGACACTGTTGCATAGGGGTGAAGGAAATATGTAAGCACCAACTCAACCTCCATGTTCAGTGAATGTGAGTGTTGTCTGCCTTCAGCAATAGGGCCTAGTATCAGTTTATGGAGAACAACCTATTGTCATGGCATAAGCCTAGGTTATTTGAGGATTTCCATGGAAATCTCTTTGCCAACAATTCATTTGGATTTTACCCTGGCACTAGAAGTTTCATTAAGTGACAAGAGATGGCCAATCATGAATTCATCTCCCTTAAAACTTATAAGCTTCATTATGCTCACCTTCATATATCTTAGAAAGTTTCCATTGCACTGGGTTTCCACACAGATCCTCAAATGCCTCTCAGTTCTAGTTGTCTCTCCCTTTGTTCCCTTTGTCAAGCCTATCTTCTACTTTCTTCCTCACCTATCTTCCAGTTCTAATACCTCTGCTCCCAGTCTACCTATAAAATATACTCTATTACCCTTTCTAGGGAGCTCCATCCACACTTCCTCCCAGTCTCTCCCTCTATTCTTAAACTTTCTGGGTCTACAGATTGAACTTGGTTATCATTTATTTAACAGCTAATATCCACACATAAGTGAATATACCATATTTATATTCTGGATCTAGGTTACCTCATTCAAGATGAATTTTTCCAGTTTCATTCATGTACCTGTGAATGTCATTTTAAATAGCTGAGTGTTATTCCATTGGGAAAATATGTCACATTTTCTTTGTCCGTTCTGTTGAAGGACACCTAAGTTGTTTCCAATTTCTGGGTATTGTGAATAGAGCAACTATTAACATGGTTGAGCAAGTATTTTTGTGGTAGGATAAGGTGTCCTTTGGTATAGGCCCAAAAGATGCTTGACTCACACGTTGAAGGGGAAACAAAATAATCATGAGAGCCAGATGGAGAGAGGGTGTTGTGGTAAATCTCCAACCCAAATAAGACAGGTCAAAGCAAACACAACTCAATAATTATGGATATAAACTGCATGCCTAGATTGGGCAGATTTACCATTACACTCTCTATTTCCCAGCTATGAGATCCCTTATAACTTGCTTCTCCTCCATTGTCCTTCTACCTTTTCCTCCTCCACCTTCCCTTCTACTGCCCAATCACTAGCTCTAGCCTTTATTTTACAAATTAAGGTGGGCAGAAGGTTCACAAGAAGTCAGCTGTGTACAAATTCACTCCTCCTCTGCAGCCCCTCCCAGGAAAACAGAATTAGCATCAAAATACAAGGCCAGGGATATCCAGAGAAAGGAACTGAGTGGGGGGAGGGGAATGGGGAAGCAGGATCAGGTCTATGGAGAGACAATAGAGAGGCTCAGTCTGCCAGGAGAATGAATGGAAATATGCAGCTGCCTGGGATGGGGTTGGGAGAGAATATTTAGAAAGTCCCAGAGACCTGGAGATTGGGGAGGCACCCAGGTATCAATGCTTGTGTTAGATGTTGAACTATAGAGATATGGAACCTCCTCTACCCAGGAAGGACTGGCAGTGGAAGAATAGTGACACCAACCCACCAACAAAAACTTTGACTCCAAATTTGTCCTATCTAAAAGAAATTCAGGGATGGACCAGAGACTGAAGGAAAGGCCAACCAACAACCAGCCCAACTCAAAACTCATCCCATGGGCAAGCACCAATCTTTGACATTTTTTGTATTATTATTATTATCATTATCTTTTTTTACAGCTTATCCTCCTCCCAGTCTTCCCTCTAACAGTTCCTCACTCCATTCCTCTTCCCCTGTCTCCAAGAGGATGTCTCCATTATACCCCCGACCCTACCAGACCTCCCCACTTCCTGGGGCCTCAAGTCTCTTGAGGGTTAGGTGCATCTTCTCTCACTGAGGCCAGACCAGGCAGTCCTCTGCTGTATAAATGTCAGGGGCCTCTGATCAGCTAGTGTGTGCGGACTTGTTGGTGGATCAGTGTCTGAGAGATCTCAGGGGTCCATTTAAGGTGAGACTGCTGATCTTCTTTTGGTGTCACCCTCCTCCTCAGCTTCTTCCATCCTTTCTCTAATTCAACCACAGGTGTCCCCGGCTTCTGTCCATTTGTTGGGTGTAAGCATCTGCATCTGACTCCTTTAGCTGCACGTTGGGCCTCCCAGAGGACAGCCATGCTAGGCTCCTGTCTGTGAGCACACTATAGCATCAGTAATAATGTCAGACCTTGGAACCTCCCTTTGAGCTGGATCCCAATTCAGGCCTGTCACTGAACCTCTTTTCCCTCAGTCTCTTCTCCATTTTTGCCCCTGCAGTTCTTTTAGACAGCAATAAATCTGGGTCAGAGTTTTTGAATGTGGGATGACCAGGTCTCTGGTACATTCTAAAGGGTCCCTGGATCCCTGCAAGCTTTCAGAATCTGTGCCACCAACCAAAGAACATACATGGGCTGGAACAAGGCCACCACAGTACATATGTAGCAGGAAGATATCACAGGCTTCATGGTTGTCTTGCCTGGCCTTAGTGGGAGTGGATGCACTAATCTGGTAGATACTTGATGTGCCAGGGTTGGAGGATGTCCGGGGGGGACCCACTCTCTCAGAGGAGAAGGAGAGGGAGGTTTGGGGAAAGTGACTGGGTGAGGGAGAGCTTGGGAGGGGGGAGCAACATATGGGATATAAAAAATCATTAATTAATTTAAAAATAAAACAATTGGCATAGTTTTTATAGATGTGGGAGCAAAGAAAGGCATATCTTTTATAAATTAATTGTGAGCCAAAGTTAATATTAATATTAACTAGTTAATATTTTGAAAACTAGGTTTATATTTAATGGATCAGATCATTAAGAATTTGCCTAATCAGTGGATGAATCCCTTCTCAGGTATTGGGAAGTGGGAAATACTAGGTAGGGGGCAGTGTGTACTTGGTCCTTTGCTACCCCTATCTGCCTCCTGACAATTCTAAAGTGAGAAATACATCTATGTACATCTCTATGATGTTCTGCTTTACCACAGCTCAGAAACAAGAAAGCCAATCCTATAGGAAACTTTGGAAAGTATAAGACAACATTAAATATTCCTCCATTCAGGTTGTTTTTCTCAAGTGTTTGTCACAATGGTAAAAACAAATACCTCAAACTCAGAGAATAACTGAGAAAACTGTTTTAAAGACTGTGGATTCTGTTTGCTTTATGAGAACTGATAATAATTCTCATGATTTTTTTCTCCTGAGAAATGATTATGATATCATTTAAATATCTTAATTTGTATAATAATGCATTAGATTTAATGTACATTACCTTTAAAGCTAGCTGATTAAAGAAAGCAAAAAATTATAAATTACAGATAGAGTTTATAAATTACTATGACTCTCCCATTTCTTACCACTATAATTTGAATTTCTAAGTGATTGATTCTTAATAATAACAATCACAAAGGATCTCAAGGCAATTGCATATTTTGTATGCAGTGGCATTATACCGTCATATTTTGCCAAATTATATTGATTTTTGGTGCCTCCTGTATCATTGTCCATTACTTTATCTTTTCTTCAGGAGTATAGCATTAAAAAGGAGTGCAAATAGCATCTTTACATATTTCATGCAAAATCTTGGTTCAATTAGGCAGAATCAAATTATTCTTGTATTTCTTTTCAGCATATAAATGTAATGATTTCAAATACCAATTTAAAAATTAATGTCATGGACACAATAAAACAAAAATATATTAGTACACATAAACTATTCTGACATATTGCCAGTTAGAGATAGCATTGGGTACTCATATAATAACTAAAAATTTACTCTGTAAAGCAACAAAATATAGCTAATGATAAAAAGTTTTAGGCTATACTTTACAGTTATAATCAGGAACTAATGAAACAATCAAATATTATCCAGAACTTGACATAATTTGAGGTATGTTTCTTCTGAGCACTGTGTTGTAAAAACAGCCCCCTTTATTTACTAAAGTATATTTGGAAAAATGAAACTAATGATGTCATTACTTTTGCTACTATCCTTCATAGAAGCTTATGTATTCTCAATTTATTCTTGAATAATCCCAGTAAGCCTAGAAAATAAATATAACTTTTATCCTCTTTAGACAGCAAGCACTGTGAGTTTAAGGAACTTGCCTAAGATCACAGGCTGTCTAAGTATTGGAGGCTCAAAATGTATATGCAAATGTTGAGGAATATATTCCATGGAGATATTTCCATCCTTAAATACATATTTCTTCAAATTATATTTTATCCTGATATCTTAGGGTATTCCAGCATGGTGCACTTATGAAAACTAAAACTCCGGAAGGGATAATATATCAACTATGTTTTAGCTGCTGACATCATATACATATGCCAACTGAAGAAGATTTTAGCTTGGAATCCACAGAAGGCAATGGAGAGGGAACATGTTGAACCCTGGGGAAAATGTTGAACTGACCAATTACTATATTTACTGCTGTCAAATTTCTAGTAAGACAATAAATATTCTGTGTTGTTAGTGTAGGTTTCAGGTAATTGACTCAAGACTGTGTAAGAATGATTGTAATTGTGCCTATTTCTTGTTGTATCTTTGGACTATAATGAGTGAAGAGAAAATATTTATTTGCTATAACTGAGTAAACTGAATTGTATCTTTGAGAACAATGTATGAAGAAGACATAATGGCCTTCAAAAAGCAAAGTATTTTCTGAAATTTGGTAAAACAAAACAGCAAAAACAACACTAACAAAAATCTCCCACCCCATGGGTGAATTCTTTATAAATGCTGTAAATTTTAACCAATCAAATTACTATTTATTAGCATAATAAATGTTAATGCATGAGTCATACTAAGGCATTTAAAAGTGATCACATTATATAATTAATTAAATGTGGTTTGATAGTGTGCATGGTCCACTGAGGGGGAAGTTCAATAAAATTTAGGAAACCTTAAGCATTTAACTTATTCTAGAATGTGGTTGCTGACTGTACTCCTGCCATTATCTCCTATCAATATCAATTGTCACCTTTTTCCATTTAGTTCAAGTCACAAATTTTCGATAGATTTTTTTTAAGCAGCAGACTGTAACTTCAAATTATAGAAATTGGGAAAGACTATTATTTGTAGTTAAAAGAAAATACTAACATCTTTGTGGTTTAAAAACAATGTTAGGATTATGAATTTAAGGCCAGGATGGTCTACAAAGTAAGACCTTTTCTCAAAAAACAAAAACAACGAAAATCATGATTTGTTTTCTGCTCAAGCTGCTTCCTCTTACTAGGCATCTGAAAATTCTTCAATTTATCTTCACCAGAGCCAAGCTGATAGAGCAGACACTATATGAATCAATTTCCTGGAGTTGCTATAAAAATGTACCACAAAACTAAGTGGCTTAAGACAACAGAAATGTATCATCTCAGAGTTCTGGAGACTGTCAGTCCCAAATCAGGTGTCAGCAAGGCTGTGTGTCCAGGGAGGCTTAGAGATGATCCCTTTCCTTCAAATTTCAAATGCTTGCCAGCAATATGCGGTGTTCCTTAGCTTATAGATACATCAGTCCCATCTCTGTCTCCATTGTCCAAGTAGTTTTTCTGTTTAACGACTCATCTTCCTGGGAGATGTCTGTCCATGTTAGATTAGGGACCTACTCAGTTCCATTTCAACATCATTTTAGTTGATCACATCTATAATAATTCAACATACCATTTTATGTGGACAGAAGAAACCACTACCCCATTCAAATAGAAATAGATGCTGCTATTTGCTTAATGATCCTACTTCCCAATTTACAAATTGTCCTAACTTCTACTGTTGTAATATTTGAAGAAATCTTTATGAAGTTAATTAAGTTTAGATGGTGTCCAAAGGATGATACCTTCATTTAGACTTAACTTCTTTATATGAAAATCGAATGAGAATTCTGTGTGAAGGTTGCTGTCTATAATCAGAATACTGTGTCCCATCAGTATCAAATAAACTAGTATCTCATCTTTGACTTTTTAGCCTCTAGAACTAAAAAATTAATTTTGTTTATAAAAGTAACTTGTTCTATTTTTTATTACTTATTTTAACAGCCTTAGAAGAGAAAGGCAGTTATGTGGCAAAAGTATCCTGTAACTGATCAACATTGTTTGCTAGTGACACAGTTCAGAGGACTCCTGTAATTTCCACTAGAATCTTGACCAAATGCCCTTGATGTCTGTAGCAGGAATGATAAGCAGCCTCTTTATAAATACTGAGGGTCATGCAGCTGCAAAAGCATCTCCTGCTGAGGACTGCCTGAGAGACCAAGGATTGCTAGTGCAAACAATGCCAGCCAATCAGGAACTGTTGTTTAGAATTCTTGGGACCAATGGAGGCGTGGGTGGAGAGTATTAAAAGAGTTTGTAACAGTCTTGCAGCAGCGTTTCTCACCTGCTCCCAGAGTCTGTCTCATTGACTTTGTGCCAACTCACCTTCAATTCCCAAATGGCAGGTAGGGTGGTGAGGAGAGCTGTCCAGGGCACAGACAACAGATGTCCACTCACATCTCAGAATTCAACATTCCTATGACTTCTGACTCTAGCTATAATAAGCTTCTTTCTGAGAGTTTCCACTGACTACCCACTCCTTCTCTGATCCAAGGGGCTCTTAATAATGATCTTCTGGAAATGACTAACTAAAATTAGGGAATAACTAAGCTAGGTGCCTTCTTTTTCTGTCTATATATCAGAAATATATATATATCTCCCGGGTGAAAACTCTAGTGACTTGTAGTGTTAAATTATTAACAATTCAAATCTTGTTCTCTGCTCTCCCTTTCACTGACATAGTTTGCTTACTTACTCCTTTTGAATCTGCTCCGTCAGTATACATAGAAATAAAATGCTTGTCTATATATCTGCATCATGTTGAATCCAAACTGAAACAGTCTACTAAAGAAAACAACACAACTCAATCAAGCCTTGTAAGACACAGAAGCTGTCTTCTGTGTGAAGAAATGGAAGCAGAAGAGCATGTTACCTAGAATGAAGCAGCATTTTTTTCTTTTCCATAAGCTAAAGCTTATGTTATTTATATCCAGGTCATCCTTTCAAACAATATAAAATGATTATGGTTGTAAACATCCAATTGTGCGTGTGTGTGTGTGTGTGTGTGTGCGTGCGTGTGTGTTGAGTATTTGTATGGTAGAGCTGTAAAGCCTAACAAGAAACAGGCTGCTTGCTTAAATTGTGGAGTTTCTTTTTAGAATATGTTGTAACTGACTAACAGATAAAAATCTGGGGGAAAGGAACAGGTAAGGATTTGAATCACTTCCACCTCCAAGTATCCAGGAACAAATCAGACCTTTGCTGGTTCCAGATGAGTGTGATCTCACCACCAGAGTTGCTCCAGATTCCCTGCAATGTCTTCCGGGAGGAGAGAAGAATCCATCCCTGAGGTCTGGAGCTGACAAGTCCTCTTGAGAGGGTAGGAGACATAAATAGATGTAAAGTGTTGTACCTCCTTCTGTTCATTCTCATCCCTACCTTCACTCTCTTCCATGCTTCTTTATAAAAATGCTATAATTTATTAAAAATGAAACTATTTCAACATTGCCATTTAATTAAGTAATAATTATCTTCCAAATACTTAGTAACCCATTTTGAATTTTTTAAAATTAGTTTATAATAAGTACATTTGTGCTACAGAGATATATGGTTTTGCTTGAATTCACACAAACATTTTCACATAAATTCAAAAGTATAATTATGCCACATTCATCACTAGAGGACATAATTATTATTTTATTTAGCTCTTCTGCATCATGATTTTAAATTTTAACATGTTGCCAATCCAAGTATAGCTAGCCATATGTACCCTTACACTGTGTTATTATCATGTATTTTAATATTTTGTCTATATTATATAAACAGGAAAATATGCCTGACCTATGTGTACATACAGATATGATAGATCTATGTGCCATAAGAGATATATTCTTTAAAACCAGTGCACTGTTTTATCTTTTTTTAATATACACACAGAACGTAATATTTTAAGAAATCCTTGAGGCCAGCAGTAGCTTGTAGAAGGAGCTAAGATGGGAGGAGTAAGGAGAGGAAGAGAAGGAGTAAGAGGAGAGGAAGGAAGTGGAGGAGCTAGGGAGAGAGAGATGAGAGAGAGGGAAACATGGAGGCGGATGTTCATGTGTCTCTGGCAGTCAAAGGTAGTTGGTATATCTAGGCTGGGTATTGGATTACACCTCTGATTGTATGGGCATCTTGTTATTGATCATTACCAAATATATAAAGCCTTTGGATAATCTAAGCATTAGAGTCTCATTTGTACCTAGCCCGAGTGGTTGGCGGGATGGTCTGGGCAATGCCCAGACTTGCGGAGACAGCACAGAAGATTGGCAGAGCCATCTCTCGTGCTGGCATCTAGTCTAGTGAGTAAGGGCTGGTGTTTCTGTCTGGCCATTTCTAGCTGCAGTGCACACACGGCCTCTGGTCACAGAACATGGTGGCTGAGCTAGGCAGAGCTGCTGCAGCTTAGATAGTTGGTTTGACCCGTGGCAGATATTAATTAAGTACTTCAACAGTAGCTCAGCAGGCTAAGGTGCTAGTCACCAAGCCTAATAACCTGAGATCTATCCCAGGAACCAACATTATAGAAAGAAAACATATCATTTTCCAAGCATGGAAAGGAATGCTGCCATGCAGTGTGAGGCTACAGAAGTGATATGCAGAGAATCCTGTATTTATTTGTTTCTATTTACTTTAATATTTTAAATAACTTTTATGTATTTGAAATGTGTGTGTGTGTGTGTGTGTGTGTGTGTGTGTGAAAGAGAGAGAGAGAGAGAGAGAGAGAGAGAGAGAGAGAGAGAGAGAGA
>NW_021604634.1:9236468-9241902 GCF_004785775.1 Grammomys surdaster | reverse complement strand
GAGAGAGAGAGAGAGAGAGAGAGAGAGAGAGAGAGAGAGAGAGAGAGGGGGGTTTCCTGTAGAATCCATTAGGTATTATTATTACTTTGCTCAAGTCTCATGTTTTATCCATCAGTTTTTCATTTGTGTTTATAATTTCTATGAATTACGTTCACTGAGGCTTCCACAGATTTTTTTGTTTTACCTGCAAGTAGATTTCTACCTCATGTATGCAGTATCTGCAGAAGCCAGAAAAGAACATTTATTACCCTGGACAGGGAGGTACATGTGGGTATGAGCCACCATGTGGGTGCTTGACATTTAACCAAGTCTTGAAGACAAAGATAGGAGAGAATATTTCAGTCAAAAAAATGGAGGGAAAAAAAACACCAGACATAAAACTTCCTTGAAATCTAGGACACTATAAAAAGAGACAAAACCTAATAATAACAGTTATAGAGGAAGATGAAGAAATCCAGGTCAAAGGCACAGAAAATATTTTTAGTAATGTTACAGAAGAAAATTCCCTCAATCTAAAGAATGAGATAGCTATCAAAGTATGAGCGAAAAACAAATATGACCAGAAAAGAAACTCTCCATGTCACATAATAATCAAACACTCAACGTACAGAACAGAGAAAGGATATTAAAAACAAGGAAAATAGATCAAGTCACATATAAAGGCAGAACTATTAGACTAACACCTGGCTTCTCAATGAAGGTTCTGAAAGCAAGAAAGGCCTGGGTGGATGTTCTACACTCTCTCAGATGCTAGCCTAGACTACTATAGCCAGCAAAATTACAAATACAACCAAAAATGAAACAAAAATTGTTACAATAAAAACAAATTTAAGCAAGTTTTGTTCACCAATTCAGCTCTACAGAAGGTACTAGGGGGCACCATTTTTGCTGCATAACAGATTATACAGTTTTCATGATGCAAAACTTATGTACTCTTACAAATTTATCATTTATTGTAAGTTTAAATGGAACTAAGTCATGGTCCACATGTTTTAATTTTAATTCTCTGCTTTAGTCTCTGCTTTAAGGTGTAAATTGAAGAATGTATACACTGAGCATTTCTCCGGGAGGATTGTAAATCAAGATCCTGACATTTTAACAGATTCTAATCAGTTTAATAATAACTTACCGTTTATGTCAAATAGCAATGTATTATTTGAGATAAACAGAAATGTAGTATTCAGCCTAGTAAAAGAGACTAAACTTAAGAGTTGTGTACTTTTACTTCCTAACTGACAGGAAAACAAAATGTAACCTCATCATAGGACATTAGGAAAATGAGATGAGATGAGAGTTGAGCTTTGTACAACTGGTTACATTTCTCTGTTACCTCTTCACAGATATGGAAGCCCCCAGTTAGACCTAGCTAAAATCCATCTGAGACTTTTCTTCTGAGAACTCTGTGCCTGATGCTTATCCTGTTGAACCTGTGCTCAAAGGGTCAGGTACTACTTCTCTGATCTTCACTTGAAATCAACACGCACTTCTATACCTTTTCTGTTTTAAATCAAGTCTTAGCAAAGCTGCACAGTGAACTGAGCAATAAACACTAAGATAAAATTCATAAATTTCAATTCATCTCAATTTCACTTGGCCATCTTTTAATGCTATGCTCTTTAAAAATTCCTAAGAAGAAATTAAGGGAATAAAAATTAAGCGCATTCAAGTTAAAATTCAGACATAATGAATCCAAACCAATTGAAATGCACTACTGTGTTCTTCAAAGCTAAAAACAGAAAGAGCAACTATTTTATGTGGAATTTAAATTATAAAGTCACTCTTTAAATGCCTCTCCCTATTTTACCTTACTGCAATGTTTGCTTTCTCTTTCTTTCTTTTTCTCTTTTCTTTCTTTCATTCTTTCTTTCTTTCTCTCTCTTTCTTCTTCCTTCCTTCTTTCCTTGCTTCTTTCTTTGTTTTTATTTTACATTAAAATAAAACAACATCATGTTCTCCTTTCCATTTCCTCCCTCCAACCTCTTCCAATGTACTTCCCCTTCTTATTTCTGTAAAATTCATGGCCTGTAGCCTCTAATTTTTTATTGTTGTTGTTGTTGGTGTGTGTGTGTGTATGTGTGTGTATGTGCGTGTGTGTGTGTGTGTGTGTGTGTGTGTCTGTGTACAATTTGCTCTGTCCATATAATATTAATTAAACATAAATTATTTCAGGACTGACTAATAAGTCTTGGATTACTAATTGGAGGCTATTTTTTGGGAAAAACTATTTTTTTAAATAAAAAATAAAGAGATCATGAAGTGGGAGTGATTCGGTCCTTCTTAGAAGGAGCAACAAAATACTCAAGGGAGCAAATATGGAGACAAAGCGAGGGACAAAAACTGAAGGAGGGGCCATCTGAAGACCTTTCCACCTGAGTATCCATCCCATGTGCAGTCACCAAAGGTAGATGCTGATGTGGAAGTCAGGAAGTGCATGCTGATAAGAGCCTGATATGGATGTTTCCTCAGAGGTCTTCAAGAGTCTGACATATTCAGAGGCAGATGCTCACAACTAGCCATTGAACTGATCATGGGTTTCTCAATAGAGGAGTTAGAGTGAAGACTGAAGGAGCTGAAAGGATTTGCGGCACCATGAGGAGAACAATAATACCAACCAACCACAGCTCCCAGGGTCTAAACCACCAGCCTAGGAGCACTTGGGGTGGGGGGGAATCCAGGGCTTCAACTGAATATGTAAGAGTGGAGGGCCCTGCTGGGCATAGGTGGAAGAAGAGAACCTTGACCTCATGAAGGCTGGATGCCCCATGGGGTGGGAATTTTGAGGGTGGGGAGGTGGGAGTGGGGGGGAGTAGATAGAGGTTACATCCACAGAGAAGAAGGAGGAGGGGTGAGGGGATTGGGGGTTCCGGGGTGGGTGGGGGATGGGGTAAGGGGACAACATAGGAAATGTAAATAAAACATCCAATAAAAAAAAAAAGAATCTCTTTAGACATCTGGGTCCCATTTCATACACTGACATTAAAATTGTCTAGCTACTTGAAAGCTTAAAAATCAGATGAACGGGTCACCAGTTCATATTGTCTTTGAAGTTCCCTTCTTTGAGAACCAAAAGTAGGATTTTCATTATGTGCAGACTCTGTATTTTACTAACGTTAGCATATATCTGAGAGCATCTTCTATTTTTCTATTGCAGTTTTCTCATGTCTGGGCCACAATGTCTTAGTCTGCTACCTCTTGCTATGGAATAAATTAAATCCAGTGAATACTGCCTACACATAATTGGTTATCCTCCATTCATTTAGTTGTTTGACTTGGAATAATTACTTTCAGATTCTGATCTGGGGCTGCAATTTGATGCTCTTGAAACTTGAAGCTAAATTTAACTATAACTGATTCTTTCACAAGTTCTCTGCATCACACATCCTTTTTTACTTTCTGAATGCCTCAAATATTGAAGAACATGATTTTATTTTGCTGCTTTTCTCTTCTAACAACCATCAAATGCATCCCCCTGTTATATTCCCTTTGCTTTTGCACAGCTCTTTTAAATACCAATTATATGGATACCCAAGACTTTCATCATATACCTTATTTTTAACTTCATTTCCTTACTCTGGTAATATGTGTAGATGCTACAGATTTTATTTTTAGTTGAACAGTTATACACAGCCACATGTAATATTATAACAATGTGATATTTTGATGCATGTTTACAATGTGAAATTATCTGCTTTAGTAGTGAAATACAAGTATTTCCTGACAATTGAAAAAATCTCTCGTGAGGCTATGGAATTCACAAGACTCAACAGATTCCTCAACAATTCAAATAAACTAGAAAAAAATCACTCCAAGAAATAAACTTATCTGTTGAAGTCACCTTCCAAGTTGTATTGGGGATGCAAGTGACACAGTTGTGTGTCATTGTCCATGATGGGATGGACCTCTCTATATGCAGCTGACTATGAGAAACCCCACACTGATATTTTGCATCTTACCCAATAATCTCCTTCTCCTTAATCCACTCTAAGCTAGATTTGTAATTTTTTCATTTGTTTTTAATTGCTATCATATCTATTGAATGTTATTATCTCCTTAGGAAATATCTTTTTAAAAATACAACCTAGGACTATTCGACATTTTATTTTTACTATTTTATGGCTAAAACATGTTTTCTCATCACAATAATTTATATTTTGTCCTTACAATGAATTGCCTCTTGAGATTCTAAGAATTATGCAGCCTTATCTGATTCCATGAACTAGATAATCCCTTTATATTATCGTCTGTCTACCCCTGGAGTCGTTTTTCACCACCAGTGTACCAGAGTAATAATTACTTAAGTGTATCAGACAGCCTGCAGAGGCAAACTGCTTACTCGCCTTTCATGACTACCCTACTTAAAATTACCTAATTCATCTGAATTCTCCCCAACCCCCAAATCTAATCTTATATTTAACTTACTTTCTATACTTCTTCAGCACATGGATACTTTAAAGTATTTATGGTTATTATTAGATCATTGTATTGGACTTCTGAGTCTCCTCTTTAACTACGAATTGATAATTTTTGGAAAAGATACAACAACCTTTTTGTTTTGAGATTTATTTTTAATTTTATGTCTATTTGTGCCCATCCTTGAGCAAATGTATCTTGCTTCTTAGAAGTCCAAAAAATTCAGATAAACAGATAATCGGCAAATAAATTATATTTGAAATATAAACCAAGTTCATTCTTGTCCAGACAGGAACCACAAGAGGACTTCAATCCTATTGAAATGGTGATATAGATAGCTATGAGCAGCTCAATGAAGGCTCTCTGTAAAAGCAACAATAGCTCTTAGCTACTGAGCCATGAATTTCTCCAGCCTTACTGCAATCATTTAAAACTTAACTAATTAAAAAATGTGTATGTGTGAGTGTGCATATGTTTACATACTACTCCACGTTTGAATGTGCAGAAGACTGTGGTTAATGTCAGATATTTTTCCTTATTACTTTCCACCATATTTCTGAAAGAAATATAACATAAAGCAATAGAAGAAAATATTTGACATCAACCTTTCCACATGAAATTTACTAACTAGGATGACTCAGATCTAGCCCCCAGGATCTTCTTCTCACTTCAAGATCCTCCCTCTAATGTTAGTAAAAGTGTAATAGATTTGTTCCCTTATGCCTGTTTTGGGGAGGTTGTTTTTGTTGTTTATTGTTTGGCTTTGTTGTCTTTTTGCTTGTTTGCTTTGTATGCATGTGTGTGTGTGTCTGTGTGTATCTGAATTCAGGTCCTCATGCTTTCAAAACATGTATTTTACCCACTAGAGCATCTGTCCAGCCCTGCTTTACTGTGTGCTTCTTATACATTTTCTGCATCTATATAGGCTTTCTTTCTTTTCCTTCCTTCCTTCCTTCCTTCCTTCCTTCCTTCCTTCCTTTCTTTCTTTCTTTCTTTCTTTCTTTCTTTCTTTCTTTCTTTCTTT
>NW_021604634.1:9197346-9236068 GCF_004785775.1 Grammomys surdaster | reverse complement strand
TCCCAACCCCTTCCTCCTGCTTCTATGAGGATGTGCCCCCACCTCCCCACTCCCACCTCCCCACCCTCGAATTCCTCCACACTGGGGCATCCAGCTTTTACAGTACTCAAGGATTTTCTCTCCCACCTATGCCTGACAAGGCCATCCTCCACTACATATGCAGCTGTAGCCATGGGTCCCTCCCTATGTGCTCCCAGGCTGGTGGTTTATACCCTGGGAGCTCTGGTTGGTTGGTATTGTTCTCTTCCCACGGGGACACAAAACCTTTCTGCTCCTTCAGTCTTCTCTCTAACTCCTCCATTGGGAATCCCATGATCAGTCCAATGGTTAGCTGTGAGCATCTGCCTCTCTATTTGTTAGGCTCCTGTCAGCATGCACTTCCTTGCATCCACATCAGGGTCTGCCATGGATACTCATGTGGAACAGTCTCCAGACAGCTCCTCCTTCAGCTTCTGTCCCACACTTTGTCTCCATATTTGCTCCCTTGAGTATTTTGTTACTCCTTCTAAGAAGGACCGAAGCACCCCAATTTGGTCTTCCTTCTTCATGACCTTCATGTGGTCTGTGAGTTGTATCTTGGGTATTGTGAGCTTTTGGGCTAATATCTACTTATCAGTGAGTGCATAACATGTGTGTTCTTTTGTGATTGGAATACCTCACTCAGGATGATATTTTCTAGTTCCATCCATTTACCTAAGAATTTCTCGAATTCATTCTTTTTAATAGCTGAGTAATACTCCATTGTGTAAATGTACCACATTTTCTGTATACATTTCTCTGTTGAAGGACATTTGGATTCTTTCCAGCTTCTGGCTATTATAACTAAGGCTGCTATGAACATAGGGACCATATGTCCTTGTTATATGTTGGAGCATCTTCTGGGTATATGCCCAGGAGTAGTATAGCTGGGTATTCAGGTAATCCTATATCGAGCTTTCTGAGGAACCACTAGACTGATTTTCAGAGTGGTTGTATCAGCTTGCAATCCCATCAACAATGGAGAAGTGTTTCTGTTTCTCCACATCCTCACCATCATCTGCTATCACCTTAGTTTTTGATCTTAGCCATTTTGACTGGTGTAAGGTGGAATCTCAGGGTTGTTTTGATTTGCATTTCTCTGATGGCTAAGGGCTTAGGTTTTTCTCAGCCGTTCGAGTTTCCTTAGTGGACAATTTTTTGTTTAGCTCCCTATCCCCATTTTTTAATAGGGTAATAGGGTTATTTGGTTGTCTGGAATCTAGTTTCTTGAGTTCTTTGTATATATTGGATATTAGCCCTCTATCGGATGTAGGATTGGTAAAGATCTGTTGGTTGCCACTTAGTCCTATTGACAGTGTCCTTTGTTTTACAGAAGCTTTGCAAGTAAATATACAGACTTTTTTATTCAACCATCACAGTTTCTTAGCATCTTTACCCTTTTGCAAGGGAAACTTTCTACTCAATACATCATATTTTCCTTTCATTGTTTCAATTGTTTCACTCCTTTAATTATGACAACAAGAATTCTTCTAAAAGTATTTACTAATTTTCATGATTTCTTTACATTTGGTGATAATTGATTTCGATTACCAACTTGATCATACCTATAAATTCCTAGGACAGTAGCACATATCAATGTGTACTTCTAAGAAGATTGTAAAATAACAAAACCTGCCAAGAAAATGAATGGTAGTTTCATAGTCTGGAAGTTCACATGCTTATAAAAGGACAAAGGAGAAAGGTTTGCTTGGCATTTTGTTTTTCTCATTCTTATCTTTGATGAGGTATGCTTTTGATGCTATGGTATTTGGCTTCATTGATGGCCCAAAACATCAGAACCAAGGAGTGTGACTCTGTGTTCCAATAAATTCTTCTCCCCTTAAGTTGTTTCTTCGTTCGATTTTGTCACAGGAATAAAAATCTGAGTAATACACAGTGTTTGTGTGATACCAACATGATTTGCTAAAAGGGATACACTTAGTTTTATTTAGACATTACTAAAGGTATTACATTCATATTAATTTAACATTACAAAAATTAGGGACTTTACAACTATCATAATTAAATCACCAAGTACTTTACTGTGGGATGTGTCTGCGTATCTGCATCTCTACTGGCTTGCAGCTTGTGTGGAAAACCTACATGTTATGAAGCCTAGATCCAAACAAGATATGATAACTTCCCTGCAGAGTTTCTTAACTGCACGATGCTCTGAAATAGTAGTATTTGCTTATTAGACACAGAAATGAACAAGTCCTGACATGCATAACATAAGAGTTTTTTGAAGCTTCTCACAGCATCTTTCTGATAGCTTGCTGCCTATTTTGAAGATATTGTGAAGCATATAACCAAAGGAAGTACAAAAATTAATGTGGAAAAACAATGAAATGAACATCATAAACTATAATTATCAACCCAAGTTAAAAAGAAATGGCTGAAAGCATTTCAACAAACCTATGGCAAAATTTGAGTCAATTAATATTCACTTCTCTTGATAGAAGCCTCTGTAAATCATCCAGGTCAAAATGCCCAAAACCTAGATCTCAAGCTCACATTGCTGATCATAATTTTTTCCAGAAATTCACTGGTTACTTTTTCCTTAAACATGTCATCTAGTTTATTTGTTTCCCACATATTAATACTATTGTCTTCTGTGTACTTCTATTTTTAGAAGAACATATTCTAAAATATGTTTTAATGTGAAATAAATAAAACTAGTTTCAGAATAGAAATTAGTAATATATAGTAATTCTTAGATTATTTTGTGATGAATTACAGTTTGCTGTGCAAAATATGTAAGTATACAATGTTATCTCTAATTAAATAGTAACTTCTCCTTAGTCAAGATGCTAGGGAAGAACATAAGATCTTTAATTTGAGACAGGCTGACTTCTGAAACACCCAGAGAGTGTTAAACTTTTCTGGCTTGAAAAAATCAGCTGAAGACTCAGACAACTGTCAGAACAAATATTTCTTGAATCCCTTCACAGCCTCCAAGCAGAGCTGACAGGAAATTCTTTTGCAGAAATCAGCCCGTCTTTCTGAGCCAAAATTCTAACCTGGCTTTCTAAATACAATGTTGAATATATGTAAAATACACTTCTGTCATCCCTGTGCCCTTTGTTTCTCCTTAAGAATTGCTATGGTAATTTTCAAAACTGTAATTTTAATTTTAGAATGGAGTCTTTTGCTACACAAATAATCAAATTTGAGGTTTTACTCCCATTGGAAAGAAACATTGGAATAATGAAAATAAGTAACATATATTTCAGATTTAAGGAAAATATCAAGTAGACTAGTAATATGGTTACTATATAAATTAACAATATACATGGATATACTCTATCCCCATCCAATGGTAATCTAAACTATAATACAGATTTAATTTAGTTTTTTTGTGTGTTTGATCACATTCTCTGGTTTGGATTCATGGCTCAAGGTTCTTTAGTTGAAAATTGAATTGTCAAAGCAACCTTATGGCAGGTGGAACTTCACAGAGGTGATTAGGTGATAGGGAAGCTGGTGTCATGCTTGTTAAAAGGGGCTTATTATCATAATTTCATTCTCAGAACATTAAAAGGGTCATTATGATGACAGTGTGGATTTGTTGTAAAAGTAAATATGTTTATCTTCTCTCTTTCCTCTCATCTTCTTTTTCCTGCTTCCTCCCCCATACATTGTCCTTTTATCTTTTACTATAAGATAATACAGCAAGAAGTACCTTTAACCTCTATTTTCACCAAAGCATGAAACAAATACACTTCTATAGTTGAGGAATTCCTGTTACAGGAAGCCAAGATGGACAATGACATTAAATCAAATCATATTTGACTCAGCAATAAGTGGTAACCCTCATTCAGTGATAATCTAAATGATAATACAGACTTCCTTAATAAGCAATATTTTGTTAACTACATCACACCTTGATCCATTTGAAACTTTTGTTTCTCAACCATGGTTCTTTAGTTTATTCAGGTTATTTCTTAGATTTCTCTATTAATATTACCTCAGTTTCTCTACATTTTCTTCATTTTGCTTCCTTTTGGATACTGAGTTTCAAGGTGTCAGTAGCAGCTGGCATTATTTTATTGGTGCTGGGTTGAGACTCACTGACACTAGAATGAATACCACTGTCTCTACTAGCATAGAAGTGTGACTGGCAGGGAGGCCTTAGGAAATATAGAAGACATATTCACATTGGAAATGTTAAGCCAGAAAAACAGTCTCTCAGCATGATGTTGTAATTCCAAGTTACTGATTCACATACAATTTTTTTTCTTGGCAATCCCATTCAGATATCCATATAAATATATTTCCAAATCAATTTCAAATAAGATTTTAAAGTTGGCAACAATGATTTTCTTAGAATAATTTCTATGTTGCTTTTGGGCCTAAACTGGTGAATAATTAATTATTTTAAAGATATCTTTTGTTCCATTAATTGATTTTTACTCAGCTAAATTACTCATGCATTATAAATCCTTTCTTATTAGATCATTTACTCCTACTTATGTTTGTAAATAAGAGGATATGCTAAAATGATTTTATGCTTTTTGCTTTTAATTTTTCTGTGTTAGAACTGATCACACTTCCTCTAGCAGTATATGAGGAAGTGAGACAACATGAAGAAAGGGGCCTAGACCCAAGCCATGCAAGAGACTTCAGCCAAAGAATCAAGACTTATTGGGCATTCAATATCAAGTACTAAAGCCATAAAACAAAAGTTATCTGATTTTTAAAATATTACAAGACATACTCTGATGCAAGTGATGGATACAGTTTAGAAAAGCAAGCACAGCAAGAGAGAAAAGAAAAAACTAATTGCTTTCATTCAAATAATGTGAATATGAAAAAAAATGTAACATAGTAGAGATTCTCTGAATATTATTTTTTATTTTTAATGTTTATTTATTTTTGTGGAAACGAGATTCTTCTTTCATATAATACATCCCAACTACATTTCCCTTTCCTCCACTCCTCCAAGCTCCTCCTCCCCTCTCCTCTAGATCTCCTCTAGATCTCCTCTAGATCCCCTCTAGATCTCCTCTAGATCTCCTCTAGATCTCCTCCTCCTTCCCTTGAGAAAGAAGACACCTCTGAGAGACAACAATCAACCATGATAATTCAAAATACAATAAGACAAGACCAGAGCTCTTTAAATGAGTCTGGGCGATGCAAACCAACAAGAGTAAAATAATTGTAAGAGTAGTAAAATGATTCCGAGACAACCCCACTCTCACTGTTATGAGACCCACAAAAACATCAACTTAAAGGCCATGACATAGACAGAGGACAGGATGCAGACCCATGCAAGCCTATGTTTGACCATTCAGACTCTGTGAGCCCCTATGGTCACTACTTAGTTGATTCAGTGAACCATGCTCTCCTAGTGTCCTTCATCCCCTTACTTCTACAGTCTTTCACTTCTTCCACGGATTTAAACGTTAAAACTTTCATTATCAGTGAATAGGATGTCAAGAGCTTATTCTAAATAACATATGCTAAAATAACTGATGCAGAAATGTCTTGTTTCTTTAACAACTCAGTAGTGGTATGTGATGTTTTTCTGGAAGATGTCTTGTGAAAGGGCATGTGATGTTTTGCTGAAAACACTGCTACTGATTTGTGTTTGGTGATTATTATTGAACTGGACTTCTGTTATCCCAACAGCAAAGATTGAAATCACCCCAAGGAATTACTTCTCTTTTTTTGTTTTTTGTTTTTTTTTTTCAAGACAGGGTTTCTCTGTGTAGTCCTGGCTGTCCTTGAACTCACTCTATAGACCAGGCTGGCCTCGAACTCAGAAATCCACCTGCCTCTGCCTCCCAAGTGCTGGGATTAAAGGCATGCGCCACCACTGCCTGGCGGAATTACTTCTAAACAGGTCCACAACACCCTTTTCCTAGAAACCTTCTTTTATTCCCTATCTCTGCTCAGTGAGTTGGAAGGGAAGTTGAAGCGTTTAAGAAACCTATATAAAATAGGTTTTGAAAACATCTAAGTCCACAAATAATTGTCAATAAAATATACAAATATTAAGATGAGCAAGCAAATAAAATACAAGTCAGATATGGCAGTACAGCGTAAACTTACTCTCCCATATGCTGCATCCCTTCATGTGATGAATCTGTGGTACCATTACCATGAGAACTCTCTGGCTTACAAGCACATATTCACATGTGTTTGTTCATCATCTCAGGGTCTATCTTAACAGACATGATATCCAAAACTATCTTCTTTCTGTGTAAACTCAGGCAGTGTCAGAGTGTAACTGTCAAGAACTCAACACAAGTAAAAATTCACTAAATACATAGGCAAGAATTTGTGTCTAAAAAAGCACCAAGTATCAAGCACCAATATGTTACCATGCTGCAATTGCTTTTCATTACCATAGCTGGGTAAGATATTCATAGTCACTTATGTAATCCAAATTAAAAACTTTCTAAACTCCTCTCTTTTAGAAATATACTTATACAAATTAATGTATCACTCTTTTATTTTATGCACTTGGATATCAGTATTGGAAAATTGCTAACAGAGACTTCTTTTAAGCTGAGAACATGGTTATAGTATGTAACTATCCCTTGACTGTGATCGAATTTACTTGGTCCATCACTATATAATTTATTTTGTAAATGACTTCTACCTTCAGACCATATTCTTTAAAATAGTTTGTCCAAATGGTTATAGGGAGATAAGAAATGATTATTACATTTGAGAAGTAATTAAAGTTGAAAATTTTGAACATAGTATATTATTGAATATGAAGCTGAGAAAGAGTTTAAATGAATTTCTGCTAAGGTTAAAATTGAATAGTGGATTGGGAGTAGAAATTTTGTTAAGAAACTTGTAGCTAGCACATTGAAAAGTTCATTTGAGTGTAGCCTGTTTATATAACATAAGATGAGGCCAGTATTGAATCAGTAACTGACTGCATACAAAACCTTAATCTTCTACAATGCTAAAAATTATTTTCCCATCACTTATACTTCTTCCACTAACTTGACTATCAAAATCAAAAAATGTCTGAATTAATGTCACTTCCTACAGCTTCTTGATCAGTCTTCTTGTTAGTCATTGGTAAAAATTAAAGCCAATAAAGGTTTCATGACAAAGTCATTTAAAATAACTGATAGTCCAGTGATTGGCTGTTCATGAAAATGGAAAAGCTGATTGATATATATTCTAAGGAGCAGAAGATATAATTTCCTCTAAGCCATCACAATTGTACACATCTAATTAAGCATTTCTCCTTAAAGTTTATTGTTTTATGTGGCAAAGAGATAAATGGCATTAAATTGAAGAGGAGAGAGAGAAAGCTGTGCAAACATAAGCCACATAATATAAGAGAAAATTCATCAGGTTTCAGAAATACATTTATAATTAAATTCACATAGCTGTTTTGAGATATGAAAGATATTACCGTTCAAAAATTTGAGGAAGCACTGGACAACACCAGGGGGACCAGAGCCATTACAAAGTCCCCTTCAATTACTGGAGGTCAGGCCTCTATTCCTGCCTTCACAAGATTAGGATTGCCACAGTCCTTCTATACTTATTTAAAGGAATAGATGTCATGGGCAACCCTGCTTACACACTGAAGGCCTAAAATCAGCCACAGGCCTAAAATCAGCAATAGGCCTGTCATACATGTATACTAACACCAAGTCTTGGGTCTCTGTGGAAAAACATTGAAACAGATGGCTATAAGCTATTGTAAACAGGCAGCTTTTGTGGAAATTTACCACCATCAGTAGTCATAGACCTTGTAAATAGGTAGTCTTGGCAGATAATACAAACATAGATAAGGACAAGTGAATCATAGGCAGAGTCATAGTGACCTGTCCCCTGAACCTTCACCCAGCCAATACCCTGCTCTGAAAGATACCTGTACTCCCTGTGAACACCCATGCTCTGGTGTCATTTCCTTCCCCATGTCCTGCCTTTTTGTGTTTATAACCCTGTGTGAATAAGTAAAAAATATGATTTGATTAAAAAAAAAAGATTCTCAGTGCTTATGCCAAAACTGTGAAATCAGGTAGTAGAAACAACAAAAGTGGGTAGCAGTAAGGAAAATTTCTGGAGCTATTTTGCAACTTTTCTGCTTTTTAGATAACGATGTTAAGGTGGGTCTATGGATCTAAGCCTTTCCTCTCGTAGGCATTCATTCACTCATCTGGGAGCCAGAAAACTAATAAACAGCTACTGAGAGAGCCCACAATGGTTCCTTGGTGGGATTGCTGGGGATTTTTTAAATAGATAAAATCAGCTGGGAAAATGCAATTTTCAAATGCATTAATAAAATAGTTCAGTCACTACGTTCGAAAAAAATTTGAGGAAGCTATGCTACCAAAGAAATGTCTAAACTCTGTGCATCCTCAATACATTTTTAGTTGTTTAGTTGTTAAATATATTAGTTGTCCATGTCTTCACAAGACCCATATGATACCTCTGTATTATGGGTTTCAGTTAAGAACACTGAGGATAGGAGAAAACTCACTGTATAAGGCAGAAAATGGCATGTGAAAAGTGAAAAGAAACCAGAGGAATGGGCTAGGAACCAATGGTTGATTATGGATAGTGGGCTTCTCATTCCTTTTTTCAGTAGCTAACTTCTTGTTTCATCATCCTATAAAGTGTGCCAAGGTAGTTCTGACACAGTGGCTTAAATCTACTATTCAATGTACCTTGTTAATGAAAACTAAGTACACTGGACAAAAAGTTTTTTAAAATGTCAGTTGCCAAGAGGTTTAATATTAGTTAGAACAGATATAAGGAGGCAGATTTGGGTGAGTTTGTATTAGTACCTTTTCTCCATTTATAGTGACAATTTTGTCCTAGGATCAATCCTATAACTGTCAGGATAGTAGTGATGGCTGAAACATCCAAATTTTAATCCTGAGTCTGAGGATATTGCACAATAGGTGAGGGTATTGCTTCATAAGCATGAAAACTTGAATTCTAGTTCCCCAGAATCTGCAATAAATAACAGGCATGGTCATATGCATCTGTAACCAAAATATTGGAGTAGTGGGAGGATACAAAGACAGTAGAAATGAGGGACTGCCTGGCCAGAAAATCTAGAGGAAAGCAAGCACAACATTGAATGAATTAGTTTCTCTTAAGGATAAGCTCCATAATTGGCTATCCATCTAAAACACTGTAAAGAAAAAAGAAAATAAATAAAAGTTTTTTCACACTAACAGAAAAATATTCAAGATGTCAGATAGAAATTTAAGAAGAGAGGAATAAGACTATATTAATAATTTCATCTTGAAGAAAGCTACTTTTCTCTTTTTATTCCCTGAAAATATGTAGAAGTTTTACTTGTGGTGACACATGCTTTAATCCCAGCAGGCAGATCTCAGGGTTCAAGGCCAAGTCTTGCCTACAGAGTAAATTCCAGAACAGCTAGAGCTAAACAGAGAAACCTTGTCTAAAAAAAGGAAAATATATAGAAGATTTAATAGTAAATATTATATTACAACATTGTTTGATAGGGCTTTCAGTTTGAGTCTATATAATGCAAATAACAAGTATCTAGGTCAGTGGTGGGAAGATGTAGACTAGATAGGTAAAATGTCATGCAATTTACTAAACTGGCAAACAATTATAAGTATTAATTATGAAAGATCATTTTGTCCATTCTTATTTCTAGAGCTTATAGAAACTGTAATGATATAACAAATAAAAATTGAGTCTAATATAAGCTGTCTACAAGAAAGATGCATTAAATAAAATAAGACAGATTAAAAGTAATTGGGTAAAGAAAAATGCCACATATAAAAAAGTATAAGGTCAGGGCTATTGGGAAAACTACTTTCCCATTATGTAAAAGAGATTACAAGATGAAGTATTTCACCTAAGATAAAGAGGCTTATTCCATGATGGTAAAAAAGATACGTTGATATATGACCATACAATGTATTAATAATGTGTCTATGGGTACTAATAGAAACTTCAAAATAATAGTGAAATAAAAATGGGCAGAATTTTACAATAAAGATTACATTACAATGCTAGAATGGTACAATACTTCAGCATATCACTCCCAATTGTTTATGTAATTTAATTAAAATTTAGGCTAGAAAAACAAGTGTTAATTGTTTAAGTGTGATAGTGGTTTATAAAGCATACCTAACAACTGAAGAATACATGTTTGGTTCATTGATAGATTTATTCAAAAAGTTGGATGAATAGCCATTGTCTAGAGTAGAGGATAGAGGGAAGAAAATATATTCTAAATGAGTAGACGGAAGTCTCTGTGAGGGATGTACAGTATATTTACTGCAACTGTAATTCTTTGGGTATAGAAATACCAAACATAACTAAATCTTACACAATTCAAACTATTGCACAGACATCTATTATCTATCTTTAAATGAAAAAATTTCACTGCAATGTTTTAATTTTAATTGCAATTTTCAAATTGTATTTACTATTAAATAAATAGTTTATTAACTACCAAGATATTTGTCTTAAATTGTTTCTTAATGTTTAATTATGATGCTAATATAGTGTATTATGTGACTTTTCTTGTGAGTATATGCGCAAACATCCATTTACTGTAGATAAGGAATGAAAAGCAAACCAATTATTCAACCCACCCAAGTATAGGATGGTGAAAAGTTCATCTAGATTATATGTAAGAGTATGATAAGAGGTTACTATCAGGATTGTGTAGACTCAATGCTTAATTACATAAAAGGCCTCATCAGCATGGGTTAAAAATGTATCAGTGGAATTCCATGTACAAGGAGAAGTTCACTTAAGAGAGTATTCTCTTTCCTTGGAATTGTTTACTGTTTCTTTAACCTTGGGAAAGGGCCTTGTGAATCTGGTAGTTTTCAGAGATTTCTGAGGTTCACAATTATTAGAAGACTGCTTTCCCCACTCCAGGAAGGAGTATTTCATCTTAGTATATTGCTACATAAAATACACATAAATCTCAAAGTTCATAGTTAATATAAATACACTTAATAGCATTAAGGGCAAAAGCTTGAAGAAGCTGGGAAAGAGGGCAACCCCATATGAAGACCAGCAGTCTCAACTAGCCTAGCTAGATTCCCGAGATCTCACAGAAACTGAGCCACTAACCAGGCAGCATACACCAGCTGATATGAGGCCCCTGATATATATACACCAGAAGATTGCCTTGTGTGGTCTCAGTGAGAGAGGATTCACCTAACCCTGGAGAGACTTGAGGCCCCAGGGTGTGGGGAGGTCTGGTGGGGTGTGAGTGAGGGGGTTGGGAACATCCTCTTGGAGACAGAGGCAGGGAGAGAGGTATGGGATGAGGAACTGTTGGAGGGCAGACTGGGAGGGGAATAATGACTGGACTGAAAGATTTAAATAATAATAGTAATAATAAACCTTTATTCTATGTAAAAATGATGGTGACTTCATTAAAATATTCACTATAAAAGGATGAGAAAAGATCATTTCTTTGAAGCACAAGAAGTCCAAACTTACCAGAAGACCAAGCTTGGGTTTGGAGAGATATAACAAGATTTGATTTGCCATTAAATTTAATTTAGTTTGAGAATTCTGGAAAACAGTTCTGGGGAGATTGTTAACACTGAAATCGTTGTTAGTCATTAAACATTGGGAAATTTTGGCTTAGAAGTCTTAGTGAAAGGCTTAAAGCTTGAAAATAAATAGTAAAACCAGGCAGTCATATATAGGAAGATCACAAACCCAAACAAACATTAAAGATTTGGAGGGCACTTGTAATTCCAGCTCTTAGGAAGCTCAGCTACAAGACCAGTGATAAGCTCAAAGTTAATGTGGGCAGCAGAGTATGATTCTGCCTCAAAAAAAAAAAAAAGAAAAGAAAAGAAATGTATAGCTGCTAACAAACATTTGTAGTAATAATTGATCGCAAACTGTTTCCAAACTATTAAACTTGAATAGATCTATGCATAGAATTCATATATAAATTCTATATATTCTCAAATAATATATGATGACTACAAGTTACATAACCTGATATGATTAAATACTGTCATTCCCAAGTATTGCCAAAAATGCTCAAATAAGGGATAGATAAATGTCAAGTATCTCAGAAGTGAGCAGAGGCACTGTAATTTCTATCCTCTGTGTTTGTACTGAGCATCCTTAGCCACTTACTGTACTTTATCTGCTTTTCAGAAAGAAAAACTGGAGCCATCTAGAAAGGAGGCCTGATTGAGAAAAATCAAGGAAAAAATGAGATCATGGGTTCCAAACTCATGCATTTGCGGGGGTGAGATGTTGTGCCTTGAAATGAAAATTTGCTGGCCAGACTTACTTATGATAGGAAGACAATGAAAACATACTTTGTCATTGGGGATTCAAATAAGTCATACCTACAACTCCACAATACACACACACATACACACACACACACACACTCACTCACTCAAACAAGTTCAATAAGAAAATGTTCAGATAAAACTGAGAAAATAGAAACTAAAAACACAAGAAGAATTTGCCTTATTGAGATTAGATTTCTGATGAACAGAAACACATTGTTCAATTCCAGAGGTTGGCTTCATCCAAGAATGTAGGTGGGTACTGCATGAAAATTGCAGCCAGCTATCTTTGAATACCTCTCTTTTCTCAAAATAGGAAGCCAATGACATTATAGGATGTATGTGAATATGGAAGGGAAGGTATATACTTTTGAGAGGAGAGAAGCCATTAACCACTTGCAATCACATAGAGAGTAATGAAGTAGACTATAGGATTTCTGGGGAAGCATTTAAATTTAAATTTCTAGTCACAGATTTATAGTTAGCCCAGGTTCTCAGTGCTGAAATAACAAATCAGCATCATCACAGCAGCTTAAAGCAAAGACAATTCATTATTTTCCAGTTCTGTACACCTGAAGGCCTAAAATGTCACCCAAATCTATGGGTCAACACCCTTGTGCTTCTTTCTAGAGGACTCAGAGGGTCTTTAGCTTACTTTGGCTTGACCATGATTTTTGTGGGATTCAGAGCTTCAAGCTATAGGACTGAGATCCTTGTTCTAGTGCTCTCTTTTGTGAGAAATAGTCCTAGTCTCTAACAACTCAGCGTCTCTATTGTGTATTTTGTCCCCCATCCTCAAAACCAGCAAATGGTCAACCTCATTTTTTAATCTTACATTTCTACAGGTATCTTGGGGATGGTTCTATGCTGTTAGCAAATTAAGATTAGGTAGGGTTCATCCAGGTAATCCAGGTTAAATTTCACATCCCAAGGTCTAGAATTGCAATAGTTCTATAGGTAACCTTTCTTATGTCAGTTATGCACAGAACTTTAGAGCTAGTTTGAGACTTGTGTGAGACCAGTGCAATGCCTAACACATGACTAATAATCAGTTGTGCTTTCCAATCAGCTCAGCTGTAATAGGAAAGGGATAGAAAGGGCAGTCATTTGCATTTAAACAATGACCAGAAAAAAATAAGTCTATCATTGCTGGGTAAATAAATATGGCAATCAAGGATAGACCAGAATAAAACTTAACTGTTTAGATATTTCTGCTAGTTCTAAAAACAAAACTATACAGTCTCTATGAGATATAATAGTATATAATGATAGATTAAGGGGGCTCTATATTAAAAGCCCAAAATACTCCCAGGTCTGTACTGTTTGAGTGTTGGAATATGCCATATGAAGTGGAAAGTGATGTACTATGAAATCTTGTTTCATGCTTAATACAGCATTCAATAACAACAGCTTAACAACTTTTGTGGAAAATAACCTATAGTCAACTATATTGAAATTCTTGTATCTTGATCTTCACACTGAAAGGAAGAGAGGTAGACTTTCTGGGAGCTAATTTTGATATATCAAGTATTATTAAGATAATTTGGAAATGTGGTTTGCCCTGGCTACACAATATAAACATGGCTGTGATGACACTGCTCACTTCATTTTTTCTCTGCATTTAGTTCACTTTTTTTTTCAGAACCCTTTCTACAGAGCTCAGTTCATTTCTATCTCACCAGCATCTCATAACATTTTCTATCTCAAATGTGACTCCTGTCTTTCGCACTGGTCCAGTATTTTGTGATAAAATATATTGTAAGGACATTTTATTCACCCCCCCCAAGAAAATGTGACATTTAGAATTCATTTTTCCTCAGAATCCAGCCAAATTTCAATATCTTATTTTCTTTGTGAAAAATAGAAATCTGGGTTCATTTGTTTTTGCTTATGTTTTTTGTTGACTTTTTTGTTTTTTTTAACCGTTTTCATTTGGAAGAGTGACTAGGCTAAATGCGTTCAGAATTTACTGCCCTCTTAAAGAAAATGATAATGGGCCTTTAAAAATAACCTTCAAGAGTACACACATGTGTTTACCAATATCAAAACACCCTGTTCTTTCTGCTGTAATTTAATGGCCCTTGTATAAAAATTATCGACATACAAAGGCTTAAATGTTGAGTGCCTCTACGTTAGACACTGAGTAAAGGTTCAATTAAATAAATGTTTATATAAAACTTCTTATGTGATGGAGTATTCTAGGCAGCAATTAAAAAGCACATAATTCATTCATGAGTCTTAAAATTATGAATAAAAAATGGCACATGGGAAAATAAAGGTAACTTAAGCCAACTCCACACCATCACTACTACTAGGTATTTCATACATTGCCAACTGTCTGTTTACCTCCATGCCATAGATTCCACACTCTTCATATTTCATAGCATGGGGACCTTGGTTTTCCATCTTTATTTCAAGCCTGTCATTCTGACCCATGACTCCTTACCAAACTTATTATTAGTGACATTCCCAGCCCTTTATGCCCTAGATATGCAAGTATTAATGTTCTTTGTTTTTACAGTTTCTAAATCTGGCTTTTAAACTGAAACATTAAGTTTGCCTTAAAAGTCTATGGTCAACCAATCTGTGTCCAGTCTTGTCTAAATTTTCTTTATACAATTATAACCAACAGATCATGCTAAGTAAGAATTTTTTCACAAAACAGTAACAATGTAAATAGGCACTATTTGTGGAATTAAACATATCCCTCGTCCCTCGAGCAAATATACAGACTCTTTTCCATCACAAAGGGAAAGTGGTTTAAACCAAGGTTAGAAAGTAAAAGAAGAGAGAGCACAGTCCTTTCCAGAAGTCCCCACTTACCAATTTGAGGTCCTCTGGATCACAAGAGCCATGTGGCAGGCCCTCTGCATTTGCTTTTGTGACATTCTGTGCTGAGAATAGCAGAGAAATATTAAGCTCATGTACTGGGTAGAATGATAGACAGATTAGATTTTGGCTAAGCCATTTCATATAAGATCAACTCTCCACATTACTCTGGAATAATACTTTCATTCTATAAGTAGATAATAAGGTATATAAGAAATATCAAGAACAAAGTGACAAAGATTGATGTTTGGGCTTCTATTTCCCATTTCCTGAAGAAAGTTGTATCTTACTTTGATGTTTCTATTGGTTGTCCCAACATAGCAAGATATATCAGAAAGTGAAACAAGATAGAGCTAAGCAAGAAGAGCTCTAGGAGTCACAGATACTACAGCCTGTGTTCCCTAGTGTAGAGCACTAGCTAATAAGGTAGAAGGTGGGTAATGTAGCTATTACATAGTAACATGCTATCACATTTAAATGTATGCCTTCAGCTGAAAGTTAGTAACTGCTCTGTGACTCTAATAGTGTTGCAAAGATTGTCCTAATATCAGTGCTAATACATTCACAATCATAAAGTAACAAATTAATTATCAATGGAATGTGGAACAGAAGTGGGCGAGGTACCCACTGCATTAATATGTATGCTGTGATATAATAGTCTTTATCAATACATCTAGGCTTTACCAAAGGTTTCAATCATTTTTTAAATTATTTCTTTTATTTTTTGATATTTTATTATGTAAATAAGTAAATAATTTCAGATGCCATCTCCTTTCCCCTTTTCCCCTCCCCAGAATACCCTATCCCATCCACCCTCCTCTTTTTTGCTTTCATACCATTTTAATTACATGCAAGTACTCAGGTCAGTTCTAGGTTGAAAGACTAGCAACACAATAGATACAAATAGTCAAGGAACAAGCAAGACAATAAACATAAAGAGTCAAAGACCAAGCAGGCAATAAACAAAATTCTGTGAACACTCCCATGATCACTGTTTCTAAGGGCTTATTAGGATGACCAAAATATCTGAGCCAACTTACCTGTCCTAGCTCAAAGTCATATTCATGTCTGAAGCCTATTTCCTTGTTCTGCCTAAAATTTAGATTCCTGCCTGAAATTACTTCTTTGTTCTAATCTAATATTTAGAACATTTCCTGCCTGAATACAAGAGAACTTTGATAGGTATTTAGAAGAATGAATTGATGCTCTTTATCCTATTCAAATTATCAGAAGAAGATTCAGAATTTAAGGGTAAGGAGCTATCTCAAGTGTCATGCCAAATACCATTGGATTCATGTTACTTCTAAAATTTACAGTGATGGTCATTATAATTAGGTAAAAGTTTAAAGACACTTGTAGTGTATTTGGCATAATTCAACACCTCTCTGGATGTTTTAACTTTACATAGTGAGCTTATGAATTTCAAGAATGCTGCTCTGCTGAGCGTTAGTGCAGTAGATACCGTTGATAAAATTACCAATGGCCTGAGGTCAGTTTTTCTCTTTTGGTCAACCTTCAAGAATGGCATATATAACTTGATCATGCTAGCCCTTTTTGTCCTGGGAATACTTTTATCTTGTCCATCATGTTCTTTAACAACATCAACATGTTGGCAGCCAAAATACATGGCTTAAAGCTGAAAATGGACACCTCCAGTCAGAGTTATTAAATTAACAGGCTGGCAAGCCAAGGACAGATAAGATTCTGCACAGAGCCTTACCAACCTAAGACACAAGTACATTGCTTTTGATAATGCATACTCCATGATGGGTAAAGATGGTATTCTTGTCAGAATGACCTAAGACAGGCTCAGTCTTGTTAATGAAATAAAAAAGGGGAGAGGCAGAAAGCCTATTGGCTGCATGGCAAGAATCTGGCATGGGCCAAAGACAAGGAAGTGGGCTGCTTGGCAGAAATATAACATTGTCCAAGGACAAGGAAGTAAGCTTCAGACAGGAATCTGACATTAGTCTATAACTAAGAAGTGATTTCAGGCAAGAATCTAAATCTTGGGCCAGAAAAAAAGGTTTCAAATTTTACCCTGTCTAATGAGATACAAGGTTATTACCAGAAGTCATTTAAAAAAACATTTTTGTGTCTCTTTGGTTTTATCTGGCCTAAAATTTAGCTTTGAAAGGATTATAAATGACCCCTTTTGTTTCTTTATTTCAGAGGTGGGTATTTGTCAGCTTTACCTAATCACTTTCTTTTATGTTGAAATTACATTCCATGTGTAAATCAAATGCTTCTCTCTGCTATATATTGAAGGGATCATATCTGAAAACTAAGAAAACACAGAACATATGACATTTAACAAACTATTGAATTTTGAAGTGATGTTTACAAGGACATAGAGAGTATTTTTCTGAGAAACAGATGGAAACTGGAAAATAATACCTTACTAGAACAGCATTGTAAATTATGCTTCTAAATGCCATGACTCATACAATTTACGAAGACATCTATAATTCTGAGAGGTTTCCAGAGGTTTCTACAGCATTACAATCTGTACTATTACCTGAGGCTTTAAATGTGGGTGCTGGGCAATTAAATGTTAATTTAGCTGCCTCATCTGCTGACTGTTTCTAGAGTAGATTTTTATCTCTTTTCCATCTCCCTCTCCCTCTCCCTCTCCCTCTCCCTCTCCCTCTCCCTCTCCCTCTCCCTCTCCCCCTCTCCCTCTCCCTCTCCCTCTCCTCTCTTCTTCTCCCTCTCCTCTCTTCTTCTCTCTCTCCTCTCTACCTCTTTCCCTCTTGCTGCCTGCCTCTCATGTGTGTCTAGGTCACAAGTCAATGCTGGTATCACCTTCAGCGTTCTTCACCAAGTCTGGAGTACACACATTGAACTATACCTACTCTGTTTTGTCAGTGAAAGGATTACAAGCCTGTGCCACTAGCTCATGTTTTGAATATGAGTTCACTCCATCTGAATTCATGTATCTACAGTGTGTTTGTTTGTTTGTTTGTTTGTTTGCTTGATTGTTTTTCTGAATGAGCATTCTTCCTAGCAAGGAATTCTCTATATTTAAATAAACTGAAAATAAAGGCTGTAATGTCAGTAGAAACATTAGTAGTTTGACGGCTACTGTCTTATAATTGAACCAATTTTATGTCTAGATGTACATATTATGAACAGTGTTATCTTACATCTTCTTTGTTATATCATAATCAGTAGTAAATTAAGCATATAGATTTAGTGAATTATCTGTGAATTAAAGAAATAGAGTTATTTGAACACTGAGCTAAATTAGAAAAAAATGGAGCAAGAGGTTTACTTAAGTTTATAAAGAACTAAAAGCAGACAAAGCGTGAGGCAAACAACATGAAAGCTCAAGGTAGGGAACAAGCTCAGGGAGGTTTTAAAAGGGAGAATAAGCAGCTGGGTATGGTAAAAAAAAAATGGTAGTAATGTAAGCACTTAGAAGACAGAGGCAGGAAAAGCTTATGCTCCTCAGCCACACAGTGAATTGGAGGCAAGTTTGGGTTACATGAAACCTTGACTCAAGACAAACTAAAAACAAACAAAATGTAGTGAGAGCTAGTGTTGTTTTAGGTGAATTAAATGGACATGATAGAGATGAACAGAGGAACATGGAAGATGATAATGATGGTGGATGAAGATGTTGAAGAAATTTTCCCTAACCAGCAGAGACATTTATTCTGAGGAGATAACTTTTAGGACTACAGATAAGGAGTTACTTACAGGAGCAGAAATTACTCAAAGACAGCTGGATCACAAAAGCCATCGAAAGTCACAAAAACTGGGAACAGTACACTAAACAGCCTTTAGGCAACTCAGTGATTTGTAGTGTCTTTTCCAAATGGCTCAGTTAGCCTGACCTTCTTCCAGATAGTTCAGCTGGTCTTTGCTTCTTTCAGGCTCCTTGACTCCTCCTAGAGTCTGTTTGCAGCTTGGCTTGTCTGGCAGTGGTTCTTATTTGTGTTTACTGTTTAAATACTCTGAATGAAAGAAGAACCTAGTCAATCTGGTCAGTTTGAAGAACTTTCTGAATGTGTTTTACATTGTTTATTTTTTCAGTTTTAGGGTGCTTCCCTGTGAGATAGAATGATTCAGTCTAGAGGAAACCTGCTACAGAAGACAAATACTGACATAATAATTGTGATTCTTAAATTAACAAAACAACTAATATAAAATTATACTTGAAAACAGAGACTAAATTAGTGAAATCATTGTTAGATATGTCACATATTATCTTCCCTCTGTTTTAGTTTGTCTGTGTTTTCTTTTGTTCATACTGTTCTTCTTTTACTCTAGGAATATGTTTCTGTGTGTACATTTCCTGCTGGATCATTTCTATGTTGTGGCTTGGCTAGATGCTTTTTCTATACAAGACAAGCTATGCCCTACTAAAGTTTCTGTCAATTGTGGTTTTTTTCTTTAATACATTTATTTTTACATGTCTATATATTGGTGATACTTAGTATTACATTTTAGATATAAATTTTAAATTTATATTACCAGTAGTATTAGTATGCAAAGCCTTGAACATGACTCCAAATACATTTTACAAGGATTTTTCCAAGAAACAGTTGTTTCTAATTTTTTATTAACTTTGTTTCAATTCTTTAGCAGACAATGTTTCTAGATTTCAACCAATAGTACACATATGGAAGACATTTACTCCTCCTTCATACTTAAGTTTTTTTGTCATAAAATCAATAAAACTCAAGAAAAAATAATTTTAAAAACATTCACAACAGACACTTAGCCATAAGGGGGAAGCCATGTGTTCTGCACCAAACTACACTCAAGAAAGTTTAATTCTATGCTAAACCAAGATGACAAACATTTTCAAACCCAGTATTCCTGTTAAAAATGTTTGTTCCTTGTTCTTCCCATGGGGCTGCAAACCCCTTCAGCTCCTTCAGTCCTTCCCCTAACTCCTCCATTGGAATCCCTGTGCTCAGTCTGATGGTTGGCTGCAAGTATTCACATCTGTATCAGTAAGGCTCTGGCTGAGCCTCTCAGGAGACATCCATATCAAGCTTCTGTCAGCAAGCACTTTTTGGCATCATCAAGAGTGTCTGGGTTTGATGGCTGACACCCACACACACACACACACACACATACACCCCAGAGCTCACAGGGACTAAACCACCAACCAAAAAATACACACGAAGGAATCCATGGATCCAGCTGCATATGTAGCAGAGTATGGCCTTGTCTGGCATCAATGGGAGGGGAGACCCTTGGCCCTGTGAAGGCTTGATGCCCCAGTGTAAGCAAATGCTAAGGTGGTAGGGCAGGAATGGGTGGATTGGGGAGCACTCTCATAGAGGCAGGGGCAGGGGGTGAGAAGGGGAATTTTCAAAGGGGAAATCAGGAAGGGAAGATAACATTTGAAATGTAAATAAACAAAATAATCAATAATTTTAAAAAAATGTTGGTTCCTATGTGAGATTTCTTTTCCATCTTGTTTTTGAGCCTATAAAATTTGTCACAATAATTAATTTTGCAATTTCTTATTGAGCATGTGTGATAGCATGTCACTATGCAGACTGAATGAATAAAAAGGAAAATTACACATCACCAGTATTATAAATGAATGATCAGCATATTAAATCAAATATTTAACACAGTGATAGCATCACAAAATAATTCATGCAATGAGCATGATTATTTATAATGCATGTTACAGAAAGTACTAAGGATTTTGAAAACTTATTGATGTCACAAACTCAGAAAGACTTGTCATTTTGGTGGAATTCTCAAGAATGATATCAGACATTTAAAAAAATATTAGAGACCTGCAATTAGGAAAGAAAGCCTAAGCTATTGTTATTTGAATCCTTGACTCACTTCATGGTACTTCATGATTTCATAAGAAATGACCAAATACCACTCCCTGATTATCTTCTATGGGTCTGACATTATAGAATATTTATGAATGTCCAGACCCTTTCTAGATGTATTCCACTTATATACCTTTCATTTACTTGCCTATATTGCATATTATTCAATGAATTTGATATCCTCTATCCATAAATAGAAACTAGTCCTAACTGACATCTAAAATTCTAAAAGCATGAACAAGTGATATGCCTCCCTAGTCAAAGCAATTGCTGTAATATTGTTAGAAGTTGAGAGTAGAAAGGCACTCACAAATCAATTTTTGCCCAGTCTTGGTGAGAAAGTTTTTCTCTGAGACATAATACATACATATTTTGGAATGAAAACATAGTCTTCACCACACAAAGGATCAGAGATAGTTCATTTTGGAGCCAAATAGGAGTGACCATGTCCTAGAAATACAGATTTTGGTTACCCCAAATTCTATGTTCTAAAGTGGAAGTAAATTTATGAAGTTTTTATAGTAATATAACAAAGAAATGTATTAATCCTGGCAGGTTTCAAATATATATGTAGAAACATCAAGTAAGCAGTGATTAGAGCAAAACAGAAAAAGAACTCGGCTATGGTCTTCAGAAGCTGATGACTCTACCTTTTAGTTGGTAGGAATTTCACTTTATTAAATTAATACATTCCAAAAGGTTTTATGTTAGTCACAGGATCTCAGGTCTAACAAGAGATTGGAAAAGAATAACAAATTTAGGTGCTAAAGACAGCCAATATAATTAAAATTCTCTATAATCGTTGTTGTTCTAACTAGTTAACCAATTCTGCAGAAGTTTTCAGTTTGAAAGTGTAGCTTCTTTTAGGGAACCATTTTTAAAACTTCTCGGTCCTCCATGGTACCATCTATAGAACCTCCTTCTAGTATACATATTTGTGGTAATGGTGAAGGATATTGTCTCCCTAACTTCTTTTTAAGCCCATTTATCATTTGTATATAGGAGGGCTATTGTTTTTGTTTTGTTTTGTTGTTAATTTTGTATACAGCCAATTTGCTGGATGTGTTTATCAGCTGTAGGAGTTCCCTGATAGAATTTTTGGGGTCACTTATGTATACTATCATATTATATGCAAATACTATGATACTTTGAGTTCTTACTTACTAATTTATATTCCGTTGGTCTCCTTTAGTTATCTTATTTCTCTAGGTAAAAAAATCAAACACTATATTAAATACACACGGAGAGAGTGGAGACTCTAGTCTATCCCTGATTTTAGTGAAATTGGTTCAAGTGTTTCTTCATTTAATTTGATATTGGTTATTGGCTTGTTGCATATTGCTTTTATTGTATTTAGGTATGGGCTTTATATTTCTGATTTCTCCAAGACTTTTAACATGAAGAGGTGTTGGAATTTGTCAAAGGCTTTTCAGCATCCAATGAAATGTTCACTGTCTTTAGCAACCAGAGAATTGAAAATCAGAATGAATGTGGAGCAAGGGGAACAATCCTTCATTGCTGGTGAGAGTGCGAGTTTGTACAACCACTTTGGAAATTAACTTGGTCGTTTCTCATAAAATTGAGAATAGTTCTACCTCAAGTCTCAGCTAAACCACTCCGGAGCATATACCCCAAAATTGTCCCATCATACCACAAGGATGCTTATTCAACTATGTTCATCACAGCTTTATTTGCAATAGCCAGACAATGGAAACAACCTAGATGTTACTAAATCAAAGAATGGATAAAGAAAATGTGGTACACTTATACAATGGAATACTATTCACCTTTTAAATACAAAGACACCATGAAATTTGTAGGTAAATGCACAGAATTAGAAAAGATCATCCTCAGTGAGGTAACCCAGTCCCAGAAAAACACACATGGTATATACTCACTTATAAGTGAGTATTAGCCATAAAGTACAGGATAACCATGCTACAATCTACAGACTCCAAAAAACTGAGTAAGAAGGGAGGCTCAAGTCAGGATGATTGAATCTATCTGAGTGGGGATAATAAAGTAGACATATGGATGGAAGGAGGGAATTTAGTGGAAAAGGGGATGGAAAGGGGAACAGGAGGGATCAATTGTACTAATATTTGAAAATGGTCATTCTGCCTAAATATAGTCTACAGATTCAGTCAAATTTCAACACAATTCTTCACAATTTTTAAAGTAATAATAATCATAAATTTAATTCAAAAACAGAAAAATAAAAATAATAACTAAAACAAAACTAAACAGCAAAAGATTTTGGAAATATAATCCTTGATTTTAAGTTATACTTCAGAATTATAGTAATAGAAACAGCATAGTACTGGGATAAAGACAGATTTACTAGCACAGATCTGAGGCACTAGATATAAACCTCTATACACTAATAACCACCTGATTGTTGACCAAAAAAGCCAAAATCACACATTAAAGGAAAGACACTACAACAAAGAGTGCTGCAAACTATTAGTTAAGTATTAGTTAAATTGGGTAGCTGCATGTAGAAGAATAAAACTCAATAATTTTTTTATCCATAACAAAACCCAACTCCAAGTAGATCAAAGACCTTTACATAATGCCTGATATAATTGATCTTAAAATGGGGAATATATTTGAACTTATAGGCAATGAAAAAGACTGAATAGGACCTAGAAAACATAAATATTAATACCAACTATTGACAAATGAGACCACATAAAATGTAAAAAGTATGTATATTTATACAGCAAAAGACTCTGTGATCTGAGTGAAGACTCAGTACCAAAGTGGAGAAAGAATGCCTCAGAGAACACATTACTATTTAGAATACATGAAGAACTTAAACAAAGAGCAATCAAGAAAACAAATAACTCAAACACATTGATTGAGCTAAGCAAAAGATTAGATAGATTTCTCAAAAGATTAAATATGTATGGCTGAAAAATATAGAAGTACAGTTCAAAATTATTTTGAGATTTCATCTCATTTTACCTCATTCCAGATAGAATGCTCAAGATCTAACAAACAAATGAAAATACATGCTGCTGTGGATGTGAAGAAATGGGGAAGCATAATCACTGGTGTAAAGAAAATCTCAGAAAAGAGAGAGAAATAAAAAGATGTTTTCAAACTTGAGGTAGAAAAGTAAAGAAGTGAAGCCTTGATTTGAAGTAATATAAAAACACTGCTAAAGAAAGAAGTCAGACAATAGGTAAGTGAAAAATATAAACAACAATTCAAAATGAGACAATATATCTGTTAGAGTAGTAACATGTTAAAATGTTAACAAGTTCTAGGTCCTTGTATATGTCCCTGAAAGTTAAGAGAAAGGGAACAAAATTCAAAGCAGATACAAAAAATTAACTCCATTAAAATCTTTCAAATGAGATCTGAAGACATGTCTTAACATGAAGAGCAATACTGCTATTCCTAACAACTTGGGCTTGATTTCTTGTAGGATGGCTCACAACTGCTTATAACTGCATTTTCAGTGTATCTGACACCCTCTCTGGCTCAACATACACCTGCACAAACATGATGAATATAAATTCATACAGGCACATATACACAAATTTAAAAAGAGAAACAAATTTTTAAAAGAAAAAGTCAAATGTGCATTGTAGGTTCTATTTTATACTATACATGGATTATCTTCTATACAAAATAGAAATCTAGTAATATGTAAGTGCTCATACAAGAAGTATTGCTGTGCTTAATATTTACCTTTATACTCACAGTTAAATGTAGCTCTCATCCATCATAAAAGAAATTTTTTAACAGACAGAGATCATTACAGATATTTCCAACTGGTCAAAATGCAGAGAACTGACTGTGCTGTGAACCCCAGCTTACATAGTTAGAACACAATCTCTACACCTAATTCTCAGAAAACATCGTAATAAAGGGGTGAAAAATTTTAAGAGCCAGAAGACTAATCTGTGAGATTGTATCTTTTATAAATGAGAGAGAAATTCACCCATGATAACTTCACAGTATGGCTTTATCACGAAGAGTTTAATAGGGACATTACCAATAAGTGTAATAATGTAGAAGTAGATAATTTCATGAAGCTCCATCCCTCCACAAAGAACTACAAGTGACTAAGGAAAGCTAAGAGAGAGTGAATTTGACTTTCCTAGGGATGAGTTACTTACTTGTCTGTCCAATACCAAGTGGTTAGTCCTGAAATCATGTACATCAACACTAAGCAGAATCACTAAATTATAAAATTGTATTTATAAATTCATGTGCCATGTGCCACGCACATACTCAAACACGTATATAAATATGTAACAATAACATTTAAAAAGTGGCCATGAAGTTGAGAGGAACTAAGGAAGACCATGGGGGAGGTGATATAATGGTTTTATAATTAAAATTATTTTTAAAAACAAAGCAACATGCAATTAAAGGTTGCTGATGAAAGATAAATAAGCTACCCTAGTGGGAAGTTCACTGATTTGTTATACAATTCCATTTGGTCAACCATAACACATAATCATATGCACAACTGTAGAGAGCCGTGTGGACAGTAACAGCAATCGCAATTATAAGATGGCGCTGACATCCTGTGTCCTCTTGTGGTAAACACGCTTAGTGTACATGTGCAAGCAGTGAACACACGCCAAATCACAGCCCATCCCGGGGCATAAGATGCATTCCTGGGCAAGCAGCCAATCAGAAATGAACACACCGCTCCAGGGTATATATAAGCAGTGCCTTTTCCGGGCCCGGGGTCTTCCTCTTCACATCGCAATAAACGCTTGCTGCAGAAGGATCCTGGTGACCGCGTGCGTTCTTGCTGGCGAGACAATTGCGCGGGTCACACGCAACATTAGATGTAATGAGCAGGCTGTATTTACACGCACACGCACACACACACCTCTCTGTTGTATGTGGTGTGTGTGTGTGTGTGTGTGTAAAAGAAGTAATGGATTTGAGAAGGGAGTATGGGCATACTAGAAGATTTGGAAGAGGAAAGGGGGGAGGATATACTATAAATATAAATTAATTTATATGAAATTCTCAAAAAATAAATACAAGAACTTTTGCTAAACTATTAATAAGAATTTATAAAATACTACTAAGGAAGCAAAAATTAGTAAAGCTACACCATTCTAAATTTTTGATGGGGTAAGACATTGTGAAAATTGAAATATAAGTCATGATTTTTTTGAGTCTTAGAGAAAATAAGACATCTTTCGGAAGAAAAATGTTGATTTTTATGGAAAGAGACTTATAACTACTTCAAGTAGATTAACAACATAAATTTGTCTACCCTTCTTCACACATGAACACAAATTATAACAACAAAGGACAGAAAAAATGAATTAATTACTGCAATCAAAACATATACTAGGATTTGCATATTAATGAGAGAAATTTAAATAAGTAAAAGCAAGAATCATTTACAAAGTGATAAATTTATAAAAACAACAAGAGAAAAAGATACAGAAGTAAGAATTTAGTAGAACTTTTGTAAATACAACTAGCTATTTTATCTTATAATAGGTTGAATTTAGCTATAATTTAAATCTCTTTTAAATTGGGCACACTTAATGTAGTTCAAGAAATTGAAATAAAAGACTTGGACATGGGACACACATAAAAATCAAGAACAAGAAGGCATTACTTATAGCAATACACTTTAAAGAAAACGCAACAGAAAGAATGAAAGACAATAATGCTCTTAAGGGCACAATAGACAATTTAGTTATAATAAACTTCAATGCAGAAAACCATAAGGAAGTCAAAAGTTGTACCAAATTCTGATACAAGAAAGATAGATAGATAGATAGATAGATAGATAGATAGATAGATAGATAGATAGATGTTGGGAGCCGACTACTAACCGAAAGCGGCTATCATCTTTGTAGTCATCTGGAGCCATATACCCTGACAAGAGATTTGTTTTCAACAGCCCACAACAGCTGAGCACACTCTGATAAACATCTTGTTTTTCTCACATATCTTGTTTTGCTGCTTAGTGCCCCCAACTGCAAGGCACATGTGGTCTCCACGCTGTTAGGTGCACGTGGTATCCATGCTGTAAGGCACATAACGTAGTGCCTTCAGTTGTGCTTGTCCATGAGGGCAAGGCACATGGTAAAGGGTATAAATACCCAGAATTTCCTTTCAATAAGAGAGACTTGATCAGACCCTCTGTCTTGTCTCCGTTCTTCGAGTCTCTCACCCCACTCTCTCTCTTGCTAGACCCTGATTGGCAGACTGGAGCAGCAGAACTGGCCGTTACAAAGTGGCCCCCGAACGTGGGGCAGAACGGGCCGTTACAGATAGATAGATAGATAGATAGATAGATAGATAGATAGATAGATAGATAGATGTCAGTGGTGTTAGATGGGGATTGATGGTGGCAATGTGGAAGTAGCAGAAGGCAGACATGCATCTCCAGAAGCAAAATTATTTCTTCAATAAGGACAACTAAAGAGCTGAAGTCCCTGGGGAAGGAGAGACTGGCATAGCATGGCATGTAGTGATTGGGGGTTTTAGAGAGTGAAAAGAAGAAACTTGAGATGGTAGATTCCATCTACAGATTAGTCCTATTGGGGTCTCAAAGTAGGAGATGCCAGTGGGATTTGTTGTATCAATCAATCCCTTTATCAGAAGTTTCTATGGGTGTTACTAGTTTCAGGTTCAGTATCTTAGTCTACTTGAGACTATTAGGTCATTAATCCTTCATTTCAGACCCTAATGTCACATAAAAAAAATGGAGGAGTATTTGTTCAATGGATGCTTCTTATGGGAGGGGGACAATGGCGGGAAAGGGTAGGCTTTGTCCCCAAATCTATGGCACTTAAATTGGGTTGACTTTGTATAGTAGGAGAGTTTTAACTTGAGTGGCTGAGGTGGATAGTGTGTTTGCAGCCATGAATTCCTGTAGCAACTTTTGAAAAGTGATCATCTGGGGATTGAAAATGGATAATTTGGTTCTAGAGTGAAAGTTAGAGATTGCCAAGGAAGGTGGAAACTTGAGGAGGGAAAGTAGGAGCAGAAGACACAGAGAAGAAGCAATGAGAGGAGGTGGTATCTATAGACAGAGGTCCCAATACAGGGCAGGAAAGGATTTGTTTTGTTTCTCTAAACAGGCAGTAGTTATTTGTTAGATATGACTCATGTCAGAATGGGAAGGAATGCAAGTAGTGTTGGTAAGTTTGAGGAGAGATAGCTCATCTTTCAGGATTATGGAAACACTAGGGTGTGGTTAGAGCCTGGAACATCTTGGGAGTCATTAGTATAGGACCTAAGAATGGGTCAATCATTAGGTTAAAAATGTAGTTTGAAAGGGCATGTGGAAAAATAGTGATGAGGGGACAGAATCCTTCCAGGAGTGCTAGACCTTAGTAAACAGACAGACCCAGGCTGTGGTAAACAGATAGACCCAGGCTGAATGACTAAGTGGAACTGGCTGCATTAAAGAACTAGTGTGTTCTGTTTAAGAGGGGTATCCAGCTCTCTTGCACCATGATTTAGGGGAGAGATTGGATAGAGTCCATAGGAGAATCATCATCACGGGGAGAAGGGGAAAATAAAGTGGTTGTGGCTAATGAAAGGATGTTTCACTTTGAAACTTAGAGATAGAAGTAAAAGTAAAGGTGTCAGTGTATGAAGCCAAGGATTGTAGTGCAAGACTGGTCAAAGAATCTTAGGAAAAATTCTCATTACAGATCTTCTTTAATCTGGTAGCAATGATTAATTTCACGTCCAGGGAAATTTAGCAACAAATGAAGCTAGCAGAAGCAACAGAGCATTACAGAGCATGGGTAGAAGGTATCAGGAGAAAATAATGGACTAATGAAAAGAATTCTGTACTGGGATGAAGATTCCTTGCAGCCTGAGATCCTCCACAGTATCCAAAACACCTGCTTTTTAAAAAATTTTTTTGTTGGCTATTTAATTTTTATTTACATTTCAAATGTTATCCCCCTTCCTGGTTTCCCCTCCAAAATCCCCTATCCCACCTTTCTCCCCTGCTTCTATGAGGGTGCCCCCACCCACTCCACCTCACTGCCCTAGAATTCCCCTACACTGGGGCATGTCCAGGAATGTTCCTGTTTCCGATTCGCATTTGGTCCACTCTTACTTTATCATTTTATTTTACCTATTCGTCTGTCACATATTACATCCAGATCACAGTTACCTTCTTTTCTCTCCTTTAATACCGTACCCTCTTCAGCCTCCTCTCCTTCCCAAATCTATTCTGCCTATTTTCCTTCAGAAAATAGCAGGCCTCCCAGGTATATCAAAGTGCATAACTAGTTACAATAAGGCTTAGGCATTTAATGTAAAAGTTCTATTCATATAATGTGTAAGTAAATGCAAATTATTTTATGTTGGTATCAGTCTGAGTAATTCATTTTATGTAGAGTAATGAAAAAATTCTAATATTTTTATGATTTATTAAGATTAAATTTTAGTAAATTAAATGGGTCTTATTTCACAGATTAGAAAGAATAAAAGAAGAAAGTATGTTTTTGATGACAGCACCTCATCTATTCTTTTGTAAAAGAAAATACTGTACCACATTAAATACATGTTTGTTTGATATGGGTTTTCCTTCCTTGAACAAAATTGAAGGTGAGCAAGTTAATTTAAGAAGAAACTAAACTGAAGCCATTTTGGTTAGAACTTCTATTTTGAATATGGGTCAAATAAAGTTTAAGTGCCCAAGACCTCCCTAGGTAACTGGCATCCTGCTTGGCAAAGAAACGTGTGCATGGGTGGGTAAGTTGATTGGCAAGTTGAGACATGAATGCTTGGCAAGTTGCCCCACCACAGTTGAGTTATCCAACCAATGAGAACAGGATAAGTATACCACTTAGGGAAATATTTCTAGGAAAGTTCCCTCTCCCTGAATCCTGATTGGTGGAAAAATGTAATTGTAACTTAACACAGATGTTTGTCATTTTCAGGCTTAAAAGCTCTGTAACATTCTGACTCAGGGTCACAGTTCAGCTCCTAAGTCTGTTCTGTGTCCCTGATCAATCAGTAGCAGCTTCATTACAATACATTTTTGTTATCTGTATTACCCTGATGTTTGAGATGTGTTGGATCTAAATGGATCTCATAACATTAACAGTTTTAGTTTACATGAGTATTTAGATATAAGTCAATTTGGTATTATGTGCATCGTAAGAAAGGAAAAACCTCAGAAACACAGGTGGATGTCTTTATGTACATAATCATACAGAAAATACATTTAATAAACCAAGATTCTGAGCATTATTATTTGTTAAGAATATATTTTCATATTTTTTTGTGAAAGAGAACCTTTCATAGTATTAGGTCAGGCAGAAATGTATGAGGAGTATAAGGGGTTTTTGGAGGGTGGAGAACGTATTATCTGAGAGAGAAATCCACCTGGAGATGCCAGACTGAAATAGTGGACATTGAGACTCAAAAGAGCCTATGTATCAGCTCCTCGCTAGCAGCAGCTTATCTGTTACTTGGCAGTTTGGTTTTTTGAGTTGCTGCTGTGATCAGTGAATCTCAAAGCTTCTTTTCTTAGGATGCCTGTGCTGGAGGCTGATAGCTAGAAAAATTTGGGTTCTCCTTAAAGCTAGTAAATGTATTATGTAAAAACTGTCAAAATTAAAAAATAAACATGTTAGAGGTCTAATGTTCTTTCTTTATTCTAATGTAAAAGAGGTGCAATGATCTCCAGAGGACTCAGTGAGACTAAAAAGTTTTATGGGTATAACCGTTTTGGTTTGTGCCATGTTGTGTCATTTACTAAGATGGTGGTGAAGTCATGGCATTTGGCTTCTTTATGAAATCATTAGAAAATACAGTGATCAAACCACATAATTGCTTTCTGATCAAACTGATCTTAGCTCTATGGAGATATGAGCCCATTCACTATTAGGACAGAAGTACCTGGGGGAGCCACAATTCTGCAGATCAAACACTGATTTTTATACCCTTTCTTTTAAATGATGCTTCAGTTATGTAAGCTATAATGGAAATAGGAGAAGATGGTACCCTATAGCTTAGATAGGTAGAACCAAAATAGCAAAATAAAGAAACAAAAGGAGGAATTTTATGGTCTCTTTTCCTGAAAGCTGAGACTATAAGTAGCTGATAAAGTAGCTAGAAACACAGCGGGGAGTTTCTTCAGAGTTGCAGAAGGTGTAAAGATGCTGTAGGGAGTAACTTCCTATGGAAAGTTTCCAAGCCAGTTTCAGGATGGGGTTAGAATTGAACTGTTTTGCTCTTCTCTTCCCTGTCAGAGTCAGGGGGCTAGCCTAACCCAGGGTAGGGGTTTGAGAAGGCAACATCCTATCTAGAGACAGCATACTGGCTTAAACACCGCAGGAAAAATTGCTAACATAACTTAATGTGCTCCACTTTCATAGAGAGGCACCTCATCAGTGAGATTAACATCTCAGAGAAAGTGAATTTGGAGAATCAGGTTTAGAAGTTTTGTTGATAAAACCTGAAGCATTAAAAGGAAGGAATAAAGGGAGAAGAGGACTGAAGACTAGAAATAAAGCTTAAAGGTGGGAAAACGCAGACCATTTGCCAATTAGGCTAGTTTAGTTATTTAAATCTGTGAGGATTTGAAAGTTGAAAGTATCTAATTCAGGCCAGGTGTAGCTCTCTCTAGTTGATACTGGTGTGCTACAGATGTGAATAGAAGTAGTGAGTTCAGAATGGTGTCCTTGGACATAGATAATTTGGAACTCATCTCAGAAGACACTTTCCAAAGTCTTCACCTATTGTAGACAGCAGCCTGAGGAACAAGCCTGATTTGCAGAACAGCTGAGTTCCCCTGTAGTTCAGCATGAAACAGGCAGATGCAAGCAGGTTTTGGTAGGTGGATCCCCTACCAGAAGCTTTCACAGATGTTATTAGCCAAGTCAACCTTCCTGTCTGGATTCTTTTGGTCTACATGTTGATTTTAGTTCACCAATCATTCAAATGATATTGAAAAGATCCAACATGCCTTTCTTAAAGATAAACAAAAAAACCAACCAACCAAACAAACAAACAAAAAACCATCAAACAATAACAAACTAATCTTAGCTGAAGAGATTCAATCATTGAATCATGATCTTTTAAGTGTTTGTCCACTTATAAAAACCATACTAAGCCTTAAAATGATTTATATTTTACTGATTATAGTTTCATATTTTAAGTTAATAAATTTGTAACAAATTAGTAACTTATTATAGGTGAATTGAACTTTTTGATTTATTATAGGTGAATTGAACTTTTTGATTTATTTATTTTTATTTTTATGAATGTTATACCTGTACTAATGTGTTCCATGTGTATTCAGTGCCTTTGGAGGCAAGAAGAGGGTGTCAGATCACTATGACTGGTGAAATAAATGAGGGTGAGATGCCATGAGAGTGCTAGGAATTAAACTGGGTCCTCAGAAAGAGCAGAAAGTTCTCTTAACAGATAAGCCATTTCTCCAGCCCCTGTTGCAGAATTTGATTATATAGAAATCCCTATGTAAAGGTCCATGATTCGCCAAAGAATGACAACCGGACTCAAACAGTATGCAAGTGCAAAGAGTGTTTTATTCTGCAGAAGTCCAGCATGCTGGGGTCTCCCATTACCAGGATAGAAAATGACAACTAAGTGAGGTTGCAGCCCTGAGTTAAAGAACACTGGAATTCCAGGGAATATGAGCTTTATCTTACTCTACCTCTAGGTATTCTAAAACCATTATGGGGAGGGAAGGCAGGAGCCTGGGTTTTTTTCTATTAGAAATTGATTTTCCTGGGCTTGCCTGGACTGTTCTTAGGCATAGTCTCCTTAACTGCCAATTTGAAGTCTTCTAACCTACAAATTAGTAAGAGAAAGAATCTTTCATATATGTATCAAAAGTGCTTACAAAACAAAACAAAAACAAACAAACAAACAAACAAAATGTTGAATACTGACAGACTGAAGAATTGAAAGTCCTCAAACATCTGGCCAGTTTTGCCCCAATAGTATAAATAGAATTTTGAAGATATGTGCTCTGGTTAAAGGTGAAAGAAAAAAATTCTATACCCAAACATCTCATTGTATTATTAAAGCCAGAGATTCACCAGGGTTTTGCAATACTACTCACAGGTAAATGTTTGGAAACATGGTGAAATCAGCAGCAAACAGTCACATTTCCCTAAGGGAACTTGGCTATTCTGATACATTTGGGGACTGGGGATTTTTACTTTGCTCCCAGCACTAGGCCAAGACTGTAGAAAAGAGAAACCAAATGGTATTGCTGAAGTGGCTCTGGGTCTGAGTAACAGATTGCAGTCTTGCTGTGCTTGGAACATGGTCTCCTTATAAAACCATTTGCTGTTTGATCAAGTTCAGCATCTGTTCATGGTAAAAATTTGACAGAATGCCAGCAATACACGTATCCTCACAAAAATGCTACTTATGAAGTTAAGATTATAATTAATATTATAATATTAAAATAGTTTTCCAAATAAGAAAACAGTAAAGGTATCCAATTTTGCCATTTCTAATTTAATATTATTGAGTATGCCTAACTCACAACAAGTCAGTTAAGGGAAAGGGAAGGAGAGAGCCATAAGAATAGAAAAAGAGATACAATTCAATTGTTGTCTTTTTTGTTTATTATATTCTTTCCTTCCCTTCTCTTCCCTTCCTTTCCCTTTCCTTCCCTTCCCTTCCTTCCCTTCCGTTCCCTTCCCTTCCCTTCCCTTCCCTTCCCTTCCCTTCCCTTCCCTTCCCCCCCTTTCTTTCTCTTTCTCTCTCTGCCTTTGAGACAGGCTCTTTTTATGAAGGACTGGCAGAGGTGTTATAAAATATCCCAAACCAGTGTTAAACATATTTCAACTATCTTACCTCAGACAAGTGAGTACTGAGATTATAAGACTGTATCACCACACCCACATCAATTTTTAACTCCAAAACCAGAAGTTTATATATGTGTTTTTTGAGTGTTTATGTGGTATACATATATGGAGGGTGGTGTGTGTGTGTGTGTGTGTATGTATGTATGTATGTATGTATGTATGTTGGTCCTGAGGGTCAGGTGCCTGTGCACTGAGATTTCAGCTCAGGAAGCACATCATGAACCATGCTGCTATCACCCTCTACCCTAATCCTTTGAGGTATGGTCTTGCCACCAATCCTAGAGCTACTCTGGCAACCAGCAAGCCTCACTGATCCTCTTGTCTTCATCTCCCACAGCACTGCCATTATAAGATCATACATGTTGTCATGACTTTCTTTTTTATTCAGGCAATCAAAATTGAATCCAGATCCTCATCCTTGCACAGTAAGTTCCCTTATCACTGGATCAAGATTCCAGCTTCTCATTAAAAACAGAACAAAACACAGAAACAGAACAAAAACACACCAAAGCAAAAACAAATATGAAAAAGATGGCAAATCTTTCCTATAATGGCTTTTAACTCCTGGACTCAAATGATCATATAACCTCAGCTTGTCAAGGTTCCTGAAACACCAGACACGTGCCATAAAATTGTCCTGTGTTGTATATCTACTTGAAATCTAAAAAAAATGGGATGAACATATGGACAACTAAACTATTTTGGAAACATATACACAGTTTAACATGTGAAACAGCAAGGTCAATATATCAATATAGAGGTCAATATTTTTATATGCAAGCACAAAGTATCTATATATTGATACATCAGAAAAGCATCACTGTTTAGAGTTACATAAAATATAAATTTTTTCTATTTTAGTTTTCTGTTTCTATTGCTACAACTAAAAAATAATAATAAACAAAAGCAACTTACAAAGGAAAGAGTTTATTTTACTTATCCTAAATTGTAGTCCACTGAGGGAAGCCAAGGCATGAATTCAATGCAGGGATGAATGTGAAAGGCAGGAACTGAAACCAGACCATTGAGGAGTGTTGCTTATTGACATAACCCTGTGCTTTGCTCAGCCTACTTTCTTATACATCTCAAAACCAATTGCCTCACCCAGTGATGCCACAGCCCACAGTAGCCTGGGCCCTCCTACAGCAATGGCCAATCAAAAATACTCTCTGGCCTTGCCTATTAATCAAATCTGACCAGGATATTTTCTCATTGGAAATTCCTTCTCAGATGTCTCTAGTTTGGGTCAAAACAAACTAAAAAATATACCAAGAGAGAAATTTAAGGAAATATATTAAGGTCACCACTTAGACAACTATTAAACCTTCAAGATAACAGTATATTTATTTGTTGAGACTCCCATAATGAAAAACCATGAACTTGCTGACTCAAACAACAGTAATTTTTTTCTTGCAATGTTACCTGAGATCAAAGTTTCAAGAAACTTTGTTGGTTGAAAGTTGGTTCTAAGGCCTTTCTACATGGCTTGTAGACAAATATTTCCTGTGACCTCTTAATAAATATCTTCCCTACTTGACTATGTACAAATTTTCTTATTAGAACATAATCATATTAGATTAGAGCCACTCTAATAATTTGATTGCAAGGTTGTTACCTCTTTAAATATAATTATATCTTGAGGATGTTAATCTGTGAATTTTTAGACGATACAATTTAGGTTATACAGTTCTGTGAAACAAGGATGGAAATAAAAAATAATAAAACAAATATGAACATTTGGAGCCTATGAAGAGAGATCCAAAAATGTAATGTAACTAAGATCAGCCTCTTTTATCCATGAGAAAAAGGCTTTACAAACCTGAGGGGCTAATTAAACTTGTGATACAAGTGGTAATACAAGTAACTCCTATAATATGCACTAATGATGATACTATCAAAGCTCAATAAAATATTTTATTTTTAATGTTATAGAACTATAAAAATAACATTTTCTATTTCTCCAGTTTTTGAGGGTGGGCAAAAGGAACACATAAAAACTTAAATGCAAGTCATAGTAAACAGAAAATTTATTACAGTATCAAATTTGTATTTGATGAAATGAATTACTAAATACTATCAAATAAATATTGATTTGAGGAAATAAAAAATGGTCAAAATCATATTTCTTAAGATTATATTCATCTTGGGAACTCCTTAATGTAACTAGCTGGCAAGATAGAACATAAAATATTCCACATGAGAGAGTATAGCTAATAACAAACAGTAGCATGCAATGAAGTTGCCATAGATTCTTGAAATATTAAAACATATCTTGAAAGGACAGGTCTAAGAATAGAGGGGGGAAAGGACAGAAATTAAGATTCAAATATCGATTGATGAAGAGGATCAAGAAGTCAGCTTGAAGAAGCCTATGAGCTGGATTGCAGATTTTCCATGGCTACTAGGAGGAAGAGAATATCTTGAGGGGTGTATGAGAATTAAACAAAAAAAAGGTATATGAAATCCATTAATAGCATTTATTCTTTTGCATACTAATTAAAATAAAGACAATTGCAATAAAACTCTTTCTGTGACAATTTTGTGGTGAAAGAGAAAAAGATATCAATGATATTATTCTAAATTACCCCTTCCTCAAAAAACTGAAGTTATAAATCAAATACAATAAAATATATCTAAAAATAAGCACAAGCAAAAAGTGTGTGTTTGTTTCTTAAGTGCTCTGACTTGGATGGATAGTATTCTCAGGTGACAACCATGAAAAGCATGCCTATTTTCAAAATGACAGGAAAGGCAAGAGACATCCAGCAAACACACCCACATTCCTTTGAAAACCTAATGTTAGAAATAGCCTCAAATTTCCTTTGTCATAGTGCAATTCTCTACAATTCATTCAGTAAATCTAGCTCAGGGAGGAGATTAGAATGAAGTTGGGAATGTCTGTAACAGTCTACCCTAGGACCCTCCTACTCATTATGGCTTGTGTGCAAAATATGCTTACCTACCGCCAATGCTCCTCAAATTGTCACCCTACCTCATATATGCTTAAAGCACAGAATTTTGTTTCATAAAACATGCTCCTATGTAAAGCATTAGTTACAAAATTTTTAAATATGAATTTTTCTTAAAAGTTAGAAACAAAAGAGCTCTCTGCCTCAAATCCAAAAAAGCAACATGGGATCAGCCTAATGTAGACACTGAACATATTTTTGTTCAAAAGTGGGAAAAATAGAAGACAAACATAATTTACTGGATAATAATAATAATTCTGAAATCCAGATGGAGAATCATTGAAAGTCCTTGGGTTAGTTCTGAAGGTCAGAATATGATTATCTCTGATTCTTGTTCTATCCTACATGCACTTGCTTCTTCTCTCTACATAGTCTTTACCTTTTCAAGTTAGTTTGTTGATTTTAACAGTTGATTATGTCAGATTGACTTCTGCCAGTGGAATATAGGGTGTCTGAATGTCTCTTCTCATTCTAGATTATCTTTGGTCCTGTTTCTACATACACACATAATATGTATTGTATATATATTAATTAATATATTTATTTCTTAATTATGGTGATTTCTTACAAAGTCTTTGAAAGCAGAGAGGAAGAATTGAGAAGCAGTTTTCAGTAGATATGGAACTGAAAAATATGTAAGATGAACTTGGGTTACCTCATATACATAGCAAGGCTAGTAAATCCCTTGAGTACCTACCTGGTAAACTTGAAGAATACCACCTAAAGAAACCCCTTGTAGTCCAGACACCACAAAAAAAACAAGAATTGAAGTTGGAAATGAAGCAATATACAGATATTCCAAAGAGAACAGGGGCTCATTAGGAACTTGTTAGAAGCTATTCATTAGTTCTGAAACCTGGTTAATTAAGTCAAAACTACATAGCCCTCTAATTTTCAAGGAAGGGTGTTTTTGCTTGTTTCATTTTCAATAAATGAATAAAATCTTACATGTCCAAGAAATGAATACAACTAGCCAATTAGAACTGTGGAATCCCTAATGAAGTGATGCCTTTGAAAAGTCATCATCACTAAAAGGGAGGTTAGTGAAGAATTTTATAGTTTCGTGCTTAAAATTTTCATTTTCTTTAATTTATACTTTATGTATTTTATAAAGTATGGATCAGGCTGACATTTTAGCCTTCTAATCTATTCTATAGCTAGACCTTTTGTTCCACGCAGTATGATTCAGTAGGATGTACACATTTCTCATGAATTATTCTTACAAGAAAACAGAATATAACCTAATTTCTCAGTCATATTATTGGCTAGAGGAAAATATCAACTTAAGTGAGGCACCATAAGAATAAAATCACACAAATCAAGAACTAAAGAACATTAAATAACGATCTACTATTTTCAAGGAGAAAATAAGTGAGCAATACTAAAATAGAGAAAGGACCAAACAAATTACTATGTCATAGAGTTTCAAAGGAAAGAAGTACAACAGAATACTCTAATCATTTAAACTTATTTCCAGAGCTGACAAGATGGCTGAGTGGGTAAGGGCACTTACACCAAAACTCATGACTGACTCCATCTTCATATCTTTCATCAAAGAAGCACAGAAATTAATCCATAAAGTTGTCCTCTGACCTTCACAGATTCAAATGTGGCATGCAGGTGACCCTCTACCAATAAACAATATATAGATAAACATAAAGAAATCACATCAGCTCACCTTATAATCAAGGCTGTAAGAAACATCTTGCTTATTGCAGTTATAGATGATGTGTAAATACTCCTAACTAGCTGTGGTTACTTACCTAATCTGAATATTATTAAGCTCTAAGATGCTTGCTGAGACAAAGTCTTGGATTTCTGTGAAAATAGATTGTGATGGTTACTTTTTGCCATCAAATTGAACAGATTTAGAATTACCTAGAAGATATAACTTGGAGCATGCCTGTGGGATTGTTTCCATAGACAGGAAGACACATTGGGAATATGGACTGGAGCCCTAGATCAAAGACAAAAAAGAAGAAGAAGAAGAAGAAGAAGAAGAAGAAGAAGAAGAAGAAGAA
>NW_021604634.1:9121717-9197336 GCF_004785775.1 Grammomys surdaster | reverse complement strand
AAGAAGAAGAAGAAGAAGAAGAAGAAGAAGAAGAAGAAGAAGAAGAAGAAGAAGAAGAAGAAGAAGAAAGCTAAGTACCATAATCCCTTCTCCCCTTCTTAAGTGACTGGGTTCAGTGTTGAACAACTGTCATCATTGAAAGGCTGCTGCCATGCTTTCCCTGTCATGGTGACCTTTATATCTCCGGCTTTTGTCAAGTACTTTTGTCTCAGCAACGAGTAAAGCAACTAATACAAAGGTTTTTTAAATGAAAGAGTATATGCTCATGTAAGTTATTATTAACTCCAACCTTGAAATTTTTGTCCAGTCACAGAGCATTTCTGAGCCTCAGTGTTCTTCCTGATAAATGGAGCGTATGTTTCACATGACTGCAAAGAGGATCACAGAAAATAAGTCATTGATAAATGTGTGAGACACTCTTTGCAGTATCTTTTAAAACAAAATGAAATATGTGAAAATGAGTGGAGAAAAAAATGCCCCTAGCTTTAAAAGGAGATAACCAGAGAGGTTAATAAGAAGAGGTGAATTTTCCAGAGAGACCAGAATTGATCTGCTTTCACAGTAACAAGTGATTGAGATTTGTCCAGCTATTTTAAACATTTACCCTGCTATATTGCAGTTTGCTTACATGGTGGGAGGGGTAAAAGACGAATAGAGAGGAGGAGAGTCACCCCATAAGTGAAATAGACTGGATATATACGGCTGAAGTATGTTATGATGTTTGGTACTGATTTAAATGATACCTCTTGGAAAGGATGGGACCAGCATCCCCCCTGTGCTATTTAAAGCTGCCTCTTTAACTGAGAATGAAGGGCATGTAACCTTGTTCTCAGGGCTTTCATTTTTTTTTTCTTCCCTCAAATGTAGCTTTGTATCTTTCTTAAGTAATTATGATGCAAATAGAGATAAAATAATTTAAATGAGAACCTAGAAAAATACTTCTTTTGAAGTAAGCAGAATTAAATGTGATCTTATGAAGATGCATTAAATATGAATTCCTCACAAATGAAAAGTCTTTGCACATCTTTTTTTTCTTAACTATCAACCTCCGTAGCTACTAAAGCTGTAAATATTCTTTACTATAGTTAGAAAGCCATAAATTTCTGCCAGCCAATATTCAATGCTCCTTTTCCTTGACCCACCTAAAACAATGTAACTTCAAAATTCTGTCTTTACATTTACATATTTTAAAGTATGTTTTCAAAGATTAAGAGGAGAAAGTTCATTCCATTTTTACAAGTTGAATATTTCAGCACATCCCTGGATCTCGTTCTGCCTTTTTATTTCTTGAATGGATGAAACCCCAGCAGCACATTGAGCCCTAGTTAACTATAAAGCGATTGACAATCCAGGCATCACAGCCTTTTCTGTAGAGGACATCTGCGACCTGCTGCCTCCAGGATTCCTTCTGACTTCAGCAGCCTGAGGATTAGACACATGCGCAGGGTTGGTCTCTTTGTGTGTGCACCAGGAAGGGCTTCGATTTACACTTCCCAACAGAGCAAAGACCGGGAAAGGCCACGTGTGCCTGGAACTAAAAATGTATTATAGACACCATCTCTGAAATAAACAATTGTCTCGCTCCTCTTTGCCTTTTGCGAACCTGTGAAGTCCCCCTCACTGCTCTGTCTACATTGCCTAGTTTGGGAAGGTGAGATTAACAGCGGTGGAATGAGGAGACTTGTCCTTAGGAATCCACGCCTGGGCGAGTGGTGCCAGCACAGGGCTACGGTGGGAGCCATATCCTAGGCGCGGGTGGCAGGCAGAGCTCCTTGCCCAAGAAGAGAGTGATGGAGTGCATCTTGCCAACATCCTCCAGCCCTGCCACCCGGCGGGCAAGGGGGAGGGAACAGATCGGGCGCAACGGCCCGCCCTGCCGTCCCTCCCCCTCCTCCTCGCCGGGGAGCCGCGATGGTGCGCTCCGGCCAGCTGTGCACTGCCGAGTGAGGCGCCAGCCTGTGGGTGCTGCCGGGGGCGGCGGTGGGGAGGGGGGGCCACAGCTGGCGGCGGCGCTGGTCGCGGTGCTCCGCTTGTGGCCAGGGGCGAAGGTGACGAAGGGTCGCGAGGTGCTGGTGCTGCTGAGCAGTTCCGGGCCCCGGATCCCCTGTCTCCCTGTGTGGCGGCCCAGCTATCGACCCCGGGTCCGCGCCAGCAGGAGCCTGGGGAGAAATCAGCGGCGGCGCGACTGCTGGCGGCCGCCGGCTGGATGCAAGACCTGCGTGGTCCGGGCGGCGGACAGCGGTTGTCGACTCCGGGAAGCGCATCGCCCAGCGGAGGAGCTCGACCGCGCTGGCCATGGCCTCCAACTTTAACGACATAGTCAAGCAGGGCTACGTGAAAATCCGCAGCAGGAAGCTAGGGGTGAGTGGTTAACTCGGTTTTCTCCTTCTTCTCTGCTCTGGCGGCCAGGAGGGCTGCTGGGGATGGGGGCGGGGAGAGGTGACCCGCGTGGGTACCAGGGCAGCCGGCCTTGTCCAGATAGTCCGCTTGTTGCTTGACCCGACCAGCGCTTGGCACCTGCCTGAGGTACTCTGCACACGGGCTCTGGAGCGCCTAGGTCCCTGTCCTCAAGTGCGCTGGGCTCATGGTGCCCACAGTCAGAAGTCCAATAGAACACAGGGATTGTCAGTTCCAAAGATATATTAGCCATAGAGATTTATTACATTCGGTGCAACCTACAACGATTTCTCTCAAAAGTGTGTGACTCTGGGGAGAACTGCCGTGTGCTGACAGCAGGTGTAAAAGGTGTCCTTCTTGTGTGTTTAGATTCACCATTTTCTGGTCTTCTTTTTACAAGCCCATTTTGAAATTCTCCTTTGATACCTCATCAACGCAGCGCATTCCTTTTGGCTACAGCAGGGACTTTAACGTACCCTTAATAGTTGCCCACAGTCTGGCTGCCTCACCCGCTGTTTTCCCAGACATGTGTATTTGTCCCAGTGTGTAGGCAAGTGTGCGTTGGTGTACTTACTCGCCCACCACCGTTGCAGAAAAGTCCGTGGAAGCAAAGTTTATGGAATCTTACTTTCTTCTTGAGAGATATTTGGTCTGACTTGGGAGATAACAGTATAAACCTACGCCAGGATATGAGAGGAAAGACAAAACTTATTTGATGATTCGACCGGTATTTTAAAGGGATTGTCCTGAAAAGACCTTGGATATAGATGGAATGGACAGGAAAGAATGGGCGGACAGTAGGGGAGGAGCTGTCCAGATCTGATAGATATGAATGAGAGTGGACTAACTTGCAGGAGACATCCCTAAGTCCACAACTGAGCACGGTGGCAAGCCCAGGTTCATCTGACCACAAAAAGAAAGGGAAATTCAACATAATGTGCCAAAAAGTTCGGGTTTGCCTATTGTCTGCCTTCCTGAGTTCACAAGTTCCTATCCTGAGACTTTCTAGAATCCTTGCTTGGAGGTGGAAAGTTCCCGGATTTCTCTACTGTATGAGTGAGCTTTGCAACTTGTAGAAAGGAAAGGAATGAAGGCTGATGGTGGTAAATTTATGCATAGAAGGGGGATTGTAAATTTGCAAATAAAAGCTATATGCCTTTGGGGCTTGAAAAAAAGGTATAGAGCAGTCAGAGAAAGAAGGGAAGTCATCCTAGAATTCTGAAATGGTTTATGAACCTTTAGCTGGAGGCAAGTGATGGAGACAGCAAGCTGCCTCTGCTGGCATTCTCACTGAAGGCAGACAGGACCAAAGGACACCGGGATTCCTTCTCAAGCTTAAGCAAATTACTAAACCCAGGATGCCTAACAAGCAAGAAATGAAAAGCTAGCTAGGACAACAAAGTTAACATACTTAGTTTCTGTCCCCCAGTTCAGCTCCCCACCTGCTCAAGGGAGGGAGGGACAAGATTTGAAGGGCTTTTCTTAGATAGAAGATCATGTATCCCCTCCCCCAACTAGAGATAGGGGCTGAACCGGTGAAAACCTGCAGTTATCCAAGGAGCCAGTTGCTATTCACAAAGATCCTATATGTGAATCCCATAGCTGTCAGCCAAGAAAGGCTAGAGAGACGTCCTGATGGCTGGAGTCTTCTTTCCTTGGCCTTTGACTCTCTCTGCTCTGACATGGTTCTTATTAATTACCTATCACCTCATTCCTATTAAATTCAAGTTTTATCTCTGTCTTCCAAATGTATAAACTAATGGAAGAATTAAGACCCCTTCCTCATCTCAGTGAAATTTGTTTCTTCTCTCAGTCAAGAAAAACGGGGCTGATAACTCGAGATTCTTCCCCATAGAAGAGTTCCTAGGGTTTATCCCCTTCCTCCATTTATGATATCTAGGATTCTATACTATAAAACCTGGATATGTAGCCTAGTTACACAATAAAGTCTATGGAAAGACCACCAACTGCCTCCAGGGTAACTGTGCATTAAAAGCCTGTGAAATGCCTCTTTAGAACACCATTTCCATCTAACCGTGTATGCTCATGTATATTTAGAGCAAAGAATCTTTTGCTAAATCAACTATTTAAACTTAAGCTGTGTTTTAAAGGACAGACTTCTTTATAAACATTAAAAGTGGAGCTATGTACAAACTATTTTTGTGTTTTACTTCATTTCTGTGTGAAGAATGTGAAACTTAACATCTAATGTTTGAAACCTTTTATCTTTTAAATATTCTTAACCATTTTAGAAAACATAATTTATTAAAGAAACTTCATAATATATATTTATTGTAGGAATAGTCTTAAATTCAAAAGAATAAGTTGAAATGGCAAAGCTTGATACTGTACCATGAGACGGTAAAAGCCTAAGTAACTAAAACAGTGCATGTACTTAAGAATTTAAGCATATGATTATGCCAAAAATCATAGAAATAAAAATTGGATAGTCATTGATATTTATTTTCACAATTAATGGTATATGTTTTTAATTTATGGACTCAAACTACACAATCTTCCAAGAAAACCATTTGAAATTCTGTTGATATATGGTGCTTCTTATGTGGTTTATAGTAAACACTCTATTTAAACATATATATATATATAATTGTAACTGAATTTGTGCTGATATTTGATAAATTACAAAAAGCCATACTTTTAGGAAGCAAATTTTATAAAATCCTTTTGCTTTTTGTAGGTGTCCAGTTGCACACTGCATACCTGTGGCTTAAGAACACATTTCTTTATGAAATATTTTATCATATCCCTTTCTACCTCTAAATGAAGGCTTAGCACTAGGCTGAGGGAAAGACTAAAGCAGTTTTTGATCTTTGGGTATGTTGGTTCCAGGTTATAGCTGCTGGATGGCTTTCCCCATGTTCTTTTGTAGATACTCTACTTATTTGGACAACCATTTATAAAGAAACATTGGATCAGCCTTGAGATTTATCTTAATTCATTAACAATCTTTTATCCCACTTAGAAATATTTATTGTTATTATTATTAATCATCATTTTTATTTTGTGAAGGGTCTCTTGTATTAGCCTTAAGCTAGGATTATAACTGAGGATGATCTTGAACTTCTGATATTTCAACCTCCACCTCTAGATATATAAATGCTATTTGATATGTTTAAATATATATTCTACTATTGTGTGTCTTGAACATTGTTTCAGAAATGGATCTATGATATTCATGTTTATTAATAAATAATTCTCATTAAATACAGAATTAGAATGTATTAAATTTTCTAATTATTTATGATATTTGTTGTAGGTCTTTTCATGTTTATACACACAATACATACATATATATGTTAACTATTATATAATATATTATAGTATGCATACTGTGTCAATTACTTCTGTATTCGTATATATGTGTGCATTTAACATTTTTAAATTTCAAAGTAGAGAGAGATCATATATTCCATCTAATTCTTATACATTAAATAAGACATAAACTTAGAAAATGACATCTATTGTAATAAAATTAACTTATTTTTAGGTTTTTAATCTTAATGTACACATGAGCATACTCTAAAGTCATTGAATTTTAAAAATGTGGAAGTGAAACACACACATTCATGTACACACACAGAGACACACACACATGGAAAAATCAAACCTAGATATGTGGCTAAAATTTTATCTGAAGTGAACAAGGATATAGAATACATAGAAAACTGGAATTCAGAAAGGAGACTATAAAGATTCATAGCTACATTTATGCCCTGACAGATTTACACATTACTGATAGCTTGGTAAAATTGAAAATACTATTTCTTTCCTCAGATATCAGTTACTCTAAGTCAGCATTTCTCAACCTGTGTTTCTCAACCTGTGGTTTATAGCCCTTTGGGGGTTCAATGATCCTTTCAGAAGGATCACCTAAGACCATGGGAAAACACAGATATTTACATTCACATGATTCACAACAGTAGCAAAATTACAGTTATGAAGTAGCAACAAAAATAACTTTATGGTTGGGGTTTACAACAACCTGAAGAAATGTATTAAAGGGTTAGAGCACTAGGAAGGTTGAGAGCCTCTAAGTACTTAAAGAAATCCCTAAAATGATATAATTAACAATTTTATGATACTTTGGTTACATATCTTTGTAATATATACATTCTCAATTTCCTGAAATATTCCCAGAAACACACACCTACTGTTGATATTCTGGAGGATATGTAATAGCATAAAGGACTTGTTTAATGAAAAGTTGTATGTTTGCTATGTGTATCTTCTTTCTGAAGTAGCTTTTATTGATATTTTTCTTGGATAATAATAAGCCACAAGGATATGCCTGTGCAAAACTAGGAAGTACCCAGACCTTTGGACTATTCTGTTTTCACCAACTGTATCATAGAATCTAGAAGATAAAGCATCACCAATATAAACAACAAAAATTACATTTTCCTTAATTTTTAGATGATACCTAGACACTTTAGCTTAAGAGGAAAATTAATTTCTAGCAAGTGAGATTTATCTATTACAAAGGAATATGAAGTGTAATTTCGGTGGCCTCATATTTATTTCCTCTCTCTTTACTGAGTATTTTTGTATTTTTCCTCTTTTGTTTCATTTCATTTTCTTATCTTTTCGGTTTTTTTTTGGACTTTCATAACTTTATCCATAGAGACAATGAATTCTAGACTGAGGATGTTTTTATTAACTTTCCTCATAAACCCCTACTAGCTAGGTTTTAAGATACTCCGTCATTTGTTTTTACACTATTTTGTTATAAGAGTATTATATCTGCCCATCAAATTGAATGATATATTGTGTTTTGTTGTAAACAGAAGATATACATTGAATTATTGTTTTATTCACTATAACTCATTAATTTGGACTCATTAATAGTGGCCATAATTTTTGAGCATGTGCAAGGTATTTTTTCTCCTCCTTTTACTGAATTCATTATAAAATACTGCCTTAAAAACTTAATAGTACAATTACTGAAAACATGAATACATTAGAGCTTATGTTAATCTGAAATGTAATAATATAGAACTCAGTCAGGCTGTTTCTTATGTGTTCTGCATTTTTCAGGTTATAAAAAGTTCTCAGATATCTTATGTAATTCTTCCAACATTATTTTTGTCTGTACATTTCATTTTTATTCCTATTTTACTTATGAAGTAAAATCTTAAAAAAGTGAAATGTGTCAATTAGAGTTATAGAAAGTCATGCTGTGTTTGTTTGTTTGCCCATTGAAAACAAGGCTTTAACTTCAAGCTCAGCATTGTATTTACTGTATAATAGTTATCATCTTACTACAAACATCAAAAACAACACATTCATGTGTACTCCCAAAATATAAATACACTTTTCCTTAAAGTTTTGTGTATATGGGAGTCTTGCAATTTTGTAACAAGCTCTCTGACTGGACCAGTGATCTGGCTGGTTAATATGATCGGGCCATCCTACTCTGTGCCATACCACAGCTCTAAACTGCAGGTGCTCATCACCACTCAAACTTCCTATACTTTCTGGGCATCTAAATTCAGGTCCTCATGCTTCTCCAGTTAACACTCTACCAACTGAGCTACCTCCATAGCTACCAAAATAAATACATATTTTGTTCATTGCTCAACTGGTATAAAGCTACCATTGTCATTTATAGCACTCAAATTTATTTGGATCACGACTAAAGAAAACATTAGAGGAAGAACTTACACCACACTAAAAGGCTTTCTAGAAACACTTTTTAAGGCCACCACTTGGCACAGTCCCAAGTCCATATGCATTTATTATGATTTCACATTTGGCTAGTTCATCCTTTAAAATAACCCATTCAGGGCCGCTATTAGTTGTTAGTGTCAGAGTAGAGTTTGAAACATTTAAAATATATTTAAATGTATATTTATCTATGTGGTAATTTGAACAAGAATGTCTGCTATAGGCTCAAATGCTTGTATGCTTGGTTCTCAATTGGTGGAACTGTTTTGGAAAGATTAGCAGATGTAAATTTGTTGGAGGATGTGTATCACTGTAGGAGGTTTTGGGAGCTTCAACAACCTTACTTCTTTCTCAGTGTGCTCTCTCTGACTCCTGCCTGTGAGATGTGAGACGTCAGATGTTGCTTCTACTGCCTATACCATTCCTTATAGCCAACATAATGGATTCTAAAACTCTAACGCCATAAGCAAAATTATATATTTTCTTTTTTTAAGTTACCTTAACAATGATGGTTCATCACAGCAATAGAAAAGCAACTAATACCGAAGTTGGTACCAGGAAGTGGACTATTCCTTTGAAGACCCTAACTATGCTGTTTTTAAGTGGAGAAATGTGAAGAGTTGGGAACTTTGGAGTAGGAACGTGGTTGAACATTGTCAACAGAGCTTACTAGGCCATCCTAGTAGGAGTTTTCTCAAGAAGTTTCATAGCTGAAGAATATTAGTCACTGGGCTAGAGATGGTTCTTTTGATATTTTATGTGGAGTAGAGGGTGGACAGATGTGGCTTCTTTATTCCTCTGCCATAAGAATTTGCCTAAGGCTAATTAAAAAAGTAATGGAATAATGTATTTGGCAAATCAGTCTAATATTGGGTCTGTTCTGTGGTTATTAGTTATCATTTTTATGCAGGTCTACTAAATAAAGGTGAAACTGTGGCAAAAAGAAATAAAAAATGTAAAGTTTGAAGGGAAAAAGAACATAAGGAAATTTAATGTTGGAACCATGGCTTGTGCTGAAAGAGGAAAGAAGATTGAGTGGGGACCTGATTTGAAATGTAGTAAAGGGTGGGGTGCTTTCAGTGTGTTACTCCACCTAGCTAAGCGTCTAACTTGGAGAAAGGAAAGATCTGAGGAACTGTATGCTCCTAAAAAGCAACAACAAATTCGAGCTGCTACAAATGTGGCTCAAGGGTGGCAGGGTTTACCTGAAGTTGGTTTTCAAATTTGGCAGTATCATTCATGGGGTTCTGGCTTTAGAGTCACGAAGGATGTGCTGGTAAAAAAGGGCTTTGGGATCTCCGTCAACAGTTAAGGTTACACAACATGGGGTAGAACAATAAGTATATAAAATCCCTAAGAGGAATGGGGTATTTACCAAAGAGGGCGGTATGTGAGGATTGTAACCAGCCAAAGAAACAAATTTATGTTGTAGGCAAAGAAACTAGAGTGATAGGGCCAGGCGGATGGAGCTACCATGTTTGAAGTTTCTCCTGCTGGATTTTGATCTTGCTTTGATTCTTTAGTTTCTAGTATCCCTGCCCTTCCACCATTCCTCTCCTTTGAAATGGTAATGTACATTCTGTGCCATTGCATGCTGGAAATGTGTAATTTGCTTTTTAATTTTACAGGGAATTCCAATGAAGATAGTGCCTTGAGTCTTAGACATTAGGCTTTAAAACAGTACTGAGATTGTGAAAGATGATGGGGAGTTTTGAAGTTGGGCAAAATGTATTTTGCGTTATGATACCCCCACAAGTCTATAGGGGTATGGAACTAGAATGTTGTAATCTGTAAAAGAATGGTAACATAGGCTCATATGTTTGAGTATTTATTCTTAGCTGGTTCAAGAGCTTGGGAAAGATTAGGAGATGTGGCTCTGTTGGGGGATGCATGTCACAGTCTAGTAGCTTTGAGGCTCCAAACCCTCCCTTTATTCCCTGTGTTATCTTTCCACCTCAAGCTTGTGGGATATGGGCTCTCAGGTGCTTCTCTGGACACCTGCGGCCATTGTTTCACTCCATGATCATGGACTCTAACTTTGAATCAAGAAACCCAATTAAGTGCTTTCTTTGATAAGTTGCCTTGACCATAGTATTTTATTACAGCAATAGAAAATTAACGCAACTGATCTTTCTTTATAAATATGATCTTTTGTTTAAGGTGATTAAATATTACATTCACACAAATTTGAATGGAAGTGGGTTTATGTAAAGGAAAAAATGTTTAGTAATTATACTAGTTTCCTGAGATCTGAGAAATCAATAGGTAATACTAAGTGATGTAATCACAAGATTACAAGATTGTTATATCTGCAAGAGATATAACAATGAATCCCAAATTCTTAAGCATATCAAGCCCTGCACTGTGTCATGTGTTTATCTAAACTTTATCTAAAACACTATGCTATTCTTGTTTATATTTGTCTTAGTGATTTTAAGGGTCAGATTGTGATGCTGAGATATTTAATTAATATCTTTTTAATTTTTCTTCTTTTAAACTATCAAAAACTATCTTACATCCATAACTTTAAAAATAGGATATATTATAGATATAATTACATAGAATATAACTTCTACTACAATTTTCTTCATTTTTAACTGTAAATGTGGTATTGCTTTTGTCTGACTATTCACTATTACTTAAGATGTATGTATGTGTATATCTTTATGGGCACTTGCATATATATACACATAATTATACATATATTAAACAGCAATATAAAACTATTAAGTATAATATGTATCTATTTTCAAATAGCCTGTGAATTCACTAACATGCAAACACTTACATGATGTTTTTTCCTACCACAGTTACAGGTTCAGAAATATTCATAAAATACTTTAGAAGGGCACTAGAAATAATTTTATTATACATTGTTGCATTCTTGGACTATTCCTTATTTTGTAAAACAAAATAAGTAGAATAGTCTAAAACTGACAATTGGTATAATTTTCCAAATCACTATTATTTTAAAAGGGATAAATCAATAAAATATTATATTTAGCTTTATTTTATAGAAATCTGGGAGTTTTTCTCATATAGCAAAAATTAGAATAAAAGTACACTTTCCATAATTGAAGTTACTTTGACAAACATATCTTGTTGTAGTTTAGCTTTCCAGCAAATATAAATATATTTACCTGAATGCTTTAATGACCTAGAACCAATGTTTAAGTAATTATCTGTCATATTTCTAATGTTTACTGTACTATCACACACTTAGAAATGTTTCTGCATTGACAAGAAAAGTCCTCTAAGCAAATGTATTATGATGTTTATTCATAGTGTTTAGCATAAATATGATCCACTAAATGTGGGCACAAAATGAAATACATATAACACATAAGAATTTGGAACTCAGAAGAAGACTAAACCCATTGTTACTCTTGTTGGTAGAGTGAACCTGAGAGAGCAGGGCCTGAAATTGAAACAGACTAAAGTCTCATGAAATCAGCAACTTTTTAAAGAGCATTTTCACCAGAGCAAAGTATACAATCACAAGGATAAGCCACACATGGCAAAAACATGTTTTTGAGAGGCCTATAAATAAATAACAATATACAGCTGTAATGAATAATCTGAAGCAATCTCACTCCTATCTGCTACACCTGGGAGGGGCATGAAAGCACATTCTAAAAACAAGTCACCTTGGCTCTAGCCACATGTGTAGCAGAGGATGGACTTGTTGGGCATCAATAGGAGGAGAGGCCCTTGGTCCTGTCAAGGCTTGATGTCCCAGTGTAGAGGAATGTCAGGATGGGGAGGCAGGAGTTGGTGGGTGGGGAAGCACCCTCATAGAAGCAGGGGAAGGAGGGAGTGGGGATGGGATAGGGGGTTTCTGGAGGGGAAACCTGGAAAGGGGATAACATTTGAAATGTAAATAAAGAAAATATCCAATAAAAGAAAAAAAAACAACTCAAGTTATAGAGGAACAGAAATTAAGACTCTTGTCTTAGAGTTTTCTCAGAAATCTTCTCACACAGCTCTTTGTTCATGGACTGTGTTCCAATATAAACCTACATCTTATGTTTACTTATGCTGTAGTTATATATTTTTTAAATTTAAAAAGCCATAGATACATATTCTACTTAACTATAAAGCTTTATTCTTACGCCTGATCCTTTCTCATGGAAGTGGCCTGGCATCTAAGCACAAATTAGCTTTTGCTCCAAGTGTTTTCCGTGTGATGCCAGGGTTGAGAGCCATTGTTAAAAACTGAAGAAACCAGAACAAACAGGAAGTGCACGGCTTGTTGGTGAGTACTTTTAATATTAGACATGTGGAAGGCAGCTAAGTAAGCATGCTTTGCAGTGTAGAAAGAAGAACTCCAATTGTATTCTTGTCTTAGCAACTTACTTTGTAGCTAAGATTTAAACTGGAATTTATCAGTCATATGGATCCAGGGAAGATTTTGAGTTAAAAACAAAAGAAGCTTTTAACAGTGGAAACAAAACAAGCATTTATATCATATAAATTTATTTAAGCAGGAGTATTACAGAAGAAATATGTCTCACTGTTGCTACTGTCAAAAGACAAAAACATCATCAAATGACTTAATGGCTATTGTAGTCTTCTGCTTTTGCTTAGTCTTAAACTGTCATCTAGCCATCCATTTCTAATTCAAACTAATGTGAAATCTAAGAAATCCCTTTCTGTTTACAGCAACATATTTTGTTGCTTGCAACAAATGCATAGGAATGTCTAGATGGCATTATTGGAGGAAACTCAAACTGTAGAAACAATATATTAAAATAGTATCATGAGCCATAAATATTAAGTACTTTTCCTAGGAAGAGGTGGTCATAAGAAATTACTTCTCCCTGCACACAGTACTTGTTTTATTAAAGTTTAAGAATACAATATTAAAATTGTGTTCATTCAAGGAGATACATAAAATCTTTGATATAAAGAAACATTAGTATTATACTATTAATAAAAATGTTTGAAGCTGAAGTGAAGGTTGAGCTTTCATAACGTCAGAAAAAGGGAAATTCTCACACAAACTCATATTTCTGACAAAGTTCAAGGACAATTTAATGATGAATAAACAGATACCTTTTCAATTGGGCTGCTGCTGTGATTAGACATACATAAACAAACTGTGTGAAGATCAACATCAACTTAACACTTGGAAACTCATAAGAGACCATAGATTAATGTGTGAAACTTAACACTATGAAACGTTTCATAAAATCATGAAAGAAATTATTGGAAAGTAGGACAAATAAAAAGATCTTACATCATGCCAAAGCAAGATCCATCAAAGGACAACTTGATAAATGCATTCCATCAAAAATAAAATGTTAGTACCTTGAAGAATTCTATTATGATCATAAAGATACTGATAATTATAGAAATATTTACAAATGTCCTTCCTTTGACAAAAATAAAAAACCTAATCTCCCACTTCCAAAAAAAAGTTCTTTCAAATTCTATCAAAATATAATCAAATTGGACTTAACGGCTACTCAGAATGAGGGAATTATTTTGTGGCACTAGTAACATGGCCCACTACCCGTGGCTGGTGAGGTCATGTAACCTAGAAGGTAATCTACTGCTGCTACTTCTTTGATAATCTACTGCTGCTATTTCTTTGTAAATTTCACTTTTATTTCCTCAAATGAAGTGATAAAATGAGAGCTGTGCCTAAACTGTGTGAATATCTGGCTTGGGCTGAGCCCAGTGCATTTCCTTCTCTGTTCTAACTGTCCCTCGGCCTAAGCCTGTCTTAGGGTTTGTATTCCTGCACAAAACAATATGACCAAGAAGCAAGTTGGGGAGGAAAGGGTTTATTCAGCTTACACTTCCACATTGCTGTTCATCACCAAAATTCAGGACAGGAACTCTCGCAGGGGAGGAAATTGGAGGCAGGAACTGATACAGAGGCCATGAAGGGGTGCTGCTTACTGGATTGCTTCTCCTGGCTTGTTCAGCTTGCTTTCTTATAGAACCCAGGATTACCAGGCACCACCCACAATGGGCCCTCCCCACTTGATCACTAATTGAGAAAATGCCTTACAGCTGGATCTCATGGAAGCATTTCCTCAAGGGAGGCTCTCTTTCTCTGTGATAACTTCAGCTTGTGTCAAGTTGACACGCAAAACTAGCCAGTACAGCCTGGAAACCTCTAGCCCCCATAAAATCTAATCTTCCAAGCTGACTGATTCAATCCAGCTTCTCTTAGCTTCTTACTGAATTGCTCTGCCTGGCCTCATACTAACTTTGACAATATGTTCTAATTTTCTGACTCCGCATTCCTGACTCATTCTGTCTTCATCTGTGTCTAGCTTGTTCTCCCTGTAACTTATCTCTGTAAATCTCTTCAAGTAAAACACACACACACACACACCACCTACCATATAACATACCACACATTTTTCTGTCTCGATGCTCTTAAGTAACCTCTTTTCCTCTGTTATTCTCATATGATTTTGGGCTATTCTATCTCCAACTCATTCTGTCAAATATTTGTCTTACATGTCACTTTGTATACCTCACAATTAGATGTCAATTTCAACATGGCTACTTCCTCTACAAACTATCCTTACCTTCATTGTTAAGCATTAAACATGTGAACCAAGGCTATTCTGTATTTCAGCCAGATCATACTATAATCTAGGGTGTATCTGTATTCCAGACAAAATATATCTTTGGATATGATCCCTTGCTAGAGCAATCACATCGCTGGATTAAAATTCCTCTATACTCATCCAAACCAATACAAAGTCTAATTACATCCTAAATACATATTTTTACACCTTCAGATAATTGTAGGTCTCATCTGTCACCAGATAAACTTCTTTTTGTTGTATATGGAGTACATTGCAAGGAACATAAGATTCTAGGATATCCCACACCAATTTATCTATGACTGTAACACAATCTGTATGCCTAAGGCTCAGAAAATACCTTGGAAGAGAGGCTACAGAGATTGAAAGTTCCAGAGGACAAGGATTTCTGCTCTGTGATTATGTATTTTATATCTCACAGGAAAGCTAAACCCATGGAATCTCAGCAATGTGATTGCCTTAAAAAGAACTGAACAATGACAACACCAGTTGACATCCCAATGTAGAGGGAAGAAATCTCAGAAAACCCACCCTTAGATAAAGAACTCTAGGTAATTAATGCCTGCTGAGAGAAGGAGAATTAGCCTTCTCCAAGGACAAGCCCTCTAATTGGTTATTAAATGTCAAATGGTAAGCCTTAAAAACATATATATACAAACAACACTAAGTGGACTTTAGCAGGTTGTTTTATATATTTATTCACACACACACACACACACACACACACATATATGTATATATGTGTATATATAAATATATATATATGTAGAGTGAAGGCATGTGTTTAAAAGGGGACAGATAATCAGAGAAAGTTGGAGGAAGAAGGAAAATGACATAAATACAATATTCATACATGAAAGTGAAAACATGAATGGAATTTTTAAAAAGACAAAAGTAAATATTTATAGCAAATTTATGAACAGACATTTGACACTTACTATCATTAACCGTATGAGGCCAAATATCCAATCATGATGAATGACTAAATACCAGTACATAAAGCTAAAATAAAAAGCAATGATGTCATCAAACACCATCAAAGATGCAACAAAATTGGCATTCACAGACACTGCTAGTGGGAATTTGAAATGGTTCAGACATCCTTCTAGAAGACAATTCAGTTTTCTATAAAAACAAACAAACAAACAAACAAACAATCTGTCAGTTTGAGTTGTAATCAGCAATAATTGTGTATATTTAAGCTAAATAAGGTGATGTTTTGATACATGCATACAATGTAAAATGATTACCACCATCCAGCTAATTAGCACTTCTATCATTTCATGTATCACCTCACAATGAGAGTGTATAGAAAACATTGAATAACTTCTTCTCTTTGGGGGAAGTTTTAAGAAGCCAGGCAAATGCATTATGTAGATTCCACATGCTGTAGTTTTGTCTGTTCATCTTATGTTTAATATAAACATAATTTTGTACACCTTGACCAATGACTTCTACACTCTTTACTCTTCAAACTCTGGCAATTACTATTTTCCTATCAGTGAATTTGACTCTTTTAGATTGTACATCTGAGACCAGGTCATGTTTGTCTGTTCCTGGCTTATTCTTATATAATACCACCCCCCATGTTTATTGTGTTGTTTCTCATTTAATTCTTTTAAAAGAGTATTCAATATTGTTCTGCTTTCATTCACATATTTTCCATTAATTGATATTGAAGTTGATATACACTATTTTGAATAAGGCCTCAAGGAACATGGAAATACATATGTCTTCTTGAAACATGATGTTCTGTCCTTTGGATGTATATCTCAAAGTGAGAGTGATGTATGATGGAGTTCTTTTGTCAATTTTATGATTAAAATTTTGTCATAGTATCCTTATGTTCTTCAACCCCCCAAATTTACTAAGATTGCTTTGTATCTTTAGCCTTATCAGTACTTATTATCTTCTGTCTTTTTGGTATTAATCTTTTTAATATGTGTGAAGCAAAGTGTCATTGGTATTTTCATTTACATGTCGTTAATTTTTGACTGTTGTAAGATTTTTCTCATATACTTATCTATTTTTAACTGGGGTTTTATTTACATTTTATTGTTATTTGAATTTCTTACGTATTTGGATTTTTAAAACAGAGAGTGGAAGGGAGGGAAGAAGGAACGGAAGGAGGGAAGGAAGGAGGGAGAGAGAGAAAGAGAGATAGAGGAAAAGAGAGAGAGAGAGAGAGAGAGAGAGAGAGAGAGAGAGAGAGAATGTTTGTGTGACATGTCTGTGCCAAAGACAGTGGCCAAATAATTGCAAATGGAGATATTTATGAGGCATTTCTTGATTATCAATTCATGTATTCAAGTAGGAAGGCCCAATCTACACTGGGTAGTTCCAGCCTATGATACATGGGCCCGAGCTGTAAAATGTCTGAGCAAGACAAGGAAAAGAAGCTAGTAAGCACTGTTTTTCCTCCATGAGCTCTGCTTTGGTTCCTGCTTCTAGGCCGTTTTGCTGACTTCCTGTCTTGATTTAAATTAATGATGGACTCTAAACTGTAAGCCAAATGAACCTTTGCTTCCCAAGTTGCAATGGATCATGGTATTTGTTTATCAAAGCAGTAGAAGGCAAACTAGAACAACTTGCCATATAACAGTATTGGTCATATACATGGCTCTTTTTTTAATGAACTAGGAGTCTCCATCTTCTACCTTAATTTTCCAAGACATTTAGCCCAAACCAAGTAAGAAACATGGTAAGATCTGTTTTAACATTTCATGTTTAACTTGTTTTTTGTTTAACAAAATAATCAAATTTTAACGACACCAGACTGTCTCATCTAGCACCTCACCTTTTCTTTCTCTCTGGGTTCATGGAATACATATTTGTACCCAGAAGGCAGTATGATAATAAGCTCTGTGAACACTGAATGTCCAAACAGCTGCAGCTACAGAGACCAGGATATGAATGTGGTCTTGGTCTATATGAATGTGGTGACTAATGCACACATTGCATGGAGATATAGTCCACTCTGAATACCAAAGATTCCTGGAGAGCTCTGAAGATGCCACTTTAGACTATAATCTGATTTTGTCAGAATATCTTGTACTTCTATTGCTTTAGCTTCCTTTTAGTGTAGTTTATGAGTTCCAACACATAAAGACAGGTGCTTCAATTCCTAGTGTGGAAGGTAACATCATCAGTGATTTCTCAGATTTCTTTATCACTACCAGAGTTATTTATTTCATTCACCACCTCTAATGGCAAATTGATAATATTTATATTGCTAACTGTCATACAGATAAGAAATAGCTCTTTGTTTTTATTTTTAATACATGAAACACTTTATAGAAGTAGTCCTGTAAGAAAAAATATAGTTCTAAAATAGGTGTTCTTTCCTTTCTTAGCATGTGAGTTTTTTAACTTACAATCTCCTCCCTTGTATTGATGATTACAGTATTTTGTCTCTAAAGCAACTTTCCATATATTTTTGCTTTAGAAAACCCATTGTTTCATCATTGTTGATATGATATGAGCCATAGCTCAAGTATTTGAGTCTTTTTAGAGACAGAATATAGTACAGGGGAAAAGCCCAAGAGAGAGAAATATTTGGGGGATTCTACTGATATTTTAAGTCTATAACTCATTTATAAATGTCAAATTACAAATGACAGCATACCATAGACATGGGGCATGCAGTATCTTTTAACTTGTTGCTATTGAAATTTCAAAATAACACTAATTTGGCTTTCTAAAATTAAGCAGTATCACCAATTTGGAATGTTCTATATTGTATCATTGGGACATAAAGTCTCTTTGCCTTGAGTAACAATATTTGCTGGGTTTACACTTAGAACAACACAAGCATCTAGGTTATATAGTAACATGACCAATTGTTGCTGACATATTACTGTGACAATGTTATTCTCATAGATTGATACCTGTAAAAAAAAAAAAGAAAAAAAGAAAAAAGAAAAAAAGAGAGAAAAAGTGTTCAGGGAACCTGTGTGGAAGTTGCCATCATGATAAATCTTGATTTCACTTTAGCCTGAGACTCCAGGCATCCTCAACTAGAATGGTGGGGCTGCCGGCTTTTGTCTGATTAACATGGCTCAGTTATTCACAGGTAGTTTTTTTGAATGTCACCTCTATTCGTGTGGCATCCTCTAGAAGTACAGTATCACCCAGGAAGCCTTTTACTTGTATATTATCTTCCGACAGCCCTCTAGCAGGGTTTCTTCTAATGCTGGTACTGATCACATAGCCCTAAGTGGCCAGGAGCCCTCCTCCTGAGAAACTACTGTAATAGTGCTCCCACTGGTCTCCTCTTGAAAACCATTGACTATTTTCATAAGAATCTTTTAGTTCTGACAGTTTTATTTATTTAGTCTCTGATTGTTTTGTTCACACCCCAATAAAGCATAAATTAGGCACTTTAATTTTTGTTCACACTTTTCCCTCTTTTTGCTAATAAAGTTTTTATTGTTTTCTTTTCCCCCTTTTATTAAACATAGATTCTTTTGTCATACAATATATCCTAATTACAGTTCCTCCTCCATGTACTCCTATCAGGATCCAGTACTTTCTGTCTCACATTAAAAGATAACAGTCATACAAGTCATACACTTGCTTGGTTAGAGTCACACCATGGTTTTTTATATTATTTGTGACTATTGTGAAGGGTGTCATTTCCCTAATTTCTTTCTCAGCCTGTTTATCCTTCAAGTAGTGGAAGCCTACTGATTTGTTTGAGTTGATTTTATATCCAGCCACTTTGTTGAAGTTGTTTATCAGATTTAGGAGTTCTCTGGTGGAAGTTTTAGGGTCACTTAAGCATACTATCATATCATCCCTGGTATAGCTGTCTCCTTAGAGGTCTGCCAGAGCCTGATATATACAGAGGAGGATGCTCGCAGCTAACCATTGAGCTGATCATGGAGTTCCCAATGGGGGAATGAGAGAGAAGACTGAAGGAGCTGAAGGGGTTTGTGGCCCCATGGGAAGAGCAACAACACCAACCAATCAGAGCTCCCAGGGTCTAAACCACAGCCTGGGAGCGAATAGGGAGGGACCCATGGCTCCAGCTGTATATGTAGAGGAGGATGACATTGTCAGGCATAGGTAGGTGAGAAAGTCCTTGGTCCAGTGAAGGCTGGATGCTCCAGTGTGGGAGAAATTGTGGGTGGGGAGGTGGGAGGGTGAGTGGAGGCATATTCCCATAGAAGAAGGAGGAGGGGGGATCGATAGGGGGTCCCTGGGTGGGAGAGTATGAGGAAAGGGGATTACATCTGAAATGTAAATAAAATATTCAATAAAATAAATTTAAAAAAAGAGAACAGTCTTCTAAGAGATAGCAGTAAACACAGAAAAGAAAGTGTATTAAGCTAAAACAAAACCATCAGAGTTGGACAAGGTCCATCAACCGAAGGAAAAGTGTCTTAAGAGAAGGGACAAGAATTACACCCACTTATTCACATAAAAATACTAGAATGAAAGCTATAATCTGTATTTAGAGGATCAGGTGCAGAGCCATGCCAGCTGCTTCAATCTGTGAGTTCATGTGATTTTTGCTCACTTGGAGGATTTTTTTTCTCCTGGTGACCTCCAAAGAGACCTAATATATTTACATAACATTTCATTCAAACACAAAAGAATGTACCTTCCTCCTCTCTGCACCTCATGGAATTTTCCAAAATTGACAACATACTCAGCCACAAAGCAGGTCTCAACAGATACATGAAAATTGAAATAACTCCCTACATTCAATCAGACCACCCTGAATTAAAGCTGTGTATCAACAATGATAGAAACAACAGAAACCTTACAAACTCATGGAAATCTAACAACTCAATATTGAAAGAAAAATTGTTCTCACTTTCAATTCTCAAGTTTGCATTGCCCAAATTTCTGTGACATGATTCCTGCCCAGTACTCCTTGTGACTCTATCAACTTGAATCAGGAACCGTTTCTTATGTAAATAAAGAGATTATGGTGGTTAGTTCCATTTCCACTTATAAAATTCTTTGGTGTTACACCCAGGAAAGGTAGCTGGATTTTTCCTTTATCTCACCACATCCAGTCATTATTATGTCTCTCAGGGGCTGTACAGTGAGTTCAGAACCCTCAAAACTTTCACAGAGAAACATTCTGCATCTCTAGCTTCAAAGTTCCGGAGTTGCGAGTTGCCTTGACTTTAATTTTTGTGTTTGTTTGTTTTGTTTTTAACTGTCTTTTGAGTTAACCTTATATGTTTGGTAAGACTCATTTTCTAAATTTCAACAAGAAACTTGTAATTCTCCCTCTCCTCTTAACATTTCCTACAATTTCTCATTATCTTGAGTACTAATTAGAATTAAAGTAGCAATGCAAAGCTTTCCACAATGCCTGCCATTGTTACATTTAGCTTTCTAGTACAATATTTTAAATATACAGGAAATGAGAGGAAATTATATACCTTTGTGTATAAACTATCCACATTTACAAACATTGTTCAGTAGTCTTTTTCTATTTTTTCTGCTTTTCTTTCTTATTTATTTTTTGTTGTTGTTTTAAAAGCAGGAAAACACTTAAACTTGAAGACCTGTTTGACCCTCCTTATAAAATCATGCAAAATTTTTTTAGGGAGAATTTACAAGTGTGACAATATCTAGTTATTTTTTATTTCAATAATCATGTTAACTGGTTTTCTATGAATAAGCCACCCTTCATTTATGGGTATTATAAAATTTCAGCTTGCAAAATCACACTAAGTGGGATGTGGTTGTAATGTAATGAAAAAGCTCCGGTCTGGTATTTGAAGTCATGGTTTCATTACTCTGTGTGTGTGTGTGTGTTATGAAGGCATTCATATTAATGTGTACATGCGGGTACATGCACATATGTTTACACACAAGTATGGATACTCAAGGTCAAGTTTGACTTTCTTCTCTATTTCTTGTCAATTGATATTTTGACACTAGATCTCTCAAGGAATTTGGAGTTCACCCGAGCACTAAAACTAGTTGGCTGGAAAGATCTAGAGATCATTCTATATGCCTCCCTAAAGGTGGAATTACAGAAGGGCTAAGCCTTACTTAGCTTTTAGGTTCTGAAAGTTTATGAAATATATTACTAATATTTTACACAATAATAAAAACACATTTATAGGTTCATTTTTTGACTTGCATTTTATGTCTTAAGAAGCTATTCTCTGTGGTAAATTAAATTAAAGTTTTCAACTCTAATTGTAGAATAGGCTATTTCAACTTTTTCACCTATAGGTCTTTAATCCCTTAACCTGTCTTTTTTAAATGTTTAAATCTATGCTTATTTCTATTGAGATAGGTAGTTTTTACCTATATTAAATATTCTCATGCATAAGTTTGTTACTTAAATCTAACTTTTAATGTTCTATGTATATATATTAACTATTAACTGTTATAGGTTTATAGTTTTTGCTCTTTTAATGAAAAATTTCCCCAAATTACATTTTCTATTCGGCTGCATCAGTTTATAACAATGTTGTACTTAGTCCCTAGTTGCATATTGATTGTACCAATGAATTGCTTTTGGGGAATATTCAGAAGAACCAATGCAAGCATATAACTTACCTTTCAGGAATGTGTCTACTAAGGAGTTAACCATAAAAATAAACTGTTAGTATGAGGGAAGACTCACACAAGCCCAGGATGGGAGAAGACAGTGGGGAAGTACAAAGGTGTCTGCTATTGAGAACCAAGAAGTTCTCAAAGTGTCCGAAATTATTGGATGACTATTTATGAAAGAGGCTCAGAAGCTGAGTCTGGAAGAAGGATTCAATAGGTAATATGAAAAGGCTGTAGAAGCCACATATTACTTAGGTGTGGAGCACAATGTTCTTCATGGCCACAAGTGTGTAAAAGATGTCAAGTTAGTTTAAATTAGTCACTTTTGAAGAGGTATTGTCTAGATTGTCAGGGTCAGAATTGGAGGCAAAAATACCATGTAGAAGCAGGAGTAAAACATTGACAATATATGAAGAACTTTGGTAAATTAACAAAGAAGACACTTGCTGCCCTTGCCAATAAGTTAAGTACCTTATGCATTGCTTATGATTATTTCAAAATAGATGGCTAGCTTTCCCCTACTGGTATTTCAATTATATTTGCCTAAATTTATATAATTTCTTCTATTTTCACTATGATGACTTATGAAAGAAGGCCATTCATTTATGTAACTTCCTAGAATAATTTTGGCTTCTGTCCTGCACTCTTTTGTTATGTATAATGCTTTACATATATCTTTATTCTGATTTTAATTATATGCATTCATAAAATTAATTTCTTTTAAATTATTCCACAAGCATGTATTTATTTTGTAAAATCTTACATGTAAAATAGATTTTTTGTTTTAATTATATTTTTTTATTCCTTGCACATCATTTAAACATTTTTTCTTTAATTTTAAATAACTCTAATTTTAAGCAAAAAAGATGTTGTTCAATCTTTGGGCAGATATTTATGATTTGGAATTAAAGTGATTTTTAAATGCTGAAAAAATTGGAGAATACCTATATTTTGTTAAAAGTGTACTTTTTCTGATTTCTATTTTTATTTTATTGTAGTTATTGGTTGATATGTTAAGGAGTAAATCAAGACCATCTTTAACAGAAGTTTAACATTAGCATATTATAGCTAGGAATGTATACTTAAATATTTTTAAAATTTCTCGATCTCGTAAGATCATAAACAGTCTCCTACATTTTATTATAACAATTTGAGGGCTTAATTTTCAATGTATGATTCACCTGAATTTATTTATGATTGATATATGTTCAGGTTTTCCCATGTATTCAGCTGATTTTCTCACCATTATATGTTAGCCTATCTTTGTTCCATTTATATTCAGTGCTACTTCTTTTATGTACCGCATCTGTTTGGGTTTTGTTTGGGCTCTGTAGTTCATCCCATTTGCCAATCAGGTTGTAAAGAATTTGTATACCTCAACTGTATTTTTTCTTTTCCTTCCAAAGTTGTCTGAGATTTCATTAGCTCTTTATTTTGTCATCTGTATTTTATGATGTGCTTATTAACAAATGTGTCACTGAATTATTAATTAGAAAGTATTGATTTAAAACTTTTAAATACAATGGCTCATGAATTCTAGACATTCCTAGATTTCAATGGTTAATTTACAAATATAAAAGTGAGAGAGAGAAGGAGAAAATTCAGATTGCCTATATAAAAAAGTTTAAGGGAAGACAAAAGTGACTAAAATTCAGAACACGTTACTAAGTACTGAAAATAATGACTAGGTCATGAAAATAACAAAATGGAATACTCAAGAAAATATATTAACAAATATTTCCACTTTGCCTAGAATTATTAACGGTCTTAAACAAGTAGTCATGCAGTCATTTGTTCTATATATAATTTATAAATAATATACATATAATGAATATATAAATATATAATGTATATATAATAAATATACATTTATTCTAATGTATAAATAATAACATTTATGATATACAATGTTAAGTCTAGACAAAATATATATTATAATGTATAGAATAAATGACCATTTCTCTCTCGAGTACAGCAGGCCTAATTCACTTTGTTAACCTTGTTAACACTGTAAAATTTTGTAGACCTTGTTGACACTGTAAGACTCTGGTGAATTAAAATTTTTCTTTAAATTTTTATAGTTCATGTGTTCATTCCACCAGCCTATAATATAGATTTAGTACGTCCTGTGTCAGAAATAATTATAATCATTTTCAGAGAGTTAAATCTTATTCTAATTAATCAATAATATAAAAATTTACTTTCAAGCAGATAAATGAATTAATGTTTAAAGTATGGGACAAGCAAAACAAGGAATAAATGTAAAATTCTGTAACATCATGAAATAATATTGAGCTATAAAGGTCAAAGAAAAAGTTAATTAAAATAAAATAAGCTGTGATCACTTAATTGATGGATCAAGTGCCAGAAATAATAGACTTCAAGTGGCTGAATAGGATTCTCATGTCTGTATCTGTGATGTGGACATTACTTGTTAATAGAGCACATAATTTATCTTGGTTCCTGACATGCTTGGAATGCAAAGTCTGTGATAATTACTGTTTTTCCATCAATATGACTATAATTTTAGGCTTTAAAATAACAATGAAAGGCCATTCAAAAAAGAAAAACTACAATTGTATCTATTTAAATGAGTTTTAAAATTTCATTTAATCTGTTTTTCTAGTGCTTTATTTTTATTTTTTATTTTTATTACTATTTTATAATTTATGAAGTATAAGATACACCTAACATCCAGTCCATCATCTTTGACAATTAAATAGAACGCTCCATCATCTATCCTAACTTAAAAGATTTATAAATCCATATGTTATGTCCTGGTTTAGTTTGCATATTATCTGAGAACTTTCAAGTATATTTTCTCAATGTTAAATAGCTTGGGTTGGCTATGAGACTACAAGTAGTCTTTCAACTCTGTCAGAAATCTGAGAACTAGCAACATTATCTGAAAATATAGGAAGCCTAACTCAGTTTCCAGAATTTAGACAAGTTGTGGAGACAGCTGCCTACCTATATAGCTTCAGTAAGTTAGGAAGTTGGAGCATCAGTCTTCAGCCTTCTGGCCCAGGATCATCTGACAGACCATTGAAAATCAGGAATTATTAAGGACTAGCTTATTCTGTCTCAGCAGAACTAAGCTGTCCTAACCTGTAATTTGAGTCCTCTCAAGAACAGTACAGGTCTGAAGGAAAGATAGGCAATTTCTGCCCAGTAGCCACCTAACCACAATAACCTTACCTGGAGGCAGACATGCTCACTTTCTTTTTTGAATCCACAAAAGGGGAGCTGCTAGGAGCAGATATATCGCAACCACAAAGAATAAATAACATTAAGTGTCACATTCTGTGGTTTTGTGATGTTTTTGAAAACCAACTATCTATGTAAAGTAATCTGGACCTTTGTCGATTAACTACTCTCAGCTATTTTTAATTAAATTACCTGAAAACACACTAACAATAAACTCAGAACCATGAATTTGCTATTGGACCCTTAACTCACAGGCTTAAACATCTCAAATCAGTTTGTAATGACATTATAGAAGGACTGGGTCTAAGCCATGAACTTTTAAAATTTTTGTATCAATAGAAGAAATTTATACTGATAACCTTGATTCGGTATCAAAATAAATTCTGTACCAAAATAAGAAATTATGACTTCAACTTAGTAACTATTGTAAAGATTTGTACCAAATGCAATATGGTTACACAATCAATTCTAGCTATTTCCTCCCTGTTCCAATTATGACTATTACAACATTCCCCAGAAAGACAACTAGAATAACCAACTCTAAACTCCCCAGAGTAGAGAACTGGGGCAATGACTCTTCATAACTTTTTCAAGGTGAATATGGACATTGAGATATCTTTGAAGGGGAAGGAAAGGATAGGGAAAATGGGGGAATTTGATGGCCTTAAGAATACCACACCTGCCGGGTGGTGGTGGTGCATGCCTTTATTTTTTTTTATTTTTTTATTGGATGTTTTATTTACATTTCCTATGTTGTCCCCTTACCCCATCACCCACCCACCCCGGAACCCCCAATCCCCTAACCCCTTCTCCTTCTTCTATGTGGATGTAACCTCTATCTACCCCCCCACTCCCACCTCCTCACCTTCAAAATTCCTACCCCATGGGGCATCCAGCCTTCATGAGGTCAAGGTTCTCTTCTTCCACCTATGCCCAGCAGGGCCCTCCACTCTTACATATTCAGCTAAAGCCCTGGATCCCTCCCTAAGTGCTCCCAGGCTGGTGGTTTAGACCCTGGGAGCTGTGGTTGGTTGGTATTGAAGCTCTCCTCATGGTGCCGCAAATCCTTTCAGCTCCTTCAGTCTTCACTCTAAGTCCTCCATTGAGAACCCCATGATCAGTTCAATGTCTAGTTGTGAGCATCTACCACTGAATATGTCATACTCTTGAAGACCTCTGAGGAGACATCCATATCAGGCTCTTATCAGCATGTACTTCCTGACTTCCACATCAGCATCTACCTTTGGTGACTGCACATGGGATAGATACTCAGGGGGAGTGGTCTTCAGATGGCCTCTCCTTCAGTTTCTGTCCCTCACTTTGTCTCCATATTTGCTCCCTTGAGTATTTTGTTGCTCCTTCTAAGAAGGACCGAATCACCCCCACTTGGTCTTCCTTCTTTATGAGCTTCATGTGGCCTGTGAGTTGCATCTTGGGCATTTCAAGGTTCTGGGCTAATATCCAATAATCAGTGAGTGAATACCATGTGTGTTCTTTTGTGATTGGCTTACCTCACTCAGGATGATAATTTCTAGTTCCATCCATTTACCTAGGAACCTCTCGAATTCATTGTTTTTAATAGCTGAGTAATACTCCATTGTGTAAATATACCACATTTTTTGAATCCATTCCTCAGTTGAAGGACATCTGGGTTCTTTCCAGCTCTTGGCTATTATAAATAAGGCTGCTATGAACATAGTTGAGCATATGTCCTTGTTATGTATTCGAGCATCTTCTGGGTATATCCCTAGGAATAGTATAGCTGGATCCTCAGGTAATGCTATGTCCAATTTTCTGAGGAACTGCCAGACTGATTTCCAAAGTGGTTGCACCATCTTGCAGTCCCACCAACAATGGAGGAGTGTTCCTCTTTCTCCACACCCTCGCCAGCATCTACTATCACCTGAGTTTTTAATCTTAGCCATTCTGACTGGTGTGAGATGGAATCTCAGGGTTGTTTTGATATGAGACTAAGGATGCTGAACATTTCTTTAGGTGCTTCTCGGCCATTCCAGTTTCTTCCATTGAAAATTCTTTGTTAAGCTCTATACCCCATTTTTTAATAAGGTAATTTGGTTGTCTGGAGTCTAATTTCTTGAGTTCTTTGTATATATTGGATATTAGCCCTCTATCAGATGAAGGATTGGTAAAGATCTTTTCCCAATTTATTGGTTGTCATTTTGTCCTACTGACAGTGTCCTTTGCCTTACAGAAACTTTGCAATTTTATGAAGTCCTATTTGTCAATTCTTGATCTTAGAGCATATGCCATTGGAGTTCTGTTCAGGAACTTTTCCCCTGTGCCCAAGTATTCGAGGGTCTTCCCCACCTTCTCTTCTATTAGTTTCAGTGTATCTGGCTTTATGTGGAGGTCCTTTATCCACTTAGACTTGAGCTTTGTACAAGGAGATGAGAATGGATCAATTTTCATTCTTCTACATGTTGTCCTCCAGTTGAACCAGCACCATTTGTTGAAAATGCTGTCCTTTTTCCACTGGACAGTTTTAGCTCCTTTGTCAAAGATCAAGTGACCATAGGAGTGTGGGTTCATTTCTGGGTCTTCAATTCTATTCCATTGATCTTCCTGCCTGTCTCTGTACCAATACCAGGTAGTTTTTATCACTATTGCTCTGTAGTACAGCTTGAGGAGAGGGATGGTGATTCCTCCAGAAGTTCTTTTATTGTTGAGAATAGTTTTCGCTATCCTGGGTTTTTTGTTATTCCATATGAATTTGAGAATTTCCTTTTCTAACTCTGTGAAGAATTGAGTTGGGATTTTAATGGGGATTGCATTGAATCTGTAGATTGCTTTTGGCAAGATGGCCATTTTTATTATGTTAATCCTGCCAATCCATGAGCATGGGAGATAATCCCAGCACTTGGGAGCCAGAGGCAGATGGATTTCTGAGTTCGAGGCCAGCCAGGTCTACAGAGTAAGTTCCAGGACAGCCAGGGCTATACAGAGAAACCCTGTCTCGAAAAAAAAAAAAAAGACCACACCTTTGATTGTTTTAGTCTCTGATGTCTGTATCCTGACTGGATCCAGCTGAAAGTCCAAGAGATCAGGAGTTCAAAGCTGGTCAGTTCAGCATGTCTGCAATGAGACTCACCAAGGCTGTATAGTCTGCAATATACAAATCTCAAAACAAAGTTTTAGTATCATCATGATACCTTTTTCATTTCATTATCTGGAATCTAGTCCTCTGGGGGTCTCCCTTCATCATATCTGATCCATATAACCCTGGAAGGTGTATAGACACTAATCACCTCATCTAAAAATACAAAGACAAAACCTTTCTCCCAAATCAGCATATCCTTGGGCCAGTAACCAGAAAAACCTTTATTTTTAACCACTTCCCAGAGGAATAATATAACCACAAAACTCAAAATCATACCCATTTTGAAAATTAAAACAATCTTAAACAATTTAAGTAAACTAAAATACTGTCTGTGCCTATTCTTAGACTTTTTCTATTTTGCCATGCCAGGAAATTAACCCAAAATTCTCATGGAGTCCACATTCACTTTCAAAGAATATGAGTTATCAAATCTTCCCTAAAATAGTTGTTTTTGTACAATCTCCCTACTATCCAAGAAAAACCAACGAAACAAAAAATAAACCAACCAAAACAACAAAAAAAAACCTTTTGCTTATTGTAAAAACCTGTTCTCAGGCCTTTTTTTTTTTGTCATTTTGTCATCTGTCATGTAAGGATAATCAACTCAAAATTCCTATGGAGCCCATGTTCAAGGAATATGAGTTAGTTATTCTGCAGACCCTATTATACCATCATTGAAACAATTGATTCACACTTCTATCTATACCTGTTTATAAGCAGAGAGCTTGTCAAAAAAGGATTTTAACCCAAAATTCCCATGGAGCCCACGTTAAAAAGAATATGAGTATCCTGTAAGACTTATTGGAACAATATATCTTTATACAATCTTTAAAGCAATTAATCCAACCTTTCCCTAATATCTGTCTATAGGAGGCAGGTAGTTTTTACTTGTTAAGCTCTCTGCCTAGAGCAGCCTTCCTGTTATACCATTTAACGGTTGTGCTCTCTACCTGGAGACACAGACTTATACAGTCTGTCAGTCTATGTCTTTTTATTGGGGAATGGAGTCCATCAATGTTAAGATATATTAAGGAAAAGTGATTGTTGCTTCCTGTTATTTTTGATGTTGTTTTTATGTTTGTGTGGCTCTCTTCTTTTGGGTTTGTTGAAAGAAGATTACTTACTTGCTTTTTCTAGTGTGTAGTTTCCCTCCTTGTATTGGCATTTTCCATCTATTATCTTTTGTAGGGCTGGATTTGTGGAAAGATATTGTGTAAATTTGGTTTTGTCCAGGAATATCTTGGTTTCTCCATCTATGGTAATTGAGAGTTTTGCCAGGTATAGTAGCCTGGGCTGGCATTTGTATTCTATTAGGATCTGTATAACATCTGCACAGGTTCTTCTATATTTCATAGTCCCTGGTGAGAAATCTGGTGTAATTCTGATAAGTCTGCTTTTATATATTACTTGACCTTTTTCCCTTACTGCTTTTAATAGTCTTTCTTTGTTTTGTGCATTTTGTTCTTTTGACTATTATGTGATGGGAGGAATTTCTTTTCTGGTCCAATCTATTTGAAGTTATGTAGGCTTTTTGTATGTTTATGGGCATCTCTTTCTTTAGGTTAGGGAAGTTTTCTTCTATAATTTTGTTGAAGATATTTACTGGACCTTAAGTTGGGAATCGTTAGGGTTGGTCTTCTTATTGTGTTCTGGATTTCCTGGATGTTTTGGGTTAGGAGCTTTTTGCATTTTCATTTATTGACTGTTGTGTCAATGTTTTCTATGGTATCTTCTGCACCTGATATTCTCTCTTCTGTCTCTTGTATTCTGTTGGTGATGCTTGCATCTGTAACTTCTGATCTCTTTCCTAGGTTTTCTATTTCCAGGATTGTCTCCCTTTGTGATTTCTTTATTGATTTTATTTTCATTTTTAGATCCTGGGTGGTTTTGTTCAATTCCTTCACCTGTTTGGTTGTGTTTTCCTGTAATTTTTAACGGTATTTTTGTGTTTCCTTTTTAAGAGATTCTACCTGTTTACCTGTGTTCTCCTGTATTTCTTTAAGGGAGTTATTTATCTCCTTCTTAAAGACTTATAATCATCATGAAATATGATTTTAAATCAGTCTTGCTTTTCTGGTATGTTGGGTTATCCAGGGCTTGCTGTGGTGGGAGCACTGGATTCTGATGCTGCCAAGTATCCTTGGTTTCTGTTGCTTATGTTCTTGCGCTTGCCTCTTGCCATCTTCTTATCTCTGGTGTTAGCTGGTCTTGTTTCTGACTGGGAATTGTCGCTCCTGCAAGCCTGTGTGTCAGTACTTCTGGGAGACCAGTTATCTCCAGGAGAAATTTGGGTATGTAGAGCTGTTCCACAGGGTCAGCTCCAGGGAGCAGATGGAAATCGGAAAGATCCTGTTCCTTGTTTCCTTGTTGTTCCTTGTTTCATGTGTCCTAATGGCTCTGCACAGGTCCTTGGGCCAGGAATTTGAGCAGAAGTGCTCAAAGGTGTGTTGGTACTCCTGGGAGACCATCTCTTTCATGGAAGTATTTGGGTATGTATCCCTGTGGTACAGCATAAGCTCCTGGTCCCATTTTTTTCTTTTACACTCCAGATTTTATCCCCCTCGGTCTACCCTGTGACTGTTCCCCATCCCATGCCTCCTCCCCACCCCCTGTCTCCACGAGCATGTCTCCACATCCCCAACACCACTCTCCCAGACCTCTCCATCCCTGGAGCCTCCATTCTCTTGAGTATTAGGTGCATCTTCACTTACTCAACCCAAGCCTGGCAGTCCTCTGCTGTATATGTGTTGAGAGCCTCATATCAGCTGGTGTATGCTGCCTGGTTGGTAGTCCAGTGTCTGAGAGATCTGGGGGTCCTACTGGTCCTCCTACAGGGTCGCCCTCCTCCTCAACTTCTTCCAGTTTTTGACAAGGTTTTACAATCCTTCCTCTCATGTTTAAATTTGCAGATTGAAAAATGTGATTAAGCTATTAGTTATGAAACATTAGTTATGACTGATTGTAAAATATTGACAATTTAGCCTCTTTATCTGTTGAATTTTTCTTTTGAAAATATGAAGCTTAAAACCACCCAAGAATATTTAAGGTAAAGATTTTCCTTTCTAAATGGTACTAGCATGATAGAGCCATTTTCCACCATTGACCTAAATATTTTGAATTATCATGAATCACTTATTAGGAAGTGCAAAGCTGCAACAATTAGTTCTATAATGCATTTTAGAATATGGAGTTGATTTTGTGGTAGTGGATTGGGAACAAGAAGCATACTACTTGAAATATTTGTATTAACTCTGTCAATTCTTTTAAATGAATAATAGGCAAGCTTAAGATATTAATTCATCTAGTACTTTTCATCTGGGCGTTCTTAAAAAAAAAGCAAAGAAGCAAAAACACCACATAATTTTTTGATGGTATCTTTATTACCTTTGGATAATTCAGATTTTAGATGCAGAATACTACTATTTACTTTTGTTTCGCATTTGAGTTGGGTAAAGTTCTACTCTTTTAAAAATATTTCTTTTTTTCTATGTTTCAGATTAAATTCATACAGCATAGAAAACTGTAAGGAATTACATTCCCTATAGCCATTCCTTTTTCATTAGGATTGCTGTCATCAAGCTGATTTTACAGGAAAACTTTTACTTTCACCAGGGTGAATTGCACAAATGCTTTTGTATTTTGCAAAAATATAGCAGAGTATACACATTGTTTATAAATTTTTCTTTTCTTAAAAGCAAAGCACCAGTGTTTGTTTTCTAGTGTCTGTTATCCTTATAGCCTACTGATTTTGACCATTAGGCAGTGGAATTTTTTTACCCAGGGGAAAATCAGGTTTAACTCTCATTGCTGAGGGGGAAACTTAGGAGGGGAAATCTAGGCTTCTGACATTGTGTTAGGAAATATTAGAATTTAGGTAAAATGTAAGTAAAGCACAATTGTTATGTGTGCAATAAAAAGAACAATTAAAATAGGGAAGCATTAGCTTTGTGTTCAATAGAAACCCAGTCCTTTCCCCGTTGAAAAATAAATAAAATAAAATAAAATAAAATAAAATAAAATAAATTCTAAAAAAGCTGCCTATGAGATAATGTATCTAGCAACCTCTTAACTGAACCTCTGTATCTTGGTGCCAGTGGCACTTGCTTCTCTAATCAAAGGGACAGCATGTTCAGGCAAGAGTTCTTACTCTTATGCAAATAATTTTACACACAAAAGTGTCTAACAGGCTTTCAGTGAAAAGATATATAGTATTGACAAAAGGACATTAGTATGCTACTGTGTTGGTAATATCCTTCAAAAAAGTTATTTCTGTTAACTTTACAGCTAGCATTTAACTTATCTTTTATTATAATCCAACAAATGGAACATCTAAACATTAAATCTAAGGTTATGACTCACAATAAATATAGGGATACACATTTTGAATAGGTATTAATATATAATTTTTGTAAGTACAGATTTTTGTTGGATGGCCTCTTCCTATGGATCCTGTCTTAGTAATAGAATTAAAGATTGAATATTCTTTAACCTTTTTAATTTCAAATGAATTTAGGCTTAGTAAGAAGCTGTAAAATTATGTAAAGTTTTCATACTTCCAATTCAGTATTCAGTTAGAAGATATATAAGAATAAATATCTCATTTTTAAAACATATTTTGTGTGTTAATTAGTTAGCATCTCATATTTAGATATATTTATTTAAAATGACATTTACTAAACTATGAGAATCTATGTTCAATGACAACAAAAAGAAATTTGAAATTAAATTACAGTTAAATTCCAGAATATTCTAATATAGTTCACATAAGAAAGATATTACTTTTATAAATCACTAAACTAAATAAACTTATTTCCAATTTTTCTTAGATGGGATACAACTCTATAATTGTCAATAAGTTGAGTAAATAATGACCATTTGATGTGATTATTAGCATAAATATTTTTGAAAAATGAGAAGAAACAGATATATTTCTGTGTTTCAGCAAGGTTGCAGCATGTGAGATTAATTTCGTTCACAGTTTGACTAACTACATAATAACTATCAGCATCAATAATGCATTGGCCATTTGAATGCCTAGAAATTAATATTCAAAGTTTATGTGTTTAAATTGTGCACTTATAAATTACTGTTAGAAGAAATTTACAAATGTTAAAGCATAATTTAATGTAATTTTAAAATATTACATTAAGAAATGAATTTTTCTTGTGTTTGAACTATGTAAATGAGCTAAAGAGCTCTCTTGCCTAGGATTTTATAATAAAAAATTAAATGAGAACATAGGTTCTCATCTTTTAATAGATGCTATTTTCAATGAATATATGTCTAAATCTGAGATTATCTTAATTTTAATGCATTACATTTGTGTATTAAATGGATAATATTTATTCTTATACATGTTCTAACTGAATACTGAATGAGAGGTATGCATTATATGTCTGGCAAACTCAGTGTTGACAAGTCAAAGCTTAAAGGCTCAGCCGTGCATTCTTGATCTCATAGCACACTGATTTGCTCATTTTAATGGTACTGATTGCTCCTATGTCAGGGAGTAGTAGTTGTAAAAATTGTGGCAATACTAAAACAGAAGTTCCCAGTACCTCACTTAGTCTAATTTAAAGAGCTTGATAATGTGCGTTTCCTTGGGTTTGAACCTATTTTATTATTGCATACTAACAGCACTTGAATTAAGTCTTGAAATTTTAATAAATTACATACAAGTGTTTTAGATATTACAGTGTTATGTGTGAGGTAAAACTTACAAGGACTTCTGCTTGAAGAAGAGTGAGTAAGCTAGTCTTCAAAAACAAATTTCAGATTGTCTCTAAGCTTTTTTTTTTCTGATATTTGGTGAACAATTTAAAAACATTTTACTGTTTAATGGCATGGTTAAAACCTAATAGCTTAGGCATATGAAAAGCTTTCTGACATTTTCTGAGAACTATTGGCACATGGCAGTAGAAATAAAGCATTAGAAATAACATTTAAGAAATCATTATTTTTATTATAGCAAATTTTGCAAGTTAATAAAAATGCAATAAAGTATATTTAAACCAAAATAGCAGCCAAAAATTATCCCAAATAAAGTTAAAGACTGTAATCCAACTCTCATGCTGTCTTGAAAACAATACAGAGAGCTCATTGCTGGGAAGTACTCCCACTCTGGTTCTTAGCTAAGAGTAGGATTGAGTTTAGATGCAAAAGCGAAAAATTAGCAGCTTTGCCAAGCTCTGATACTTGCCAAAAAGAACAAGACCCCATGGGTTCTATGGGTTCTTTTCTCTAATTCCTGCTTATAAGCAGATTGTGTGTGTGTGTGTGTGTGTGTGTGTGTGTGTATGTGTGTGATGTATTTCTTCTCAGGAGCTGTCGAAGTTATAGTTCTTTTTTCTAACATATAAATCACTAGATTGTATAAATATAGAAAGAGCAATGTTTTCGGATTTTGTCATATGTAATCTTCTACCTCAGATTTCCTGCATGCTAAATAAAATTCTGCCAAAGCATGACCATCATAATAACACTGCATCACTGGTTCTAGTTTCTATTGTTGTGATGAAAAACTATGACCAAAGCAACGTGGGAAAGAAAAGTGTATTTGGTTTACTTTTCCATATTGCTGTCCATTATCCAGGGCAGTGAGGACAGGTAAGAACCTGGAGGCAGGGCCTGATGGCAGATCCCAAGGAAAAGTGCTCTTACTGGCTTGCTCCCTATGGCTTGCTCATCTTGTTTTCTTATAGAACCCAGACCACCCGCCTAGAGGTAGCCCCACCCATAATCACTAATTAAGAAAATGTTCTACAGGCTTCCCTATAGCCTAATGTTATGGAGACATTTTCTCAACTGAGAATCCTTCCTTTCCAGTTGTGTTGACGTAACAGTAGGCAGCACAATCATGGAGTTTATAACCAAACTACAGCAATATATTCCATTCAAATATTTCCAATGAAGATAGAAAATCCCACCATTCACTGTATTCTTGAAACATTTTTTATGGAGTTTAAACTTACTATCTGACCATGATTTCATAAGGTAATATTTTGTTGGTTGTGATCTACAATGGTAGCCTAGCAGAGTTGTGTTTGTAACATGTTTTCAAATTTCATCAATTCTTTAGATGCCTTAGACTTTTAGCCCTTTTTGCTTTCCTCCTGGTTGATTATCTTGCCATATGCTTTTCCTGTGTCTTTTGATGAATTTTTTAAAAAAAATACTGTAAACAACTCATTGGAGACCAAAGGAAAATAATTCTTGCCCAATTGATTGGATTGGGGCCCAATTAAAATGCAAGGGGCTTGTTGTGCCCCAATGCTGAATGTACCCGAAAGTCTGCATGTGGATGGTTTTCTGTGACTAGACTTGAGAGTTACATGTGTAAGGGGATGAAGAAGGTATTGTTTGAAGAAAAGCTGTCCTACACTGAATCTCTGTGTCTGCAGCACTTCAGAGAGTTTTAGAGCTGATATGCCCTTAAGAACTGTGGCACACTGAGCCCCAGAACCCAGTCTTTATAGCTTTCCATCTGCCAGTTCTCAGCCTTAAGTTGTTCACACTCTTTAATATCCTTTGCTTTTAAAGTCTACATAATGATTTATTTATTAAGTACTTAAGCCCAGCACTCTGGTGGAGATGTAATGAAGGTAAGAGGTGATCTTTTCCATCCAATTAGAATGCATTGAATTCCATGGATGGTTTGGTAAACTAAAAAGTCTGTGGATTCTTAGAGGAGTGTTCCAAGTTTTTTGAGGCACAAAAAAGAATTCTTTTTAAACTACGTGAAAAGATTCCTGCAACATTTTTTAATGATGTTGATCATGAGCATGTATATTACAGTCCTGTGCTTCCCTTATAAGGAAATGAGTTGTATCTTTGTTGTGAACATATGAATGTATGTGCTTTCTAAATTAGATACTAACATCATCACTAAACAACTGTGTTATATCCATGGCCAGAATATCCTTACATATTAAATGACTATTCTAATACTCTGAACAGATAAAATAGTATAAACTTTTAGAATAAGATTAAGTCTAATTATCATATTGTAGTGAACATATTTCAAAATTTTTTTACTTGTCTAATTCTTTTGCCTATAATGTTTAAAATTCATTATTTTAAACAATATAAACATTTACATATTAAAAAGCTATACTTTTTTGTCATTTCCCCTCTCCTTTTTGATTTTCATCCCCCCTGAGGTGTATCTTCTTTTTCTCTTGGTTAAAAGTGCATTATTTATAGCCTATGGGTAAAAATGTTTGGGAGAATGTTTCTTTATCTCCTGCTGAAACAACTCACACACATTTTTAGTTATGTCTCTCTCCAATTTTTAAAATAAGCTTATTTTGGAAGATAATTATAGTTTTTGTGCATTCAAACATCAGTTTTGTGAATTTGTATTCATGTGTTTCCTTTTAGTTGATATGTAATATTTGTATAGGTTTTCAAGGATGCAATTTGAATTGGGATGCAAATTGAATTCACTACCACAGTGTCTCCATATTGATACCTTTATTTTGGTATACATATAGATTACTTGGACTGTAACCTTTTAACATTAGATAGATCTATGAAGACAGTAAAAGATGTGATGTATATGTTCTCTTAGGGCTGAGTGTTTCTGTAATTACAGAGATCAACCTGGAATGTTTCCATGAGGGTGAGTTGGCTTAAGATATCCTTCACTGCCTTTGAGCATTGAGAAACACCTTTGCTCTTTTTGTCACTTCATTTTTCTAGAATTAGTTTTTCCTGATATTTCTGTTCTTTTAAAAATATAGGCTATCTTTCTATAATTGTAAATACTGTTGAATATGAAAGAATACAGTCTTTATGGATAATTTCAATATTTGAACTGAAAAACAATCATTCATTGTCAATGCAGAGCTCTGTTAATACAAGGTCTGAGTGAATGGGTAGAGAGATGCAGCAGTCTCTGGAGACCTTTCAATTCCAATTATTTGAGGCTTAAAAGGATAATTAAAAGTTACTTACATACTTTAAACTGTTTACATCATAATAGAAAAAAGGTACAAAGATAAACTTGTCAAATTCTATATATTGTGTTCCTAGAAATGTGTGCATATGTGTGTGTTCCCCCATGTGTGCTTGGATTCATATTTCAGTTATTTCAGCTGGAAAAGGAACCCACCCCCTACAACAATCCCCAAATTCATTAAGGTACCATTTTGCTACATTTATTACCAATATTCGATCACTGTCAAAATTATACTAGCAAAATATAAAGATTATAAAATTACTATGATAACTTTAGTTATACAGTTTGATAATTAGGTGGTTCCTGTTCCATTATTTTACAACATAATAATTTTTCAGTATGCATCCCCTTTGAAGATATCATTTCTATCACATTTTTAAATATTTGCAATTGATGACTTTAGAAATCAAGAAAATTTTCCTTCAAGAAGACATTTCTCTCAAATAACTATAGTTCTTCAACTGAATGGGATGCATTAGCTTCCCTCTCATAGATATAATAACAACTCTTATAGGAACTGCATTTCAGAAGATGCATTTCATCATGTTAGGAAAGACATGATAGGAGGCACATACCACTGGGACTTTTAAGTCCCTCTGTCTGTGTGGAACTAGAAGTACAGACCCAAAAAGAAATCGTCTAAATATGAGCCTCAAGATGTAAGACAGTATCCAAACCCTCCAGCAAGAGTTCACCTATTAATATTTCTACAACCTTCTCAAACAGAGTCACCACCAGGGGACTGACATAAAATATATAGGTCTATGGGAGATAGTTCACATTAAATCTCAACATCTGAATGACCCATTTAAAACTGTATTTTTCATTATGAGAAAATATCAGAGCAATATTGTTATTTATGCTTAGTGGTGCATTCAAAAGCAGGTGCAAAGATAGCTTGAATCCACAGGGCATTTCTGAGTGGGATAATTGCAATTTTTGGCTCACCAGAACATACACCAACACAGCAGTAATAAATTTAGATAAAAATATATTCTTCTTTTGCATAATAGCAGTCAAGGATGCACGGGAGAATTGTTCATGGAACAGCTGTTGCCTTGTGAAAAACACACCACAGGTATTCCATGCTTTATAGACAAGGCACTGTGGTACAGGAAAAGCATCAATACATGCTCTGCATAATCTTATCAGATAAGCACCTCAAGGAAAACACAAGAAGTATATTGTATACTGAGACCAAAGAGCAAATTGCATTGGCTGGAAAGAGAGTGACTTTAGAAATAATACTTCTGAAATGTGCTACTGTTTAAGCCAAGGATTCCTATGCAGTTTCCAAGGAAAGATGCTGAAATGGATTAATAGAACAATACCAAGAATCCAGAGGATGTGGATAACTAGATAGTACACAAATCATCCATAATTATGTCTTCATTTTCTTAACTTTTAAGAACCCACCATTAGTATGAACTTTTACTTGGTCTTTCACTTCAAATTAGGGTCACTCTCTAAGAATTTTAATACTTGTTGATGTGTGTTCTCCTGTAATTCTTTCAGGGAGTTATTTATGTCCTTTTTAAAGTCCTCTATCATACTCATAAGATGGGATTTTTGATCCGAATCTCGCTTTTCAGGTGTGTTGGGGTATCCAGAGCTTGGTGTGGTGAGAGAACTGGGTTCTGATATTGCCAAGTAGCATTGGTTTCTGTTGCTTATGATCTTGCACTTGCCTCTTGCCATCTGGTTATCTCTAGTGCTAACTGGCCTTGCTGTCTCTTGACTGGAGCCTGTCCCTCCTGTGAGCCCAATAGTGTCAGAACTCTTGGGAGTCCAGTTGTCTCTGTGATTCTGTGATCCTGGGTGTGTCAGAGCTCCTGGGAGTCATGCTTCCTCTGGGTGTTGTAGGAGTGGGTGGGGGGGTCAGAAGCCTGTGTCTCTTTTGGGAGAAGGTGAAAACCGAAGAGAATATGTGCCTCTGACTGGGCAGGGGTACCCACATCCCCTGGGTCCTGTGGGTCCCAGTTATGCTGGGTATTGGTAATACTATTGGGAATTATTTTGTAAAGATTTTGAGGACTCAATAATATTTTTATTTTTTCAGTAATAAGTTAATGCTACCTCTGACAGGATACTTATTTATTTTTAAAATTCTTGCAGTTTACACTTCATACCACATTTTCACAATTTAACTGTATATCTCAGTGACTATTTTACCTGGTCTGTATCCTTACATTGGTGTTGTGAGTTCCACAAGTTTTCAATCATTTTTCTCACGTCTCAGGACATTCTCACAGCTCAAAGTTAACCCATAGCAGCTGTCTGTTGAAATTATTTGCAAAGAAATGTTAACTTAAACTCACTATATTAAAAAATGGATGAGTCAAAATATTTAGGTGCTATTGCAAAAATTCAAAATGGGCTGTCTGATTCATAACAATGTATCAGTACATGCAATCTCAAAATTGATATATTTTGTCAAGATAATATTTACAAATCTATAGGTTTCCAGACATGATTTAATTATGCTATTAACTTGAATAGAATGTGAAGTTTTAATAGATTTTAGTGCTTAAGAATGAGATCATAGAGTGTTCACATGATTGGGTTTAATGCCTTGCTTTTTCTTTGATTATTTGTGTTTATTGTATTGATTGTTCCTTGAATATTTGCATCTATTGTATTGCTAGACCCTCAACGTAGAACTGACCTTAACACATTTATGTAATCAAAATGGTATAAAAGCATAAAGGAGGAGGGGGGGATGGGATACAGGGTTCTAGGGAGGGGAAATGGGGGGAAGGGGCTGACATCTGTATTGTAAATAAATAAAATATCCATTAAAAAAAAAGAGAGAAAAAAGGAATGAGATTTGATTAATCTGATAAATACTTCCCTGTTAACAAGCGCTCTACATAGAAACTCTTTTTGTTGATTTTGAGACCAGGTCTCTCTTTATTGCCCAGGCTAGTGTTAATTTTAAGACCCCGCCCCACAACCTCATATTTATGTGCCATATGTACAGCCTTGACCCAAATTTTTTAATGGATCATATAAGAAAACTTTGCAAGGATACCATGGGATTATGGTTAAGTGCATTTAGCAATCTGGTCTCAGGTTTAAGCCTAGCACCAGCACTAGCCAGCATTGTGTTTTAGGAGCATTTCCTCATCATTCTTCTCAGGATTTTATCCTTTGCAAACATGCTGGGTAATAATTACTGAGTTAAGTCATGTACATCCATTAGAATAGTCTGTGTGTGTGTGTGTCTGCCACGCACATGTACATGTGCATGCGCGCGTGCTCATGCACACACACACACACACACACACACACACACACAAATATGTTGTTATATTAAGTGCCACAGAATCTAACTTTCTGGCTGCAACTGCTTGGGAAGAGGAATTCTCTTTCTAAGCTTGGAAAATGTGGTCCTTTGTATCTTACAGCTTAGAAATAGAGTAACTAATGAATCTCTTGTATGCTCCATTTGTTTCCTAATTTTGTAAGCTGTTCTATACAAAATCTGAACCTGTTGGCATGACTACAGGGTCATTCTAAATCAGCCCTTGTCTACTATTATGTATATACTAATGTGTGTCTGTTATGCTGTGCCTGTCTATTGTGTGTTTATGTTGATCTATCTATTGTTATGTCATATAGTATTTTCCTGTGATTCTTTTATTATTATTGTGCTATATGTTCTAGCCACATATAACTACTTGCTAAAAATTCTATATTTGCGTAAAGGTATTGCTAGCATTTACCTAGTTGCTAAAAATTGCCTAGATAACCATGACAGTATTTTTTCTATGCATTGTAATAATTAAATTCTATACTTTTCTAGTGGTTGAGGTCTCCAAGTCAAATAGTAGAGGTTAAGACTTTGTGCTTCTTTAACTAAGTGTGTAAACACTATGCTTGCACTTAGCAACCCTGCATGCTAACTTCTCTCTCTCTCTCTCTCTCTCTCTCTCTCACACACACACACACACACACACAAACACACACATAGTGTGTCTATATAATCAAACATAAATACATGAATAGCACCACATATATACATAATAAACACATGTGAATGGTAACACAAGGAATTGCATATGTGCATGCACACACACACACACACACACACACACACACATATATATATATATATATATATATATATATATATATATATATATATGTATATACACATACAGCCTCCTTGCAGAGCCAGAGAATATGACCTCTTTTCTTTCAGAGCAGCCAGGAAAGCATCTTTTTTTTTTGGTATTTTATTTATTTACCTTTCAGATGTCATTCCCTTTCTCCATTTCCCCTTCCCAGAGCCCCCATTTCATCCTCCTCATCCTTTTTGCTTTTATACCATTTTAATTACATGCAAGTATTAAGGTCAGATCTAAGTTGAGGAACTAGCAATACAAAAGATGCAAATAGTTAAGGAACAAGCAAGACAATAAATATAAATAATCAAAGAACAAGCAAGGCAATAAACAAAATTCCATGAACACTCCTGTGATCACTGTTTCTAAGGGCTTATCAGGATGACCAAAATATCTGAACTAACTTCCCTGTCCTAGCCCAAAGTCCTTCTCATATCTGAAGCCTACTTAAACATTAAACTTTCAAGAAGGCTCTTTTATATAATTAAGGTGAAATGGCTGAGCTTGTAGAAGATTCTGTTAGCAGATGACTTGGAATTTTAAAATCCTTTTTTTTTTTTTTTTTTTTTTGGTTGAGAAGGCAGTGGACAGTGTAGTCATGGTTAGGGTCTGTCTCGCTTGTGAGGGACCTCATGTTATCTGGATGCTAGCTGAGAATCAGAGAGCATCTGCGGACCTCTACAGAGAAGAACTCACTGCCATCACAATTATGTGAAATTGGCAGGATATGGAGCTGATTTAATTTGGGTTTGTTTCTCAAGAATGTATTTCCCCAGATACCAAATTCTATGCATGATAACATGTACTTTGATATTATTTCTCTGAGGTTTACTAGGTTGAAACTTCAAAGAACAAATTTATTATTTTATTATTGTCTCTTCAGTATGAAAAGGCATGATAGTTCTGTTCAGAATATTGAGGATATATATATATATATATATATATATATATATATATCATATATCAACACAATGCAAAATTAACAATCCCAAATTTACCATTTAGTAACATTTACATTCACAGTGTGGTACAGCTATTGTGTCTGCTGGTTTGAAATATTTTCATCGTTCTCAAATATCCCATATATTCCAATCACATCATTCTTCATTTTCCATCACTTCATCCTGCAACTGTATGTTCCCAATCCTTATGAATTTTTCTCTTCTGACCGCATTATCCAAGAGGAATCATGTGATGTGTTGTCTTATGTGTTTGACCTTCTTACCTAAAATGTGTTTGAGGTAAAGAAAATTAGTCAGCTACAGCCATGATGAATTGGATTGGGCAAACTCTGATTTTAAGTTGTTAGCTATGATCCTTGTGTCACTAAGATAGACAGACATCATTCTAGGAACTCTATGTAAATACAGTCTAGGAGACACTGTTCTGCTGTGGTCACAGTCACAAATGTGGTGCAAAATCCGTTACTTTATAAATACTGATAATTTTCAGCATTAAGGAAAAGGACATTAAAAACCATCAATCTCCCTGAGGACATCTAGAACCAGGGCTCTTCTTTCCCTAAGAAGAGCCAAAGTTTTAATTATTCAGTTTTACGACTACTGTACTGGATATTACTTACTCTAAAAAAGAAGGGGTGCTCTACAAGAGGTCCCACACACACAAAAAAACATCAGCATTATTTAGCATAATCGGTATCATTCATAGATGTGGCAATCGCAATCTTAGGACTCATTTTAAATGAATAAGGCCAATCTTCTGCAAGAATATGTAGCAGACTGAGTTCCTGGTATGTAGTTCTGCCTGCCAACGGCACCCCATTGGGTAACTGAATACAAGGGATTGGTTCTTTTTCTTTCAATGGTGTGATCCTTAAATGTTAAAATGAGCATTTTCATGTAATCTCAAGTATTTCAATTACATATGAGCATTCTATTTTTTTTTTGCAAAACTCAGGTAATAGTTACATACTACTACAATAACATTCCTCTGCTGTACAAATTAAATGATTTAAAAGAAATGAGCATTCTAAGAATTATATACAAAAGAAACCTGTAAGCAGTGTTGAAATGAAACATAAGGTGTTGGCTCCTAGCTTTACTGTTTTAAAACACCTTCAAAAGTAAAATTAACAAACACCCTTCAACATATCCAGGTTTATAAGTTTTAAGAAAATCAAATGTCAAAAAGTTCTAGAAAGTTGTGAAAAAGCATGTATACACTTTCATATGACCTTATGAAGCTCCACACTTGAGAAATTGCTAAGTTTCGGTATCAGTTTATTTGCACATCAACTTTATCCTCCCCAAAGCTCACACTGGACACAGTTCTCCCTTCTGATCTCCAACAATCCCTGTATAGCCATCTTCCTTCGGAAGAGATGGACGATCTCGTGCTGGGATGGGTAGACCCATGCCATACTGCACAGACCTGCAGAGAGCGGTGTCGATGGACAGGCAGGTGTCAGCGATGTCATCACCCACCGTCTTTTCCCTAGACCACTCTCACTACATTTGCTTTCGTGAACCCAGCCATGTTCAGAACTCCCATAGCAAATGGAGTCTGTGAGTTCTGAAATGACACAGAGATCAAGGGAAAGAAAGACCACGTGAGCTCTAAAAAATTTACATAATTATTCTTTGCCAGCCTCTCTTACTAACTGAATTTTTCTTTGGCCAGTAAAAGGAGCCTCCTAGCTGATGTTTTAGCGAGTTTTAAGGTTTTCTTCAAGGAATACAAGTCAGAAAAACCACTCCAGAAAATACAGGTCTGTTCTATTTCATCTAAATGGCAGTCTACAATAAAGGATTTCCAAGGCTCTCTTTACCCATGTGCGTGCATGCGTGCGTGCGTGCGTGCGTGCGTGCGTGCGTGCGTGCATGCGTGCATGATAATTCATGTTCTCTAGTAAAGATAGAGAAAGCATTCGATCTCCTGGGCAAGGAAATCCTCAGCTGAGTAGGAGGCAGACTCAGCCAAGCTAAGTGACCCAGTCCTTGCCACTCTGTGCTGTAAGTCAGGATTTTGTGAGACAAAGGCCATTACGCCAAGTGGAAGGAGTGTCTCCTTGCCAAGCTAGCTAGCTCTTAGTACTTGAGACGTCAAAACAGCTTCCACTTGGTCAAACACGAAGTAGTGCTAGAGTCTTGCTGTGGAAGATGGGGTGCAGTGTGTCAAAGAACTGTGTTACTAACACATTGGAAGCTGAAGGCTGAAAAGGCTTCCTGGATTGTTTTTAAACAGAACAATGTGAAAACATTCAAGATTGGAAAGTTGCATTTAAAGTGTGATCATTTCCTAGGTTCCTATTACCAGAAGGATTATCCTGGGTATGGTTTCTTTGGTGTTATAAAGGGTTAATTTTACTTAAGGCAGTTACTTAATGCGATTTTTTTTAACCCTTAAAAAAAGTGGAAGAGGTATACAATTGTTAATGACATGGAAGCGTTTTTCTTTCTCCTGAGGAAAAGTGAATTTCTTATCAGAATATCTGGCTGGCCCTGTAATTTAAATTAAAATAAAATTTTGGAGAAACAAAAAAAAAGAAAATTAATCATATAACAATACCTCATGTGTATAGCTGAATGATATCTCACTGTATAGGTATACTTAACTTGGTGAGTAAGAAAATAAAGAATAAAAGATCTGGAACTTAAAAGGAGTGAGAGTGTATAGGAAGGGCAGAAATGATGTAAGTACAATACTTAGGCATGGAATTCTCAAATACATAAACAGAGTAGAACTACTGTGAATACTTGTGCACATGCTTTGGGTGGTGCTGTTAGGTTCCTTTGAGTAAAAGAAACTGAGTGAGTTCTTTGCACTGAAGGGTATTTATTTATATCATGTTAGTTATACACAGTTCATATAAATATTCTGAATTTTATTCTTGATATTCTTATTTTCTTCGCATGTATTCGTTTTCTTCATCTTTCTTTTTTATATCGCATGTGGCATACTCATTACAATATTATACCTGGAGTCCAAGTTGTTTGATGAGAAGTATCTTATGAGTGTGGGAGTTGTGATGTGAGATAGGAGTCATCAGAATTCAGGATTTTATTTGACAGTAGATAAACAACAGATAATAACATTGCGGGGAGGGTAAATGCCACAACAAAAAGTGTAAAATATTGACAATACTTCTCTTTCAGTAAAATTACCTGCAGCTGTATTAGCAAATGACATGTCATTTAAATTAAAAAAAAAACTAAATTATAGGCAATTTGAACTCATTTATTTTTTTACATCCATGTGAGTACTGACAAAATTAATCTCCCACAAAGAATGAACAAGAAGTTTGTAATGTCAGTTCTCTAAAGAGACTTCTATTGACTCCAGCCTATATAAATTTAAAACCAGAATTTAAAAGAATCATTGAAGACTTTAAATTTATTTGAAATACCTGAGTTCAATTTTTTCTGCCATATAAAGATAAGCATTCATTATTCACCTATTATAGCAAAGAAACACCACAGTAAACCATGTTTAATTTTTCATTATTGATATCAAAATGCTGTATTAAATCTAGGGGTGCTTTGAAATTATAGAAATTTTGTTTAGGTATTACTTAGTTTATCATATTCCAAACTCTGAAATTTGAACATCAGAATCACCTAATGCTGAATTTGTTTTGTGGCTCATGAGTTTTTTTGCATGATCTCTTCATTGGCTTTCAAGTCTAATAACATTAATTTAAATTGTGATAATATTTATTGAATTTTTAATATATGTCATTTTTGAACAGATAGTAATTTTTAATAGTTCACTTCTTAAATTTGAGGAATGGATGCTTATGATTAGGAAGTAGGAATTATCTGCCTTGATGTTAACTATACAAACTAGTCTGTTCTTTCCACCTTGATATTCTCCATAAATAATATCCCATCATTCTAATCAGAAGTTTACAATGAATAATACTTAATTATTCACCTTAAATATCCTCCAAAAGAAATGTGAAAGCAATTTGCTGATTCTATCTGGTATTTGGCTTGAATATGCATAACTAGTATAATATACATTTCAAATGAATCTTGATAACATAATTGCATATTGATGTTGTGTGTTTTGGAAAAGGTTACTAGTGTAGCCACTTTTCAGATCATCACCTGTCTTTGAAAATAAATTTCCTTATTTCTGTACTGTTATTTATGGGCTCTGTTGGAGAATTTAAATTTTAGTTAATTTTCTCATTTTTTACTTATATTTGTCTTATTTATTTGTAAGTGTCATGTAAAATTTATAAACTTTGCATATCTATTGGATCTGAAGATACGGGTTGCAAGTTTCTTGTTTTTGCCAGGTACTTGAGTTCAGATTCCAGTACCTTCAGTTCCAAGAGATTTTATGCCGTCTTCTGTCTTCTATAAGCGCAAAAATTTATATGTACACACACACACCTATATGCAGACCAAACACTGATTAAAATGATAGAAAAAATAAATAAATAAAATAAATCTAAAAAATGAAAACCTTTAAATATCTTATGCAGTTCTATGTAATGTTTTGAATATGTATTTTATTGTGTGATGTTTAAATCATAGTTAATATAGATAGCTCTCTTCTCTACAGGTACTAGTTCTTTATAAAACAGTGTCAAAATAGTTGCAACACTATCTTATTGCTTTTTCAGTGCATAGTACATTTGTGGTTTCTGTAGTTACCAAGTGTATGAGAGCATAGTGGATCATAATATCTTAGAAGCGTAAGGAAGAGAATAAAATTTATGCTTACAAGGAAAGTATAAGAACTGCAAAATAAATGATAGTGATTTTCACAAGTGCTAAGTAAATTATTGAATAATCAAGGTATAATTCATAATTGTGTGAAAACAAAATAGTAAATTCCTAATTTAAATAACAAAATTATCTATCATGTGAAAATACCATCACAACCTGATGCAATATAACAAGATATGTAGTCAAGGTATCAATAAAATACCACAAATAGGATACCTGGATATACTATATGGACTTATAAATACATGTCAATCATTTTTGGTACAAATAAACAAACATATATATATATATATGTGTGTGTGTGTGTGTGTGTATGTGTATATGTGTGTGTGTGTGTGTGTGTGTGGCTGTGTACTTACATATTTATATAAAGGTGCAGCTTGGTATTGACTGTGCTTATACATCAGTTTATTAATGGTTCAACATACAGATTATATATCTTGAAACAATAATAATTTAATATTAAGTTATGTGTATATCTTTTTATGGATAGATAAGAAACTGTAACAAACTATAGGTAAACTCACTGTTTTAAAAAGATTATACTGAGAGACATTTAGTGTATTTATTATTTTGCAGCTAATTTATGGGTTCTATTATATATTTTGGCATACGCTGTCTTAATGTGTTCCTCAGATTGTCCTGAAATGGTGGAGGTCAAAGCCTCCATCTTACTAGCAGTCTTACTAGCAGCTAAAATTACATGTGTGACCCATCTCTTATATTTTAACATGTACAGAAAGGGTGTTTATTTTCTAAAAGGTAGACCATTGTCTCTTCACATTTCAAAGATTATTTGTGCTTTTAAATATTCATGCATGTGTGCATGTATGTGTGTATATGTGGTGTGTTTTTGTGTGTCTGTGTATGTGTGCAGACACAGAGAGAGAGAGGGAGAGAGAGAGAGAGAGAGAGAAAGAGGGAGAGGGAGGGAGGGAGGAAAGGAGGGAGGGGGAGAGGGGAGGGAGGGAGGGAAGGAGGGGGGAGAGAGAGAGAGAGAGAGAGAGAGAGAGAGAGAGAGAGAGAGAGAGAGGTTGATATCTTCCGTTATTTCTCTCCATGTTGTGTATTTGAGGTAGAGTTTCTCCTTAAGGATGGAGCTCAAGAATTTGGCAAGTCCAGCTGACCAGAAAGTCTCAATGCTCCTTCTCCTGCTGCCTCCCCAGCCCTGTAATTACATTATACATCCAGATTAGTCCTGGGCTGCTGATATTAAAGCTCAGGTTCTGATGCCTGCACTGCACTTAACTGAGTCTGTCCTCAGTGCCCTTGTGGTTAATGTTTTAAAAGTCTGCTTGTGCCTTTCCTGAAGTTTCTAATTACCAACCCAAACAGGTTCATTCTTGAATTTCGAGAGAAATAATTCTTTTTGCTTCACATTTGTAAATTTTATTGCTTTTACATGTACATAAATTCTTATGTGCAAAATGCAATATTGTGCTTTATAAGGAAAGCATAAAAAATTCTCAAACTGACCTGGACTTCTCAATCTCTTCATTACAGCCTTGCTCATAAGAAATCCTGAATATTTATAGAACTCTGGTATTGTTTGTATTGTTATTATAATGAATAAAGCTTAACTTTTGCTTCTGATTCATATAATTCACATGCACATAGATTCTCTCTCTGTCTCTCCATGTTTGCATGTGTGTGTGTGTGTGTGTGTGTGTGTGTGTGTGTGTAGTACAGTTTGGCTGTCCTCTCTTACACACACAGGTCTTTTTGAAAGTTTTGAAATTCATTGGGAGCCTGCAATGTTCTCTCTTATATTGATTTCAACCTGTTTCTCTTGCCTTTAGCCCCTGACCTACCTCATTTCCTTAACTCAAAGCAGTAATCTCAACTCCCACTTTACCTTGAGAATATCTAACAAGGATTCTTCAGTCTGCCAATATATTTTATGATTGTACTGGCTTCTAGACAAGTCGTTACTTGGGCCATCCAAATGGAAAAGTTGATACACTCCTGCTCAGTCTAATTTCTCTCAGAAGTATTGTACAGGTTAGTTTCTGTTAGTTTGACATGAGCATTGTATCATTCAGTGACCAGGGTAGGGACTCTCAGTTGAAGAATTACCTCCATTATATTGGCCTATGAGCATGTCTGTGAGAAGTTTCTTAATTGTTAGTTGATATACGAGGGTCTTGTACACTGTCCATGCTGCCATCTCTGAGCAGCTGTGGCTGGGCTGAATATACATGCTTGCCGAGTAATGCAGGGGAAGTAAAGCTGTCTTTCTCCATTGTCTTAGCTTCTGTTTCTGCCTCCAGGTTTCTGCTGGAGTTCCTGCTTTGTCTTCTGTGATAGATGAGATGTCTTCCATAGCCTCTGACATTTGAATATTTGATCCTCAGTCTGTGGTTCTCTTTGGAGAGGCTAGAAAGTATGGCCTTGCTTGAGGAAGAATGTCTTTTGGACAGGCTTTGAGAATGCCAAGGCTAGTACCATTTTTGAGTTGTCTCTCTGTGCTTCCTGTTAGCAGTTTAAGATTAAATGACTTTTGGCTAGGACTGGGAAATAGGCTCAGATACTTTGGTTATCTTGATAAGCTCTTAGAAACAGTGATCACAGGAGTTTTCTCAGAATTTTATTGACTTGTTTGTTCTTTGACTATTTGTGTTTATTGTCTTGCTTCTTCCTTGACTATTTGCATCTATTGTATTGCTAGTCCCTCAACTCAGAACTGACCTTACTTAATACTTGCATGTAATAAAAATGGTATAAAAGCAAAAAGGAGGAAGGGAGATGGGAGAGGGGGGTCTAGGGAGGGGAAATGGGGAAATGTAAATAAATAAAATATCCAATAAAAAAAGAAAAAAAAAAGATGTGAACTCTCAGTTTGATGCTCCAGTGGCCATACCTTTCTGATTTTATGCTTCCACACTGTGATGGTCATAGACTCTTATCTCTCTAGAATTATAAGCCCAAATAAGCCCTTCCTTTTATAATTTTCCTTGGTCATAGTATTTTATCACAGCAATAGAAGAGTACAGCCGCCCTCAACAATGGATGGCTGTGGATTTCAATTTGAAAGTTAGATTAACCCTTTCCTGCTCAAGTTTCTTTTGATCATAATGTTTAACACAACAACTGAAAAGCAAATTAGGACAGATCTTATTTAGTCTGTTCATTTCATCTTTAAATTATTTCCCACACTCTTTGTTCAATTTCACTAATGTAAATGCCTAGTAAAGGCTCTCTAAACATGAAATCTAAAACATTTCAATCATACATTGCCTTCCAGTTTTAGACCTATGCTTCCCTCTCATAAAAGATAAGAATAATTTTCAGGATATTTACTCCACTGTAAATACAATATGTGCATTAAGTAAATATTAGCCATCTAGTAAGTGATATTAAAGCTACAATCCATAGACCCAGAGAGGTTATATGGAGAGGATGGATGGATCTCCCTAGAAGGGGAAAATAGTTTGGATTTTACAGATGGACTTGGGATAAGTGAAAAAAGGAACAGGGGGAATTAGGTGTTTGGGAGATCAGGTAGAGGAAGAGAATGCAAGGAGAGAAGGCTGGAATTGACTGAGCATCTGGAGTATGATTTGGAAAACTAGTGCAGTGGAGACTGCCTGGAATATATGGAAATGATCCTAATGAGAGCTTCTAGTAATGAGCAATAAGGACTCTCAACTGACTGCACCTTGCTGCCAAGGCTCCCTGTTGTGGTCTGAGTTTCATACAATTTAGTTGTTATCCAAGATTTTCCCAAAGAAATTCCCAAACAACCTAGGTTTGCTGCTGAGACAGGGGTTGCTCTCCAAAAACTAAAACTTGGGCCCATCGTTGATGATAACACCTCCACAAGTCATTGAACAAGGAGAAGTTTAGCTGGTGCCTATATATAGCTTTGACTCCTACATTCTAGTCTCCTTGGTGCGGCAAGGTACTCTGCAGGCTACCAAAAGAGAAATAAATACCAAAACAAGGACAAAACCTTTGACCTACACTCTGTCCTTCCCTCAAAATAAAATAGGGCAAGAATGCCCCAGAACCTGGAGGTGTAGCCAACTGATGTCTGATTTAACTTACGGCCCACTCCAGGAGAAGGAACATGTACCCAACTTTATTTGGATAACCAACAATGAGAGACTAGTTAGCTCAGAGGCCTAGGGTAAAATCACACACTACGGGACAAAAAAAAATGTATCACCAAAATGACTCCTAATGATATAATGATATTCTGTCCATAAATCTACTACCACAAGGATTAAAGTCAAGAACTCTTTATATTTTCTTAAATATATGTGCTCTCAATCCGTTAGTTCTATTAAGTAGAAGTCATTCACTAGCCATTGTGACTGAATTCTTAAATGATGTGCTATTTGGGTTCCTGCATAGATGATAGACGTGTGTGTGTGTGTGTGTGTGTGTGTGTGTGTGTGTCTGTCTGTCTGTCTGTCTGTCTGTCTGTGTATTCTTAAATTTTCCCTTTTGAGACAAGAAGGATATGAATGTTACAAAATATATTCTCAGGCATCAACTTTCTGAGAATATGTTCATTATCTAGTGCTTCTTTCAATTTTGTTATTAAAATTTTGAATATCGTAATTATTTGAAGCCACATTTATTCGGCACACTCTTTAAAATGATAAAAAAAAATGTCCTATTTGAACTACTTTTTCTTCATTGATATTAAAAACTTTAGTAAACAATTGTGACTTTAAATTATTTGTGTAAAGAATTTGTGTACAGTATGATCTCATTAATTCTTTTGGCAGAAGATTACGAAACTCAAATCTTTGCAGGATTCAGCAAATCCAGTTTAATACAGCTTAAGAATTACAAAGGGGCTTTCTATTGAGAATTTGATCAATTATTTTAATTATATTTGTAAGTAACTACAGCCATTAAGGATCATCCTGCTTTTTAAATCTTTGAACCAGGAGGGACCAGTCTGAAAAAGTTGTTTTGCGTGCCATTCATTGCATTCATCAGTGACTCTATAAAACTCTTGTTTGAAATGTACCATATGGTCAAGAATTTTGGGATACATTTAAACAATTTCTTAGTTCATTTGGATTTCAATTACTAGCTACATTCTTGAGGCTTATGAACAATACAAATTTCTTTTTCAGAATTCTAGAGACTGGGAGTCCAATCAACCAGCAGATTCTGCTATCATAAAGACTTTCTTCCTTATTCACTTACTGTCTTTCTAGATATATGCTCATATAGGCTTGAAGTCTTTTCCAGGCTCCCCTAATCAGGATATCAATCCTCAAATTTAGGTTCTGCTTTCTTTATGTAATCATTGCCCAAAGGCTCCAGTTTCATATATCATAAGCAGGAAAATTAAAAGTTTAGCATAACAATTCAGGGCAGCCCAACACTAAGGACATAGGCACTATTCCTTCAAGTGATAGTCCAACTGTGCTCATAAGAGTTCTTCATTATTTAGAACCTACATGAGTAACAAAGCTCGTAATGATGCATTTCACGTTTATTCTCTCCTTCTCTCCTCACTTCTTTTAGACATGTTTTAAATTCTAAAATTCTGTCATTACTCACTGCAAATTTAGGGTCATGTATTATTGAATAAAACACTTAAGAAATGAATTCACCAAACATATCTAAGTTCTTAGTTGTTACAGAGAAAGAACCTTTCATTGCCTATGGTTTTGTAGCTTACATACATGTGTGTGTCTGTGTGTAAATGTGCAATTATGTATTTATATGCATATCTATGTGTCTTTTTTGTATGTGTTTGTCATTGATTTTACATGTATATGTACATGAATGCTTGAATATACATAGGCATGTATTTATGAATCTTTGCATGTGTGTTTTATGTGTGTATGTATCTGTGTGTCTGTGTTTGTTTCTCTACATGTTCACCTGTGAATCTATAGTTGTGCTTATTTCTATGAAGTTTGGTGAAGCTCATGATTGAATAAATGTTCTTACACTTCTCTCTGCATCTATGTGCAAGAGTAATTTTGGATGAAAGTGATTATGCATTGGAATAAATATGCTTATGTGTTATAGTTGTATGTGTTTCTGTATTGATATGTATGTACAAGCATGTATATTTGTTTGCATGTCATAGAGAATATTTGTCTATGTGGAAATTAGCTCCAATTGTAACCTTGTGTTATATCAATATTATTAAAGTGCATCAGCTTTGTCAAGAAAGTCCTTAGCATCTTACTGATGTCAAATAATGTTTAAACAGCAATGATTACAAGTTCTACTGCTTCTGCTTTAAGAGTTTAGTTCAAACTTTATCAATATTTTTACTAAAATTGCTTCCTTCTGTGTTTCTGTCATTCACAATTTATAACCTAAATGAATAAAAGTGTGGGTCATCTATAGACGTGTCAATTTTTTAATGCACAGCTTTTCCTGGGTTTCCAGCATAATTGCAAATTGTAGCACATTTAATGAGAATAATAACCTAACAGCATGCATGTTGTTTTCATAAACACATTTTCCTAATAACAGACTCATGTCTGAAAGAAAGCATCTAATCAATATGAATTCCTGTAATTTGTCACATATCCTCATGTGGGATTTATATTTCCCTCAAAATCTCAAGTTAAAGCTTGTCCTAGGAGACTATAAATAAGATGTGCATGTTAATGAAGGAATTTTTTTATCTTGGTTATTATGACTCACTTTCCTGTTTGTTAAGAAACCTGTTACCAATGCTGGCAGCGTTTTCATCTTTACATGTGTCGACAATCTGGTAACAATGGTGTGATTTTTTATCTAAGATTTCATATTAGCTAATGAGAAGTAGCTATCACATAAATAGCAATGCTATTCTTTCACCCTTGGTCTTCTAGGAAAGTGATATTTAATTATGGGGTTTGCATACTTAACTACCGATAGAAAGTAGTCTACACAATTTATTGCTACAACTCCTTGTATAGATATCATATATTAATCAATAAAATCTTTCTAATTGGACCCAATTATTAATCCTGTCTGAATCAAGGAATAATGAAAATCACAGAGTAGTAAAGGACTTACACTATCATTGCATGCAATTAAACAGAGAACTTATTAGGGTGGGAAAGCATTGGCAGTTGGAATACTTCTAATTAACTGTGCTCTGAAAGATTTAGCTTATTTATAGTATGGTTGTCTAACTTAGTTGTTTATTAAACACCTTTGTTAACACTATAAGTTAAACTGCAGCTCATTTAATTCACTTAATATTCTTGAAATTTAAGATATTAAATTCAATTATGGTAAAATATAATATAAATATACACACAACCACCAATTTGCATGATATTTTTGTGTGTAATGTTTCTGATTTCTATCTTGAATAGGATAAACTTTCATTTTCTTGGAATATAAAACAATAAAAACTGGAAATTGATTATACTGTAGCTTCTATCCCAACAGAGAAATTAAATATATTAGTTTATGTTTTGTGATGTAACTATAATGAGTAAATTTATAGGATCTCATAATTTTGATATTTATTGTACCCTTTAATCAGATAAAAGTGGAAGGAAGCAATAAACTATTAGGTTTTTAAAAGTTATTCTTTGTTTATAATAAAAATTTGTTTTTCATAAAGTATATCCTGATTATGGTTTTCCCTTTTCCAACTCCTCCCAGAACAACCCCATTTCCACACTCACCCAAATACACAAGATTTTTTTTATTCTCTTTCATTATAAAGAAACAGATAACTTTTAAAGGAATAAAGTAAAATAAAGGAAGATAAAATAAAAACAAAAAGCCTGAGTAAGAAAAAACAAATAGGAAAAGAGACAAAGAAAAGCAGAAGAAACACACAGATGGGGAGATACACATACTGCACATGCAGAAATCCCATAAGACATAAAATTAGAAGCTATAATGTATAGGCAAAAAACTTGTAAAGATAAAAAAATGATTAGACAAAGCATTAGGAAACAAACACATCCAAAAATAACATTGAGTTCTATTTGCATTGACTATTTACAGCTGGTCATGGGACTGTCCTTAACTGCAGTTTGTATGCTCACTCAGACTAATTTGGAGAAAACAAATTTTTCCACTTGGTTATCAATTCGAGTTATCAATTAGAGGTAGTTTCTGGGTTAGGTATGAGGATTATATTCATTTTCCTTCTAAGCACTGGTATCCCATCTGTGTTAGACTTGTGCAGGCTCTATGTTTATAAGTATGTCAGTAAGTTTAATATGTGTATCAGTCCTGCTGTGTCTAGAAGACCTCATTTCCTTGTTGCCTCCATTCCTTCTGGTACTTACAAGCATCTGCCTTCTGTTCTGCAGGGTTCCCTGAACCTCAGTGGTGGGGATTTGGTAAAGATTGCATATTTAGGATTATGTATTCCAAGCTCTCTCACTCTCTGAACATTAGCTAGTTTTAGGCCTCCGTATTTATCCCCAGTACTGCAGGGGGAATCTTCTCTGATAATGGCTGAGCAAGGCACTGAACTAAGAATATAGCAGAATATCACTAGAAGTCATTTTTTATTACATTTCTTTAGCAAAAGAGCATGTAGTTTTCACCTAGGTTTATGACCAATCCAATCTCAGCTTCTTGGTCACTCAAGAAGTGACAGGCATCAGCTCCATCTCATGGAGTGACTCTGAAAGAAAATCAGATAGTGTTTGGTTACACCCACAACACTTCTGCCATGATTGCACCAGTGTATCTGCAGATAGCTCAGCATTGTAGATTGGAAGGTTTGTGGCTGGATCAATGCTTACCTTTCTCTTCTGGTAGTATGCAGAATACATTCCAGTACCATAGAAACTAGTTAGTAAGTAGTGAAGGCTTTAGTTAGACACCTTACCATTTCCATATTTGATGACTTATGTAGGTGTTGTCTTCAGCAATAAGGTTTTAACATCAGTTTGTAAAGAGCAACCTATAGCTTTGGCAATAGTCTGGGTTTGGGGACAATGACTTAACATTAAAAAATGTCAATAAAATTAAGAAATAAGTGGTTTTAATAGGATTATGAGATATTCCTGCATATAGGAAATAAAGGATATCTTCGTAGAAGAACCCCTTTAAGTACCACTTTGTAATTACTCAAAGATGCAGGCTTCACTTTCCTAGTCTATATTAGAGTCATTAATATTTGACTCATAAAGTTACAGAAATAATATTTCATCATGCTTATTTGAGTTGGTCTAGATAGTAACAAATAAATTCATATAACCCAATAGATTAAACAGTTAATACTTTTTAGAGGAAAATTAATATGTGATACCATGCTATCAAACACTGAGAGTTATCCAAAAACTTGATGAATCTGTCGTTTCCTATATCAACTTTGTTGACTATTCCTCTAAAGCACCTTAAAAGTTACTCTTGATATTGAGCATTGACTTTGAGTCCAGACCCCACAGTCCTCTGCTGTATATGTGTTGAAGGCCTCATATCAGCTAGTGTTTGCTGCCTGGTTGGTGGTCCAGTGTTTGAGAGATCTCAAGGGTCCAGGTTAATTGACATTGCTGGTCCTCCTACAGGGTCGCCTCCTCCTCAGCTTCTTCCAGCTTTTCCCTAATTCAACCACAGGGGTCACAGGGGTTCATTGGTTGGGGGCAAATATCTGCATCTGACACTTTCAGCTGCTTACAAGCTGAAGGCCCCAAGTGAGGACACCTCAGTCCCACTTAGGAGGGAGAAGAAGGCAATCACAAGTGTGGAGGGAAGGAAGGAGGGAGGGACCAGGGATAAAGCCCTAAGGACCAGCAGACAGAATGGAAACAGGCAATCTCAGGAGATAGGAGGTTGGGGGTACCCTCCAGAATATACCAGAGACCTGGGAGATGAGACACTCTCAAGACTCAAAGTAAGGGACCTTAGATCATATGCATAACAATAGGGAGAGTCAAGTTTTAGAGCCCATATCCATCAGGAAGACAGGGCATCAAGTGAGGGAGGAGATTGTCATCCCATAGTTAAAAATTCTGACCGAGAATTGTTCCTGTCTGAAAGAACTTCCAGGATGGAAATGGAGAGAGTCTGAGGAAAAAAAGTTCAGCAACAGGCCCAAAGAAGGATCCAGCTAAAGTGGAGCTCCTAAGGCCTGACACTATTACTGAGGCTATGGAGTGCTCACAAAAAGGGACCTATCATGACTGCCCTCTAAAACACCCAACAAGAATAAATCTTAAAATGTAAACATAGAATGACAAAAATGGCACTGCTAAATTTATATAATGAAAACAGTCATTTTTTTTCCTAAAATGCAAGCAAACAATTCATCATTGCAATGCAATTATAAGTTGACAGTGCCACATAGAATATAAGACATGTGGGTAAATTTTAATTTCAGAGGAACTATAAATTAAATTTTTAAAATTTAAAAGTATGCCCAATGTAATAACTTTAAGCTTGTTAAATGTCCTCATTGCTGTGAAGGAATTTAAAGAAAAGTTTACTGGCTACAGTCCAGCATGCCAAGGATGTCAGTGTGGATAGCAGGAGCATGAAGGTAGCTAGTCACATTGTATCTACATCAAAGAAACAGTGATAGGTGGATGGTCACTCACTTATTCAATCTAGGACCACAGTCTATCAAATGGTGCTGCACAAACTGGACTGTGCTTTTCTTCTTTGAAGCTAGTTTCAAAAGTCCCCCATATAAACATTCAGAGGGCTCCCTTCTTACTCATGTCAAGATGACACTAGTGCTTCTGACAATCCTAATTATAAAATATTTTAGTGAAATGATGAAGGCAAAAGTATTAAAAATACCTTTAATTGTTTTCATAATTACATAATGAAATATCTCCTGATATATTCCAGAAACTAGAAGAACACCTGCAGTTTTGAAGGTCCAGAAGTTCCTGATGAGAAAGTTACCTTAATTCTCACCGCCTATTGATCCATACTGGTCCCAGCATCTACCAGATATTATATTTTATTTCATGCTTGGCTTTAATATTGTGCTGATACTCTCTCTTAAACTCCAACATAATACCTCCATAGCTATTTAAAATTGAAGGTAAAGAAAACTTTTTTGAAAAATAGGCAAAAAGAATGATACAAAGTATCAACAAAACTAGGCGCTGGTTATTTGAGAAAATCAACAAGATAGATAAACCCTTAGCCAGAATAACCAGAGGACACAGAGGCAATATCCAAATTAATAAAATCAGAACTGAAAAGGGAGACATAACAACAGAAACTAAAGAAATTCAAAAACATCATCAGATCCTACTACAAAAGTCTATGCTCAACAAAACTGGAAAATCTGGATGAACTGGACAATTTCCTAGATAGATACAAAGTACCAACGTTAAATCAGGAGCAGATAAAATATCTAAACAATCCCATAACCCCTAAAGAAATAGAGCAGTCATTAAAAGTCTCCCCATCAACAAAGCCCAGGCAGGATCAGATGGGTTTAGTGCAGAATTCTATCAGACCATCAAGGAAGACCTAATACAAATTCTCTTCAAACTATTCCACAAAATAGAAAAAGAAGAAACACTACCCAATTCATTCTATGAAGCCATAATTAGCTCATACCTAAACCACATAAATACACACCAAAGAAAGAACTACAGACCAATCTCCCTTATGAATACTGGTGCAAAAATACTCAATAAAATTCTCACAAACCAAATCCAAGAACACGTCAAAACAATCATCCATCATGAACAAATAAGCTTTATCCCAGGAATGCAGGGATGGTTCAATATACAAAAATCTATCAATGTAATCCACATTATAAATGAACACAAAGAAAAAGAAACCAAATGATCATCTCACTAGATGCTGAAAAAAAACATTTGACAAAATTCTACATCCCTTGATGGTAAAAGACCTGGAAAGATCAGGAATTCAAGGCCCATACCTAAACAGAGTAAAAGCAATATGTAGCAACCCAGTAGCCAACATCAAACTAAATTGAGAGAAACTTGAAGCAATCACATTAAAATCAGGGACTAGAAAAGGGTGTCACTTGATCCTTGACAAAGGAGCTAAAGCCATCCAGTGGAAAACAGACAGCATTGTCCACAAATGGTACTGGTTCAACTGGAGGTCAGCATGTAGAAGAATGAAAACCAATTCATTCTTATCTCCTTGTAAAAAGCTGAAGTTCAAGTGGATAAAAGACCTTCACATAAAACCAGATACACTGAAACTAATAGAAGAGAAGGTAAGGAAGAGCCTTGAATACTTTGGCACAGGAGAAAAGCTCCTGAACAGAACATCAGTCGCTTATGCTCGAAGATTAAGAATTGACAAATGGGAACTCATAAAATTGCAAAGCTTCTGTAAAGCAAAGGACACTGTCAGTAGGACAAAATGACAACCAACATATTCGGAAAAGATTTTTACCAATCCTACATCTGATAGAGGGCTAATATTCAGTATGTACAAAGAAATAAAGAAATTAGATTCCAGACAACCAAATAAACCTATTTTAAAAATGAGTACAAAGCTAAACAAAGAATTCTCAACTGAGGAAAATCGAATGACCAAGAAGAACCTAAAGAAATGTTCAACATCCTTAGTCATCTGGGAAATGCAAATCAAAACAACCCTGAGATTCCACCTCACACCAGTCAGAATGGCTGAGATCAAAAACTCAGGTGTTAGTAGATGCTGGCGAGGATGTGGAGAAAGAGGAACAATCCTCCATTGTTGGTGAGATTGCAAGTTGGTACAACCACTCTGGAAATTAGTCTGGTGGGTCCTCAGAAAATTGAACATAGAATTACCTGAGAACTCAGCTACACCACTCCTGGGCATATAGCCAGAAGATGCTCCAACATATACCAAGGATATGTGCTCCACTGTGTTGATAGCAGCCTTAGTTATAATAGCCAGAAGCTGGAAAGAATCCAGATGTTCATCAGCAGAGGAATTGATACAGAAAATGTGGTACATATACACAAAGGAGTATTTCTCAGCTATTAAAAACAATGAATTCATAAAATTCTTAGGTAAATGGATGGAACTAGAAAATATCATCCTGTTTGAGGTAAGCCAATCACAAAAGAACACACATGGTATGCACTCACTGATAAGTGGATATTAGCTCAAAAGCTCACAATACCCAATATACAACTCATAGACCACATGAAGCTCATGAAGAAGGAAGATCAAAGTGTGGGTGCTCCAGTCCTTCTTAGATGGAGTAACAAAATTCTCATGAGAGCAAATATGGGAACAAAGTGTGGAACAGTAACTGAAGGAGGAGCTGTCTGGAGACTGCTTCACCTGGGTATACATCCTGTGTGCAAAGGCAGACACTGATGTGGATGCCAGGAAGTGCATGTTGACAGGATCTTGATACAGCTGTCTCCTTAGAGGTCTGCCAAAGCCTGACATATACAGAGGAGAATGCTCACAGCTAACAATAGAACTGATCATGGGGTTCTCAATGGAGAAGTTAGAAGACTGGAGGAGATGAAGGAGTTTGTGGCCCCATGGGGAGAGCAACAATACCAACCAACTAGAGCTCCCAGGGCCTAAATCACCACCATGGAAGCACATAGGGAGGGACCTATGTCTCCAACTGTATAGGTAGGGGAAGATGGCCTTGTGGGGCATAGGTGGGATAGGAAGTCCTTGGTCCTGTGATTGCTGGATGTCCCAGTGTTGGGGAATTCAAGGGTGGGGAGGAGGGAGTGGGTGTGTTGGGGGGGCACATCCTGATCGAAGCAGAAGGAAGAGGGGGGTCAGGATAGGGGTTTTCTGTGTGGAGGGGAAATGGGGAAAGCGGATAACATCTGATATGTAAATGATATATCCAATAAATAAAGAAAAGAATATGAAAAGTAGAATTTTTAAACTGAATTTTCAGTTAAAGACACATCCTGTATTGTATAAATTTGTTTTGGATCAAATTTGTTGATTTACACTAGACTCACAAGTATATAATAAAATATATGTGAACATCCTTAAAATGAAATATATATGTACAGATAAATTTCATGTACTTTTTGATAGGAGGCTGTCATGATTTAATGTATTACAAAGATCAGTTCATTGGAAAATGTGTCAATTTTTCAATTGTAACTGTTCATTGTCTAATAAAATTATAATGAAATCCCCAGAAAAGTACTTATGACTTCTTTGGGAAGAACATATTTGGCCATAGCATAGCTGAAACCTTTTTAAAATTTCACAAGGCAATATAATATAGCATACCCAAAGCCAAAATATCTTGTCAAAAACTAAATGAATAGAGTCATATAATTCTTATAAGGAAAAATGTCACTGTAAATAGGACAATCTGGGACAATAAATCTATAAGCAGAATCTTAAACTGTATTAAATGTTGTATCATGGTGTCACAAATTTTAAATAGTAAAATATCTATTCTATTTATTAAATATGTACCTTAAAATTTGAAATATTACAACTGTCCCAAGACACAGCTTAAACCAAAAACATATTCTATTTAAGTTCTGGCTGTTGCGTTTGGAATATTTTCTTAGAAGTATTAAGAAAAGGACTCAGAAGCTCACTCCTGATGAGATACAATGGCTATGAAATAACAGCAATCATATACCTCCATACTTTAATCTATTTAGGTATAAAGAAAAACAACATTTGCAAAACTTATTTAGCCACATCAGAAGATAGTAAAATTTTATTTAAGAAAAAACTAATATTAGAATCTATTTTTTCCAGTGAAATTTGGAAAAACAAACAAAAACAACAACAACAACAACAAAAACCTTCGTCTTACCAAAAGTACAAATAGCTTCCTAGGGCACAGTATAATCAACATTGTGACTGGATCCCATGGAAACAGACTCACCCCGTTAATGAATTCCTACTCAGATTTTTGTAATTTGTCCATAATTAAATGATGATGATGATAATAATAATAATAATAATAATAATATTTCTGACATTAGAAGCCTAAAAGAAAGAGGAAAAAAGAGAAAGAAAATGTGTCACAGAGACGGCCACAGCCGTCTCTTATGAGAAGAGTAAGTAAATATTTATATATTACTCAACATTCTCCTTCATATTTTTCTATGACCTCTCAGAAGAATTTCCTCATCCTGGTTGTCTGGGGTCAAATAGATATTATTAGGGAGATGAAGTTCTTGCTGCACATACATGAGGACCTGAATTTGAGAACTTACCATCAATATCAAAGGTGGATGTGGCAATGTGCATCTATCTATATCATAACCACAGTGGTAAGACAAAGGCAGATGCCAGAAATTTTGTGAAGTCCCTAAAGAGAGCAGCATATACAGGAGAAAGCAAGCTATAGAGCAGCAAAAGGAATCCTGAATGGGGTGGAAAAACAGAACTTAATCGATGCATGCTTATCAATGAAGAAAATGTTATAGAACAATTTGATTTATATACACTTTAAATAAATTCCATTAACATCTCTCTCATAAATAAGTTACTGGCAGCATGCATGTAGCATTGTTAATGGTGATTTAACATCATGAAGGACATCTATCATTATTCTCAGGAGCATGATGAAGTAATATGATAATGATAGCTGTTGGAAATATATCTTTGCAATTCAAAGTTTAGAAAAACAATCATATTTAGTGAAATTGTGTAAACTTTCAGGTCTGGAAAGAAGCCTTACAGACTCATTTAGGGTCAGAGGCACAAGTTAAGGCAATTGTTAAGGTATCCCTTTTCCCTGGAAGCTATGATCGTAGGGAGCAGGGACCTGCATGCTGTTTCAAAGCTGTGACTCTGAAGTTTCATCCGGATGAGAATGAATATATTTACCTTCCATCATTCATTCTTTACATCATTGCCTAGCTATGTAAAGCTTAAAGCAAGGGTTTGTCTAATTGTGCTTCCAATAGTATTGATATCCAATTGTTCAGAAAGGTTAAATACTAATGATATATAACTCACTTCTTCTAAAATAGTATTATTGGTTTGAAATTAAAAATTATTTTTAAAGATTTATTTGTGAGTCTGCATGTGTCTGCAATGTGTGTATGGGTACCCATGAAAGCCAGAAGAGATATCTCCTGAGGCTAGAATTACAAGCAGCTGTTAGTGGCCTAACATGTGTGCCAGGAACTAATCTCAGATTCTCAAGTTTATAAAGGGCTCTTAATGGCTGTGCTGTCTCTCCAACATTTTACTTTATAATTTAGCATAGAATCAAATATATTTGGAAGAAGCTGATCCACATATGTTTAGAAATAAAAGTTGATCCAATTTCTGGCTTTTACTAGAGGTAATAAGAGTGCATGACATTTTCAACGAAAAAATTTTAAAAACTGACTGTCTTTTAGATCGATGTCCATTTATCATCTCAACAGACAAGATGGTAATCCTGCATCTTAATATGAACTTAACTTTAAATTATGTTTTCACTTTCCCTAAGTTTTACTGCTTGAGCCATTAAAGACCAGTGAAAAAGAATATCGCTTCAGTTATTTTTTTCCAACATAGTCTCACACTGTATTACTGGCTGGCCTTAAACTCAGTATGTACTTCAGGCTGGCCTCAGGCTCTCAGCAGTTTTCCTGTGTGAGCTTCCTGAGAAATGGAATTTCGTGTGAGTCATCAGGATTGACTTTGGACTTCATTTCATTAATGCTAATTTTGGAAATAGTTATGTCAATACTGAAAGGCAAATAAAAACAAATCATTCATATTAGCAAATGAAAAGAGAAACTGTTTCTGAGAGAGAGAGACAGACAGACAGACAGACACACACACACGAGAGAGAGAGAGAGAGAGAGAGAGAGAGAGAGAGAGAGAGAGAGAGAGAGAGAGAGAGAAAGAAAGAGAGAGAGAGGGAGAAAGAGAGACAGACAGAGACAGAAAGACAGACAGACAGACAGACAGACAGAGAAAGAGAGAGCGAGAGAGAGACAGAGACAGAGAGAGACAGAGAGAGAGAGACAGAGGAACAGAAAGAGACAGAGAAAGACAGAGAGAACATGTGCATTTACTCTAAATCTCCATGAGAACACTGGACGAATCCTTTTCAAGGTCTACAGGATTTGGGGACATTATATTTACATATATTTTTCATGTAACTTTAAAAGTCAAACAGCCTTATTTTAGTGTAGGACGTTGGGTTGTAATATTGCATTAGTCATGAATTTTCTTGTGTGCTTATTCTGAAGATTTCTCTTCTGATCTGACCCCTGCTAACTTGTTTTCTTTCCTCTTACCTTTTCCTCTTCCACTCTTTCTTTTGCTGATTCTTCTTTTCCTTACTTAGGATATTATTGGAAAATAATCACTTTGAAATACCTTTTATTTCTACATTTAAAAAGTTGAGAAAATAAAAATAAATAGCCTGAAGGGGTTTGAGGCCCCCATGGGGAGAGCAACAATAACAACCAACCAGAATTCCCAGGATCTAAACCACCAACCTGGGAACACACATACACATGGATGAACCATGGCTCCAGCTCTATATGTAGCAGAGGATGCCCTTGTCTGACATCAGTGGGAGAGGAGGTCCTTGATCCTATGAAGGCTGGATGCCCCAGTGTGGGGAAATTCAAGGGAGGAGAGAGGGGAGTGGGTGAGGGGGTGGGAGCATCCTCTCATAGAAGCAGGAGGAGGGGGATGGGATAGATGATTTCGGGGGGGGATAGGGAAAGGCGGATAACATCTGAAATGTAAATAAATAAAATATCTAATAAAAAAATAAAAGCAAATATCCTAGTTCTCTTATTACAATTTCTTCATTTTTTTCATCATTTTTTTGGGAATAGATTTATTGAGAGCCGTTGTAAGATTCACATTTATTCCTTCTGGTTCTATTACTATATATTAATATAAATAATGTTACCACCACTTTATTTCTAATACATCATAAATTTGTTTGTTTGGGGACAGAATATCAGTAATATAATTGAGAAAGATGATGTGTAATTTGCTTACAATAATATTGGAATAATGTCTGTTCTTAAACAATGATTGTCACATCTAACAACTTACATGACTTAGCAAAGCTAAGAAACTAGTGTCAGTGTTACTATCAAGTGAACTTTAGACCTTACTTTTATGGCATGGGCTTTTCACTGATGTCTTTTTGCTGTTCTGTGATAAAATTTAGAAGAGAGAATTATATTGAGTGGTATATCAATTTATTAATGTTTTTTAATCATGGGAAAGCATTCACAATATTGAGCCAATTTAGATACAGATATCATTTACGTACTTATTTTTTGCTACACTATTGATTAATAGATTAGTATCTTAAGTCAGTTTGTATTGGGAGGCAAGTAAATTTGAAACTAAAAGATGAATTCTTGATAGCTATTCTCAGAATGTGGTGACTCTACAGAGAGACTGTGTAAACCTTAATATCAGGGAGTCCCAGTTACTCTGGAAGAGAAGAGATTTTAGAGTAAGTGTGGTCCCAAAGAGTTCCATTAAAACACATACAGAAGAATAACAATTGATAGAAAGTTGTGTACAGAAAATGAAATAAGTTCACATAAAATCTAGCAAATGCAGTACATTTAGCAAGATAAAGTAATATAAGGTATCGTTACGTTTCCATGTCATGCCTTTAATACATAACAACAGTGATCTAGCTGAGAGGTGACAAGGCATATTTTTAAGGTTGAGGAACTTGTGAAGTGTAGTTTTACCCTCAGTTTTTATTGTACTACAGACATTTTTTTGTGACATCTTGACAACACATTTTTTTGAGAATGTATTTGAAAATTCTTTGGAGAGAAAATGATATACCAACAAGCATTAATATTATGTAATTTAAAATATTCTTCTCTGAGGAATGTAATATATTCATTAATTTTAGCTAGTTTTATAATAAAAGGATAGACCTTGGACATTTATGGTCTCAGGATGAAGTTCAAAGTATTTTCATGAGGAGAAAAGTTTATTTAAAACTCTTATGTGCAGATATAAAATAATTTAATTAAATGCTTAAGTTTCTATACAAGATGTTGAATGAAGGATGACACTTATGTAATTAAACATTTATTTTGCATGGGTTTCATGTCTCATGAGTATGCAGTAGTGATCTAATTTTAATTTAATTATCAGCACTACTAATAAATTTAGACACAATCAAGAGTAAGTCAATTTCAAATATTATTAATAAATTAGCACATCCAAAACCCTCTTAATTCTTCAAACACTAACTTTATTTGTTGACACATGATTATTGATGAATATCCTCCTATTTTCTAATAAAACAATATACCAAGTATCAATTAATAGTTGTAATGACAAAATAATTAGATAATATCTTAAAATAATTTAATCCTAAAATAAATGATAAACATTTTTTTTGTGTGATAGCTTATAAATTTTGTGTCTGAAAGTATCATTCTGCATGAATAATTTAGAAGACCTAGCTAATAAATGATACATTGTGGACTTGCTAATTTTATTTCCTTAAGCTTCAAAATTTAGTCTGTTATTAGGTTTATTCAATTATGAGAAAGACCATGTGTGTTTTGAAGTGGTGTGAGTATATGTGAATGTGTGTGTATATGTGCACGTGTGCACTGCATATACATATACACATTTATTAGAGACTAGAAGAGACAGTAAGATCTAGTGTGGCTGCAGTTACAGGTGGTTGGTAAGCTACCTGATGAGGATCCTAGGATCTGAAGTCTGACTTTTTTTTTCCAATTTGATTTTTTACCATTTTAATTACATACAAATATTGAGGTCAGTTCTAGGTTGAGGAACTAGCAATATAATAGATGCAAATAGTCAAGGAACAAACAAGGCAATAAACACAAATAGTCAAAGAACAAGCAAGGCAATAAACACAGTTCCATGATCACTGTTTCTAAGGGCTTTTCAGGATGACCAAAATATCTGGGCCTACTTCCCTTACGAACCCAGAGTCATTTTCATGTCTGAATCCTACTTATTTGTTCTAGCCTATGATTTAGATTCTTGCCTGAAATTACATCTTTCTTCTACCCTAATATTTAGACTCCTGCCTGAAATTACTTTCTTGTTGTAGCCTAATGTCAAATTCCTGCCTGAATCTCACTTCTTTGTCCATGGTCAATGTCATATTCCGGCCCACCAGCCCCAGAAGTTCTCCACACCTCCCCTCTCTTATTTCATAAACAAGACTGAGCCTGTCTTAGGTCATTCTGACAAGAATGCCTTCCTTACCTGTCATGGAATATGCATTATCAAAAGCAATGCATTTCTGTCTTATGTTGGTAAGGATCTGTGAATAATTTTACCTGTCCTTGGCATGCCAGCCTTTTAAATTAATAACTCTGTCTGGAGAGTCCATTTTCAGAGGGGTCCATTTTCAGTTTCTAGCCATGTACTTTGACTGCCAAAATGTTAATGTCGCCAAAGACAAGCTTTAACACGATGGGCAGGAATAAAACTATTCCCAGGACAAAAAGGGCTAGCATCATCAAGCTATATATGTCATTCTTGAAGCTTGACCAAAATGGAAATACTGACCTCAGGCCATGGATGATTTTATTAGCAGTATCTGATGCGTCAACACTCAGCAGGGCAGCATTCTTTTTTTTTCACCTTTTAAATAAATATTTCTATTCTTTTTTAAATTGGATATTTTATTTACATTTCAGATGTTATCCCCTTTACTCATCCCCCTAAAACTCCCTACCCATCCTTCCTCCTCCTGCTTCTATGAGGGTGTGCCCCTACCCAATCACCCACTCCTACCTCCCACCCTCGATTTCTCCCATACTGGGGCATCCAGCCTTCATGGGACCAAGGACCTTCTCCTCCACTGATGCTGGACAAGGCCATCCTCCCCTACCTATACAGCTGGAGCCATGGGTCTCTCCCTTTGTCTCCCAGTCTGGTGGTTTAGACCATGAGAGCTCTGGTTGGCTGGTATTGTTGCTCTACCCATGGGGCTGCAAACCTTTTCAGATCCTTCAATGTTCTCCATTGGAAACTCTATGATCACTTCAATAGTTATTTGCCAGCATCCACTTCTGTGTATGTCAGACATTGGCAGGGACTATAAGGAGACAGCTATATCAGACTCCTGTCATCATGCACTTTTTGGCATCTACATCAGCTTCTGCCTCTGGGATACAATACACAGGTGGGGCAGTCTCCGGATGGCTCCTCCTTCAGTTTCTGTTCCACACTTTGTCTCCATATTTGCTCCCATGAGTATTTTGTTACTCCTTCTAAGAAGAACCGAAGGATCTACAATTTGGTCTTTCTTCTTTGTGAGCTTTATGTCTTCTGTGAGTTGTATATTGGGTATTTCAAGCTTTTGGGCTAATATCCACTTATCAGTGAATGTATACCACATGTGTTCTTTTGTGATTGGGTTACCTCACTCAGGATGATATTTTCTAGTTCCATCCATTAGCCTAAGAATTTCATGAATTCATTGTTTTTAATAGCTGAGTAATACTCCTTTGTGTAAATGTACCACATTTTCTGTATCAATTCATCTGGATTCATTCCAGTTTCTGGCTATTATAAATAAGGCAATTTTATGAGATCTCATTTGTCAATTCTTGATCTTAGAGCACAAGTCATTGGTGTTCTGTTCTGAAAATTTTGCCCTATGCCCATGTGTTCGAGGCTCTTCCCCACGTTTTCTCCTGTTAGTTCTAGGGTATCTGGTTTTATGTGGATATCCTTTGTCCACTTGGACTTGATCTTTGTATGAGGAGATAAGAATGGGTCAATTTGCATTCTCCTACATGCTGACCTCCAGTTGAACTGGCACCATTTGTTGAAAATACTGTCTTTTTTCACTGGATGGTTTTAGCAACTGTGTCAACAATCACGTGACCATAGTTGTGCAGTTTCATTTCTGAGTCTTCAATTCTATTCCATTGGTCTTCCTGCCTGTCTCTGTACCAATACCATGCAGTTTTATTACTATTCCTTTGTAGTGTAGCTTAGAGATCAGGGATGGTTATTCCCCCAGTACTACTTTTATTGTTGAGAATGGTTTTCTTTATCCTGAATTTTTTGTTATTCCAAATGAATTTGAAAATTTCTCTTTCTAACTTTATGAAGAATTGAGTTGGAATTTTGATTGAGATTGCATTGAATCTGTAGATTGCTTTTGGCAAGATGGTCATTTTTAATATAATAATCACTATTTGCAGATGATTTGCAGTCAATGAGCATGGGAGATCTCTCCATCTTCTGAGATCTTCTTTGATTTCTTTCTTCAGGGACTTGAAGTTATTGTCTTACAGATCTGTCAGTTGCTTGGTTAGATTCACACCAAGGTATTTTACATTATTTATGACTATTGTGAAGGGTGTCATTTACTAATTTCTTTCTCAACCTGTTTATCCTTTGATTAGAAGAAGGCTACTGACTTGTTTGAATTAAATTTGTTTCTAGCCACTCTGCTGAAGTTGTTTATCAGGCTTAGGAGTTCTCTGATTGAATTTTTGTGGTCACTTACATATACTAGCATATCATCTGCAAATAGTGATATTTTTGACATCTTCCTTTCCAATTTGTTCCTTTGACCTCCTTTTATTATATAATTGCTCAAATATATAGACATACCATCTGCAAATAGTGATACTTTGACTTCTTCCTTTCAAATTTGTATCCTCTTGACCTCCTTTTGTTGTCTAATTACTCTGGCTAATATTTCAAGTACCATATTGAATAGGTAGGGAGAGAGTGGGCAGCCTTGTCTATTCCCTGATTTTAGTAGGATTGCTTCAAGTTTCTTTCCATTTAGTTTGATGTTGGCTACTGATTTTCTGTATATTGCTTTTACTATGGTATGGGCCTTTAACTTCTGTACTTTCGAAAACTTTTACCATGAAGAAAAATTGAATTTTGTCAAATGCTTTCTCAGCATCTAATGATTGATCATATGTTTTTTACCTTTGAGTTTGTTTATATAGTAGATTATGTTAATGGATTTCTGAACATTGAACCATCCCTGCATTCCTGGAATAAAGACTACTTGATCATGATGCATGATTGTTATGATGTGTTCTTGGCTTTGGTTTGCGGTAGTTTTATTATTTTTGCTTGGATATTCATAAGGGAGATTGTTCTGTAGTTTTCTTTTCTTTGCTGTGTCTTTGTGTAGTTTAGATATGAGCATGAATGTGGCCTCATAGAACGAACTTGGTAGTGTTCCTCCTGTTTCTATTTTCTGGAGTAGTTTAAAGAGAATTGGTATTAGGTCTTCTTGGAAGGTCTGACACAGTTCTGCACTAAAACCATCTGGTCCTGGGCCTTTTTTGGTTGGGAGACTTTTAATGACTGCTGCTATTTCTTTAGGGGTTATAGGACTGTTTAGATGGTTTTGATTTTGATTTAACTTTGGTACCTGGTATCTATCTAGAAAATTGTCCATTTCATCCAGATTTTCCAGTTTTGTGGAATATAGGTTTTTGTAGTAGGATTTTATGATTTTTTTGAATTTCCTCAGTTTCTGTCAATATGTTTCCCTTTTCAGTTCTGATTTTATTAATTTGGATATTGTCTCTGTGCTCTCTGGTTATTCTGGCTAAGGGTTTATCTATCTTGTTGATTTTCTCAAAGAACCAGCTCCTGGTTTCATTGATTCTTTGTGTAGTTCTTTTTGTTTCTATTTGGTTGATTTCAGCCCTGAGTTTGATTATTTCCTGCCACCTACTTCCTTGGGTGTATTTGCTTCTTTTTGTTCTAGAGCTTTCAGGTGTGCTGTCAAGCTGCTAGTGTGTGCTCTCTCCAGTTTCTTTTTGTAGGCACTTAGAGCTATGAGTTTTCCTCTTAGCACTTCTTTCATTGTGTCCCACATGTTTTGGTATGATGTGTCTTTATTTTAATAAATTCTAAAAAGTCTTTCATTTCTTTCTGTATTTCTTCCGTAGGCAAGTTATAATTGAGTAGAACATTGTTTAGTTTCCATGTGTTTGTAGACTTTCCAAAGATTTTGTTCTTATTGAAGGCCAGCCTTAGTCCATGGTGATCTTATAGGATCCATGGGATTATTTCAATTTTCTCGAGGCCTGTTTTGTGACCTCTTATATGGTCAATTTTGAGAATGTACCATGAGGTGCTGATAAGAAGGTATATTCTTTTGTTTTTGGATGAAGTGTTCTATAGATATCTGTTATATCCATTTGGTTCATAACTTCTCTTAGTTTCACTGTGTCTCTGTTTGGTTTCTGTTTCCATGATCGGTCCATTGATGAAAGTGGGGTGTTGAAGTCTCCCACTATTATTGTTTGAGGTGCAATATGTGCTTTGAGCTTTAGTAAAGTTTCTTTTATATATGTGGGTGCCCTTGCATTTGTAGCATAGATGTTCAGAATTGAGATTTCATCTTGGTTGATTTTTTCCTTTGACGAGTATAAAGTGTCCTTCCTTATCTTTTTGTATAACTTTAGGTTGAAAGTTGATTTTATTTGATATTAGAATGGCTACTCCAGCTTCTTTCGTGGAACCACTTGCATGGAAAATTATTTTCCAGCTTCTTACTCTGAGGTAGTGTCAGCCTATGACACTGAGGTGAGTTTCCTGTATGGAGCAAAATGCTGGGTCCTGTTTACATATCCAGGCCATGAGGCTAGGTCTTTTTATTGGGGAATTGAGTCCACTGATGTTAAGACAAATTAAGGAAAAGTGATTGTTGCTTCGTGTTATTTTTGTCATTAGAGGTAGAGTTATATTTGTGTGGCTATCTCCTTTTGTGTTTGTTGGAAGAAGATTCCTTTCTTGCTTTTTCTAGGGTAATTTACCTCCTTGTGTTGGAGGTTTCCCTCTATTGTCCTTTTTAGGGCTAGATTTGTGGAAAGATTTTGTGTAAATTTTGTTTTGTCATGGAATATCTTTGTTTCTTCATCTATGGTAATTGAAAGTTTTGCTGGGTATAGTAGCTTGATCTGGCACTTTTATTCTCTTAGGGTCTGTATGACATCTGTCCAGGATCTTCCAGCTTTTATAAAGTCTCTCTTGAAAAGGGTGGTGTAATTCTGATAGGTTTGCCTTCATAAATTACTTGACCTTTTTTCTTTACTGCTTTTAATGTTATTTCTTTGTTTTGTGCATATGGTGTTTTGCTTATGATGTGATAGGAGGAATTTCTTCTCTGATCCAATCTATTTGAAGTTCTGTAGGCTTCTTGTATATTCATGGGCATCTCTTTCTTGAGTTTAGGGAAGCTTTCTTCTATAATTTTGTTGAAGATATTTACTGGCCCTTTAAGTTGAGAATCTTTGCTCTCTTCTATACCTATTATCGTTAGGTTTATTATTCTCATTGTGTCCTAGATTTCCTGGCTATTTTGTGTTAGGAGCTTTTTGATTTTCCATTTTTTTGACAGTTGTGTCACTGTTTTCTGTGATATCTTCTACATCTGAGATTCTCTTTTCTGTCTCTTGTATTCTGTTGGTGATGCTTGTGTCTATGACTCCTGATCTCTTTCCTAGGTTTTCTATCTCCAAGGTAGTCTCCCTTTGGGATTTCTTTATTGTTTCTACTTCCATTTTTATGTCCTGGATGGTTTTGTTCAAGTCCTTCACCCATTTGGTTGTGTTTTCTTGTAATTTTTTTAAAGGTATTTTTGTGTTTCCTCTTTAAAGGCTTCAACCTATTTACCTGTGTTTTTCTGTATTTCTTTAAGGGAGTTATTTATGACCTTCTTGAAGTGTTCTATCACTGATATGAGAAGTGACTTTATATCCAAATCTTGCCTTTCCAGTGTCATTGGGTATTCAGGACTTGCTATGGTGGGAGAATTAGGTTCTGATGATGCCAAGCAACCTTGGTTTCTGTTGCTTTTTTTTATTGGAAATTTTAAGTATTTACAACACAGATGTCATACCCTTTCCCCCTTTCCCTTCCCTAGAACCCCCTATCCCATCTACCCTCCTCCTTTATGCTTTTATACCATTTTGATTGCATTAAGGTCAGTATTTTATTTGCAAGTATTAAGGTCAGTTCTAGGTTGAAAGTCTAGCAATACAATAGATACAAATAGTTAAGTAACAAGCAATACATTAAACACAGATAGTCAAAGAAAAAGCAATGCATTAAACCCAATTATGTGAACACTCTCACTCCCGTGGTCACTGTTTCTAAGTGCTTATCTGGATGACAAAAGTATCTGAGCCTACTGAAGTACCTGAGTCCTAGCCCAAAGCCCTAGAAGGAATCACAGGAATGTGGACTGAGGACAGTTGAAATAAGGGGAGTTTTCAAATTATTTACTAACAAGGCTGTCCAGTGAGATGGTCTTATGCAGAGGGGAGAAATTGCCAAGTTCCATCTTATTCACATTCTGGAGATTAATTTAAAAATGGAGAAGTGAAGTGCTTATCAAACAGTGAATGAGGGTTTTAGCATATACTGGACCAACCTTTTCTATCCTTCCTTCCTTTTTTTCTTCCTTCCTTCCTTTCTTCCTTCCTTCCTTCCTTCCTTCCTTCCTTCCTTCTTAATTTTCTTACTTTTTGTTATTATTTTTCCTTTAGTTTTATGTGGCAGGATCCTATACTCTAAGACTAGCATCTAACTTGTTTTGCAGGCAATAGCCTTGGTGCTTCTGCTTTCATATCATTAGTGCTAGGTTTGTGTAGATGTGTGCCAACACCTGATATTGGACTTGCCTCTTTACAGAAAGTCATAGGAGAGATAGAAGTGTGCCTATCTGCTGTAAATGGGATAGAACATAATGGTTTCAATATGATGAATTTAGGAGTGAACTGAAGCCAAATTATATTTATTTATGTTCATGTCCCATGCATTTGGAATAGTGTCATATATGTTTATGAAACAGACCTATTTGGCTACATACGAATATATAAGGAGAAGTGAAAATGTCAAAAACATTAATGATTTATAATAACATGAAAGAACATGTTTTACATATTTTAGACTATTTCAACATGTATATCTCTGCTGTACTTGATAAATTATTCTAGAAGATAAGGAATTCTATCAGTAAAACCAAAAATTTGCCTTATGAAACATGGGTAATCTAAATGACTTCTTGCTGATTGCTCTTTTTTAATGCAGGATGCCATCCAAGAATGCTGAGGTGCTCTCTTTAGGAGACAGATTCTTATTGAAAATGCAGAATATAGTATCTTATTTCATAAAAGCTCTATGAGGTTATCTAGTAAGCCAGGATATCATATTCCACTTGCCATAGTGTTTATGCAGCAACCTCCTTGAGATTCTCTTTTGATCATGTTCCTTCTTGTCATCATTTTTTCTGATCCCTTGAAGAACTATGGTCCCTTTCCCCAGAGCCATGCAAACTTCAAGAAACTCTCTCCTCTAGATTGCAGTAAAAAGTTGAGAAGGGAACATTTCTTCAAGTTAAACAGTACCTTCATAATACTTAAGAGTTTACTTGGGCTTCAGCTGACAAAATTTAGATACTAAAGATCTTACAAAGGCTCTAATCTTTAGGTTTTCTTCATATTTATAGAACAAACTTTATTTTAATTAATTGCTTTCATTAATGATTCATTTTTGTCTCCATTTTCTATCTATATCCTAAATTAATTTCAATATCAAACTTTTACTTTTCAAATTAGTAACCAAGATCAATACCTTAATAAGTCTCTCTCTCTCTCTCTCTCTCTCTCTCTCTTTTTGCCAAGAGGTTGAGAAGTCCTACTCATAGATGATGTCTGTGTTGCTCTTATGCAATGTAAATTGTTGTGATTTTTATTTGTAAATAATAGGCCTCATGCAATCACCTCAAACACTGAGGTAAACTTTTGCTAGGTTTGTAAAATCATTGTATAGCAGAAATAGTAATAAGTTTTAGAACTTTGATCAATGTTTTGCTCCATCATTTTTATGCTTTTTATAGTTCCAATCTTTTCTAGTTTTAAGTAACTAAAATATTTCATTTATAGGAGAAATCTAAAATAAATGTCTCACCTTTATATATATGCATATAGAAGCTTAGGTGATTTATTTTTGAAAATAGAAAGACAATCTAAATTTAGAAGTCATTTTACTTTTACACTCTCAGATGCAGACATTTTCAGTTTTTGTGTTTCACGTTTGCTCAATGAATTAAAGAATGAAGATTTAAAAAAACAAAAACTAGACCAACCTTAAGATATGTCACCACTACTACTGAGGCGTTAATTATGGAGAAAAGGGCCAGGTTCTCAAAGCCTGATGTAATACACTGATCAACACATCAGTACATAGACTTGTTCTGAGTATACCACCATTTAAAGACATTTAATATAGATTTGTATTCATTTGTATTGAATTCACACCACAGCACTGTAACTCCAGCCAGTACATTGGATATATAACATATGTCTTCTCATAGGCATATCATAGCTTTATCATTTTTAATGCTTTTACAATGACATATTGTATCTGCCTTTTGTATACAATTGTATCAGATGAGGGAAAAATCATGACATTTAGTCAGTAAGTGAACTAAAAAATCCACAACATTCTCTCTCTCTCTCTCTCTCTCTCTCTCTCTCTCTCTCTCTCTCTCT
>NW_021604634.1:9077551-9121707 GCF_004785775.1 Grammomys surdaster | reverse complement strand
TCTCTCTCTCTCTCTCTCTCTCTCTCTCTCTCTCTCTCTCTCTCTCTTTTTCTGTCACACACACACACACACACAGAGAGAGAGAGACAGAGAAACAGAGAGACAGAGAAAGACAGAAAGAGACAGAGAGAAAGGGAGAGACAGACAAACAGACAGACAGACAGACAGTGAATATCAATCACTTTTCATATTATATCATCATTGCTCTTTAGGGGAAGTGGTTTACAATCCTGGAAGCAATAGTTCATTCAACCCCTAGTTCCACAATGATATCCATCATATACTACTCAACAATGATTGAAGGCAGATAGTGAAAATGAGTATCCATAGCCTTTATAACAGTTGAACAATCTGCTTTTAGATTGTTGAATCTGATTTATTTTAAAGGAGCTTTCTATATAAGACATGTTGGATAATCCATTTTAATGAACCTTATAAAGTTTCCTAGCAAGTAGGAGATGCAGAATAAAAATGAAGAAAATAAAACTCTATAATGGGAGTGTCATTGCTTTAGGTGGTATTTAACTCATAACACAGGGAGCATCAAAATACGTGTCATCTAATGTACACATTTTCCAGCAGCACCCAAAGATACCTATCTCTTTCAAAATCTGTGTGTGGGAAAGATTTATTGTTTTAGGTTTGATTTCCATTATTAAGGTCCTTTAGAAGAATAGAGACAGACTTGATTGACTATTGGTGTATCCTCTTTACTTTTGCTAGACAGCCTTGTTGATCAATAGGAGTAAAACCATCATTATGATTGGGTTTAAGAGACTAAATGCACTGTTTTCTGATTCCAAAGAAAATTTAAACCAAACACAGTGGCCTAGACTAGAAAATGATCCATTGTATTATGTACCCTCTATCTTCCTCTTCAAAAATTAAAGAAAAACAATAACAATAATGTATTTCAAGTTATTTAAGTTAGCAGTCTCTAATATACTTTATTTCTTTTCCCACAGAGTTAAATGATGAGTAAAAAGTTTAAGGTTGCCACACAAACATTATTATTCACTAATTTACGTCCAATGTTTCATCTTCTATTTTTGAGAAACTGTTAAACATGTATTTTGAGTGAATCAATGAGTTTGTCAAAGAATGCGTTTTCATGATTTCTTAAAATGTAAAATGTTAAAATCACTTATTAATATGACATATTTATCTATATCAGTCATTGATCAATCATATATCCAGCATCTACTACCCATCTGTCTATCATGTATCTTTTTGTGTGAAATACAGATTCTTTAAAAATAGTTCAGAAGAAGATGAGTGGCTCATGTAAATAACTAGTTCAGTCAAATGCTTGAAAAGATCTTCCAAAAAGATTTCTGACTATTGGTCCATGTCTTATGTTGTCAAAAATGTGTCTAAAGGTTCAAATGATATGAATAGGAGAGCTTTATCTCTATTTGAAATTTGAGCAAACATGTAATATAAATATTTCAGGTTGGCATGGAGCTCTTTGTAAGGCTACTTGGAACCAAAGTAACCAGAGTCCTTTGTGATAGAGACCATTCAATTAGAAATAGATGTCCTACTTGAATCCTATCACATGGATATTTCTAACCAAGGAGTTAAAGTTTCTATATCCTGCTGCCTATTAATATCATGAGATGATCCTACCTGAAAAGAAGGACACAGGTCATGTGAAGTACAGATGGAAGTCTTGCAAACAACCTCTGCCAGACAAGTAAAGGGTGTTGGAATTGAGTACTTATCAACAACCTATAGCTCCTTTTGAGTGGTGATGTCATTGTATGCCTTGGGACCTGCTATCAATTAGGGTCAAGAATGGAAAATTTGGGGAAGGGTGTTGTCATTTTGTTTGAACAAACATAACATAAAATGTATTCATTCATGACAGTAATCCTGATATTAGTGGGACAGTGAAGTTAGCATTGTGTGGTTGGAACCCTACACCTCTATAAGGGTATTTCAAAGTTTATTACTACAAGAGATAAAGCAAGTTAATATAAGATAATGAAAATATAGAGTAATAGAGGCTGCAGTAATTATTTTCCAAAGGGAATGTATATCAAAGCATATTGTACCTTAAAATATGCAAAAATAATATAAAAATAAATATTTAACATCTAGCTGCTTCACAATAAGAAAGATTACCAAATTGATGTTGTTGTATGCTAACCATTCAATTGTAATCAAATTAAATTTTCTCATTTTTAACTTTATATTCCTCTGCATTTGGTAATTGGATTATTCATGACAAAATCAATAATAATTAACATTCTTAATCATAGAAAAATGCACATCTATATTTTAACAACTTAAGAGTTGTTCATGTTATCATAATCAGTACAGATAATATAAAATTTTATGTATATGTGATTTGGTAAATAAAGCTATCATAAAATCATAGAATCCTTCAAAAGATGTTAGGAAGTGGAAGTGCATTTCAGAAACATGGATGAAAATCCTTGTAAAAATGGAAGCTTATTAAAGCTTTTATAGTATATTTTGAGCAAGGTTTTAAAGAAAATTATCAATTGGAAAAATGCCACTTCATAATACTAAATGCATATTTTTTTACTTTCATTTAAACTATGTAAATATTTGACAGTGAAATCTAAATCATTAATGGAAATTACTGTCATGGGTTTTATGTCTTTGGCATTTATTTCCCCTGTGAAAAATATATGTATCTGTTATTTACTATTTAAGTTATACAAAAATAAAATTCTAAATATGAAGTAAATTATCTGATAAATTGATAATAACATCTCTTCTTTTTGAAGATAGTAGATTCATACTCTGTGCCTATTTGTAGTCTTTTTAATTTTTTGTAAGTATATCTTTAATCAACCTCAACATATTTAGAAATAAATATTATTATAAAATTTTATTATAGTTGTTCTATAAAATGAGGTAAAGTAACTTTGGCAGTCAGATAAAGATTCAGATTATTTAAAATTTTGTGGATTTGTATGCCAAGTCTGTTGTTTATCAAACTGACAATGCATTTTATCATAAAAGAATGGTCCTAGGCATATTTCGTATTACACAGGTCCATATCAGTCTAGATATTCTATTCATATAGAGCCTCTTTTTCTTAACTGCTCAGGCTACCACAGAAAAATGCCATTGACTAATTGTCCTTTATACTAGTAATTTATTCTAATAAAAATGGAGCTGGAATTTCCAGTGATACATGTAACAATAACACCTATTTAGTCAGCAGCATCTTTTATTAATTTTTAGTCACCAGCCATCCTGTGCTCATAACCTCATCTAGGCCCTATTATATTCCAAAGGCCTTGCTTTAGAACACAATTGTATTGGGGGTAAGGCTTAAATATATAATTTGTGAGGGAAATGGATATTCATTATATACATCATGTTTCCTTTAAATCGTACTACTACCCATATTCTCGGTCCGCACTAGTGTATCCAGATCCTTTAAGCTTCAGGATTATATATGCTTGGTTACTCTTGTGAGTCACTGGCAGTGGTCTCTTATCACTTGTCTTAGACCTGTTGGCATACTACCTTAAATTACTAGAACTGACACTGATCCTCAGTGAACCATGCCAAGTTAAGGGAGAAGTGAAGCTGAATCTCTGCTCTGATTCCATTGTCGCTACTGAGATCTGCTGTGGTTTGGATTTGCTGTATTCTTCTTAAAGTTTGTGTGCTAAAAGATTGATCTCTATATATAGAGAAGATTCCTTGGGTTTCTCTCAAACTATAATCAACTGGTATAAACCAAGTCTTATACTCACCTTCTATTATAGCCACAGCTGTAGAGAAGTTAGGATAGGATTGACTGTGTCATGACCAAATAGCATTTTACTGCCCTTCCTTTATATTCTTTATGTCCTGTCTTCTGTAACTATCCTTCATCCTTACAGAGGAAATTTAGGTGTCCCTGTGTCACTGAACATCCACATATCATATATTCTTCAGTTGTATACCCATTGATGAGCCGCCAAGTTTAAATTGCTAGTTCTAAACAAATAGTCACACAGAAGATATTGTTTGAACTCAGTTGTCTAAAACAGTGCTTCACAGGAAATTGTACGGAGAAGTGGGGTCAATAATAGTTAGATGTTAGGGAGTACAATAATCAGAATATACTTTATACATGCATGACTGTGAAAGAACAAATTCAATAAACATTAAAAAGTAAAGATATTTAAAATTTTAAATTATGTAAATGTTGTCCAGGGAAGTATATTTAGATTCAGAGATATTGAAGGCTCTGATCTGATCAGTGGATAAAACAAACAATTCATATATAATTTGATAACATTATGGAAAAGGGTCCTAGTTGGAGAAAGCAAGTTTACTTACTCACGGGCTATCATTGGAGTTATATCATGGCCTCTGTGTTTTCTTTCAGCCTCTTTGCATCCTGGCCATCTTGAGGTGAGAATCCTCCTTCAATATACATTTCCAAGACTATAATACCTTTTCTTGTCTTAGGACAAAAGCAACAGGACATGCCCACTTTCACCTAAAATCTTTAAAATTAGGGGTAAAAATCAAATTTTCTTTTTTTTTCTTTCAAAGATATTTTATTAGTTGTTTTTGACAATTCCATACATGTATACAATGCATTTTGGTCATATCAACACCTCTCTGTCCCCTTCCTCACAACTTAGACACTTTCTAAACTATGGAGTGAAGATTATTTAATCAGAACAGAATTTCAAGAACTCATACCCCCACTCTAGAACCAACAAACCAACCAAATCCACTGACTTTCCTCTTCACTATTTAAGTGTTATTAATAGTTCAAATGTGAAATTTTCTTTTATTATTGGATATTTTCTTTATTTACATTTCAAATGTTATCCCCTCTCCCCCAAACCCTCTGTCCTGTCCTCCCTCCTCCTGCTTCTATGAAGGTGTTCCTCCACCTACCCACCCATTCCTGCCTTTCCACCCTTGTATTGCCCTACACTGGGGCATCAAGCCTTCACATGAAAAAGGACCTCTCCTCCTATTGATGCCTGACAAAGCCATCCTCCGTTACAAATGCAACAGGAGCCACGGGTCTCCCCATGTGTACTCTTTGGGGGTGGTTTAGTCCCTGAGAGCTCTGGGGCATTGGGTTGGTTGATATTGCTGTTCTTCTTATGGGGTTGCAAACCCCTTCAGCTCCTTCAGTCATTTCTTTAACCCCTTCATTGGAGACCCTGTACTCAGTCTAATGGTTGACTGTGAGCATTTGCCTCTGAATTTGCCATGCTCTGACAGAGCTTCTCAGGAGACAGCTTTATCAGGCTTCTGTCAGCAAGCACTTCTTGGCATCCTCAATAGTGTCTAGGTTTAGTGACTGTATATGGGATCGATCCCCAGATCAGGCAGTCTCTGGATGGCCTTTCCTTCAGTATCTGCTACACACTTTTTCTCCATATTTCCTGCAGTGTTCCCCCATCTAAGGAGGACCAAAGCATCCACACTTTGTTATTCCTTCTTCTTGAGCTTTATGTGGTCTGTGAATTATATCTGGGGTATTGTGAACTTTTGGGCTAAGAGTCACCTAGTGAGTGTATACCAAGTATGTTCTTTTGTGATTGGGTTTCCTCACTCTGGATGATATTTTCTTTTCTTTTTTTTTTTTTTTTTTACATGCCCAAACACACACCCAATTTATTAACAAGATAGGCAGTGCAAGAGAAATGTCTACCAATGTTCACCATCAGAGAAACAGAACATAGAATGTAAATGCACAAACAGCATTTGAATTCAACAAAGGCTTTGTAAATTCAATTTGCATAACATTAGATTGAAATAACCTTGTATAGTTCTTCACAGGGGCATGAATGGGGTTTTTTTAAAGTTTTTTTTTAATTAAATTTTTATTGGATATTTTATTTACATTTCATGTTATCCCCTTACCCCATCCCCAACCCACCCAAAAACCCCCTATCCCCTCACCCCTCCTCCTGCTTCTCTGTGGATGTACCCTTAGCTACCCCCCCACTCCCATCTCCCCACTCTCAAATTCCCACCCCCTTCATGTGACCAAGGACTTCCTCTCCCACCTATGCCCAAAGAAGCCATCCTCCCCTACCTATACAGCTGGAGCCATGGGCCCCTCCCTTTTTTTGTTTGTTTTGTTTTGTTTTGTCTTTTTCAAGACAGGGTTTCTTTGTGCAGCCCGGGCTGTCCTGGAACTCACTCTGTAGACCAGGCTGGCCTCGAACTCAGAAATCTGCCTGCCTCTGCCTCCCAAGTGCTGGGATTAAAGGCATGCACCACCACTACCTGGTGGGCCCCTCCCTATATGGTCCCAGGCTGGTGATTTAGACCCTGGAAGCTCTGTTTGGTTGGTATTGTTGCTCTCCCCATGGGGTCACAAACCCCTTTAGCTCTTTCAGTCTTCTCTCTAATTCTTGCATTGGGAACCCCATGATCAGTTCTATGATTAGCTGTGAGCATCTGCCTCTGTATATGTCAGGCTCTGGCAGACCTCTAAGGAGACAGTTGTATCAGGCTCTTGTCAACATGCACTTCCTGGCATCTATATCATCATCTGCCTTTAGTGATTGCACATGGGATGGATCCCCAGATGGTGCAGTCTCTGGATGGCCTTTTCTTCAGTATCTGCTACACAGTTTGTCTCCGTATTTCCTCCTTCTAAGAAGGACCGAAGCATCAATAGTTCCTTCTTCTTGACCTTCATTTGGTCTGTGTATTGTATCTTGAGTACTGTGAGCTTTGTGGCTAATATCCACTTATCAGTGAGTGCATACCAAGTGTGTTCTTTTGTGGTTGGGTTACCTCACACAGGATATTTTCTAGTTCCATCCATTTCCCTAAGATTTGCATGAAGTCATTCTTTTTAATAGCTGAGTAATATTCCAATGTGTAAATGGAAAATAGTTTCTTTCAGGAACTTTTTCAAAAGAACAAAAAGGTGCTGGTAAAGGTTACATGGAGTACAAACTGTTAACAGCTCTGATTTTAAATACAGGTGATAGTTTTTCTAACTAGAATGCAGGGTACCCATGTAAGAGCATTGGAAGAAGTTCAACAAAGAGAATTAACTGTAACCATAAGCTCATTCATTCAAACTGACTCTAAACTAATCAATTATTTTTGTGGCCTAGAATATTAAGTATTACCCATAGTAATGAATGCCAGTTTTTAAATATCTTTTCCAAGAAACATTCTAGACTTTTAAAAAAAGAAAAGAGAAGAAAACAGCCAGTGCAAATACAGAAGATCAATTAACTCCATATCCAGTCTACTAACATAAAGGACAGTGCTTCACTTACAAACAATAAACTTTGACAAATATTGAAAGTCTATCAGCCATAAATGATAGACAAAATTAAGAAGCTTAAGTCCTACCTATGTTTATTCATTATTTCACATTATCAATCTGGAATCAACCACACCAGTGAAAATATTTACACTAGGGAATTCAAGTATCTATAATCCGGACACAAAACCAATTTTCTTATGAGTATGCTTCTTAAGGAAGTCAAAATAACTTATATAGAATATTAAATATAGGGCTGGAGAGATGAATTACCTCTTAAAAGCTAGACTCACAACCATGAATATAAGAATATTAATTATATCCCTGAAGGAAGGTTCCCTAAATTGCAGTCATTGCTGTTTTGCAGGTCTCTATTTTACATGTGACCAAGTATTGATAATTCTCTAAAATATATCTTAACATGGAATTTGTTTATAATTGGGTTTGCCCAGGAATATTTCTGGACATGCTATCTAAATATATGAAAAAATAATTTATATCCCAATTTGAGTAACTCTATTAATGTAATTTGCAGAGCAGAAAAAGTAACAAACATGAGCATCTTTGAACTGAGATCTTACATAGTTTTCTAATGGCCATATCTTTTAGAAAATGCTAATTCCCTTATCTGTCTTTTTCCCCACTAATTTATTTATTTATTTATTGAATTTAAATCATAATTACAGCTCCTTCCCCAAATTCCCCCTCACATGGCCCCTCCTGTAGGGCCATGAAAGGATAGCTTGGTTCCTAGCTGGGCACAGGCCTGGAACCCCGGACCCTAGTGGGACAATGACAGGTGTTCAGCCACACCTCCAGACCTCAGGCTCCTGACATGACATTGACCCATGATTTTCAGTCAAAAAGGGCAATGGAGCCCCTCCCTAAGAGAGGTTTACATCACCCAGCACAGGTAGAGGGTGTGACTACAGGCCTCAGCCTCGAGAGATTTACATTCTAATGAGATACCTAAAGGTCAGAGGGTGTATCCAATTAAGCATTCTTACCCAAACCTTCCTCCCTCCTCCCTCCCCCCTCAGTATTTAACTCAGGTATGCCCTGAGTTTTATGGGAATGCATCCAGATTCAACTACCATCCACCATGAAAATAAAGTCTGTAAAACCCATGGACTTCCTCCTGTCTTCTGGGACTCATCATGGGGAACTGCAGAGAAGGCCTTTAATGAGCCACTGTAGCCACAGCCTCAGCGCCTAACTTCCCACCTGGAGGACCTCTCAGTGTTCCAGCCACAAGCCAATCCAAGCAAGCTAGTGGAGCTGAGCCTTGATCCAGCCAAACGAGTGATGAACTGAGAGTCTCACCTAGCAGGACGCCACTGGAGCTCTCCCTCTTGCCCCTCTCAGCTGCAGGCTGGTCCACTTTCATGGCTTCCAACAGTGCCTGGGAGCCCAGGAGTCTGAGACCAGTTGATCCCCACAAGCCTTCTTTTCCTGGGGGCCCCATCCAAGAGCTCTGCGATCCTGCAGAACTTCAGACTGAGTGAGAACTCCCACTGCAGGGCATGGCCCTGTTGCATCCTCCCTGTGCACGGAATGAACTCAGTCGAGATACCGGAACTCCAGTCTTTTTGGAGTGGTGGGAATCACAACTGCCCAACAAGATTTAAGAACCCACACCAACGAGTGAGCTAATCATTCCCTGCACCCTCCTATCCATCTATGAGAAGTGGGAGATTTCCTTTAGGTCTAACCCTTCAAGTTATTGCAGGGACTAAGTAATCCATTCCCACTGAGGCGAGACAACACAGTCCAGTTAGAGTAACAGAATCTACAGACAGGCAACAGAGTCAGGGTAAGCCCATGCTTCAGTTGCTCGGAGCCTTACATGAAGACCAAGCTGTACATCTGCTATATATATGCAGGGGAAGGGACCTTTAGTTCCAGTCCCAGTATGCTCTTTTGTTGATGGTTAAGGCTCTGGGATGTCCAAATGGTCCTGGTTAATTAAGTCTGTTTGCCTTCTTGAGGAGTCCCTATGCCCTCTGGGTTTCTCAATCTTTCCCCAAAGTCTTCCACAAGATAACCTGACCTCCATCTAATGTTTGCTATAGGTCTCTGCATCTGCTTTCATCAGCTGCTGGGTGAAGCCTCACAGAGGCCTGTTGTACTAGGCTCTTTTCTGCAAGCATAGCTAAGTATGATTAATAGTGTCAGAGGATTGGTTCTTGCCCATAGGATGGATCTCAAGTTGGGCCAGTCATTGTTGGGCCATTCCTTCAGTCTTTGCTCCATCTTTGTCCATGCACTTCTTACAGGCAAGACAAATTTCGAGTCCAAGGTTTGGTGGGTGGGTTGGTGTTCTTGTGTCTCTCAACTGGTAGTCCTACACTGCTAGAAGTCTAAGGAAGAGCCATCCTCATAGACTCCTGGAAGCCTTCTCGATCTCAGATCACTGGCACATTCTAGAGAGCCCTCCCTACTGCTAATTTCCTTTCACTCTCCTGGCTTTCTCTCTCCAATAGTCTCCTTATATCTGATCCCTCCCATTTCCCTCCCTATCCCATCTCACACCCAGTTCCCTCCTTCCATCTACTTTTTATGACAATTTTATTTCCCCTGAGGGAGATTCAAGCATCTTCACTTGGACCTTCCTCGTTATTTATATTCGTCCATGGAGTGTAGCATGTGTATCCTGTAGTTTATGGCTAATATCCAATTATAAGTGAACACATAACAAGCATGTCCTTTTGGGAATGGGTTATCTTACTCAGAATGATATTTTCTAATTCTATACATTTGTCTGTAAATTTTTAAATGTCCTTGGTTTTAGTAGATGTATAGTATTCCATTGTGTAAAAAAACAAATTGAGGGGCATCTGGGTTGTTTGCAGTTTCTGTCTATTACAAATAAAGCTGCTGTGAATATAGTAGAGCAACTGTCCTTGTGGTATGGTGGAGCATCTTTTGTGTATATGCGTGGGAGTGTTACAGGTTTATCTTGAGGTAGAACTAGTCCCAATTTTCTGAGAAACTGCCAAATTGACATCCAGAGTGTGTATATAAGATTCCACTCTCTCCACCAATAGAGGAGCATTCCCCTTGCTCCACTTCCTGGCCATCCAGTGTTGTTGCTTGTGTTTTTTATCTTAGCCATTCTTATGGGTGTAACGTAGAATCTCAGAGTTATTTTGACTTGCATTTCCCCAGTGACTAAGGCCATTGAGCATTTATTTAAGTGCTTCTAAGCCATTCAAGATTCCTCTGTTGAGAATTCTGTATTAAGCTCTGTATCCCATTTTTAAATTGGGTTATTTGGTTTGTTGATGTCTGACATCTAAAGTTCTTTGTATATTTTGGATATTAGCCCTCTGTTGGTGCATGGTTAGTTCAATATGTGAAAACCCACCAATATAATATATCATATAAACAAACTGAAAGAAAAATAAAATCACATGGTCATCTTAATAGAAGCTGGAAAAGCCTTTGACAGATTCCAACACTCTGCCATATTAGAAGTAATGGAGAGATCATGGATACAAGGCTCAAATCTAAATACAATAAACGCAATATACAGCAAGCCAATATGCCAACATAAATGGAGCAAAAACTTAAAGCAATTCCATTAACATCAATGACAAGATAAGACTCTCTCTACATCTCTTCAATATACTATTTGAAGTTCCAGCAAGAGCAATAAGACAACTACAAGAGATCAGGGAGATACAAATTGGAGAAAGAAGTCAAATTATTGCTATTTGCAGATGATATGATGGTATACATAAGTGACCCCAAAAATTCTACCAGAGTATTCCTACAGGTGACAAACACCTTTAGCAATGTGGCTGGATACAAAATTAACTAAAAAGAAAAAAATCAGTAGCTCTCTGTTAAACAAACGATAAATAGACTGAGGAAGAAATCAGGAAAACACTCTTCACAATAGCCAGAATTATATAAAATATCTTGATGTAACTCTAACCAAGCAAGTGAAAGATCTCCATGACAAAACCTTCAAGTCTCTGAAAAAAGAAACTGAAGAAGATATCATAAGATGAACTGATCTCCGATTATCATGGATAGGTAGGATTAAAAATGGATAGTAAAAATGGATATCTGTCCTTACTCCTTTGTAAATCAGACAGGGGTACAACTTTTTTCATGGAAGCAGTATGTTCTAAATGAGAAAAGAAACATTACAGTGATCCCAGTAACAGTTACCTATTTTTGCTTTCAAATCACCATGGTTATGTCACAGTATTATTATTACAGAGGAAAATAATATATATTTTGCAAACATCCAAAATGGAGTCCATCACCCTGTGGATAAGCACAGGAGTGGACTTGAGAAATAAGTCAGGGGATTAAATTTACTTGCTGATTTTGCCGAGGACCAAAATTTAGTTCTCAACCTTCACAATGGATAGTTCACAACTCTCTTTAACTCCAGCTCTAGAGATATCCTCTTTTACCTGTGTACACAAACATACACATGAGTAAAAATAAACCTAGAAAAAGAAACTGTTTTAATATGTACACTTTAGTACTTCCCTATAGATTGTGATATGTGTGAAAAGAGATCACATTATCCAGCCATTTGTAGGATAACTGGTTAATCTTGCTCTTGCTGGCAAGTGTGTCAAGCCTCAGGTAAGAAGATAAAAGCTTGTTTACATTCTCCATATATATGATTAGTGGCCAAGACACAAGAATTGTATTCCAACAGTCATTCTTAGAAGTTGGTTAGAGACCATCAACAATCCCCCCTTACCTGCTAAACCACAAGCACTGAGAGAAGGTCACAATCAGTTTTTGTGAAAGCACTATAGGTAATTATGATGCACACTAAATTTGATAACAAATAAAGCATGTATTACAAAGAATAATACAGATAAAATGGAGAAGAATGAGTGAATAAAGCTAAATATTACGATATCCATAAGACTATGTATATAAAATTTATACATGGATCTTTTCAGAACAGTAGAACTTCTTGCACATAGTCTGAACAGGTAGATATACACCTATAAAGGAAAGAAAATTTTAAAGTGGCAAACAGATCAGAAGTAACTTCTTGTGGCTGTTATTTGGAATGTTTTCATTCCATGTTATTTCAGCTTTAAATTATAATTGACACATTAAAATTGTATATACTTAAAGCATACAAAGAGATGATTTTATAGGCATATACACTGTAAAGTGATTACTGCAATCAAGCTAATTAAAAATTTCTAACATCTCAAGCAGTTAACATTTTGTGTGTATATGATTCTTCTTAATCACACATCCAGATAGGAATGCTACTGGTACCTGTCGTTTACCAGGTTGCTTTACATGGCTTCCGTTTACATGGCTGCTTCCAAGATAAAGTTCCACAAATAGTGGTTAAAGCCAAAAGAACACAAATGAGATATTTTTGTCTTTGAAAATAAGACACATTTTGTATTATAGTATTGTCACATATATTTCAGATAAATGCTTCTTTTTTAAGCACCAAATTAAAGGTTTAATATTTTTGTGAAATAATTTCTATAATGTATATATGAATAATTTATAAGTAATTGATTAATTAATTAACATCAAACATTGCCTCCTCATGATCCCACTCTCACAGAAGGCTCCACCATCTCTCCTCTTTTCCTCTGAGAAGGTGGGTTCCCTTGTATATCCCCATTCTGGCACATCAAGTCTCTGCCAGGGTAGGCACATCCTCCCTCACTGAGGCTACACAGGGCAGACTTGTTGGGGAACAGATAACCACAATCGGGCTACAGTTTTAAGTAGAGCCTCTGCTCCAATTGTTAGGGAGGGGGCATACATGGAGACTGTGCTGAGCAGCTGCTACATTTGTGCCCAGGACCTCCTTCAAGCCCTGTGTGTTCTTTGGTTGGTGGCTCAGTCTCTGAAAGCTCCAAGAGGCCCAAGTTAGTTGACTCTGTTGGTCCTCCTGTGAGGTTCCTATCCCTTCAGTGCCTTCAATTCTTCCCCTAACTCTTCCTTAAGAATCCCAGACCTATGTTCAATGTTTGGCTGTTTGGTTTCAGTCTGCTGTTAGAGACAGTTATGCTAGGCTCCTTCTACAAGTGTAAGAGTATCATTAATAATGTCAGAGATTGGTGTTTTCCCATAAGTTGGGTTTCAAGTTGGGCCAGTTATTGGTTAGCTATTCCTTCAGTCTTCTCCATCTTTGTCCTTGCATTTCTTTTAGACAGTACAAACATTGTACTGAAAGGTCTGTGGGTGGATTACCGTTCTTATCCCTCCAATGGGGGTCCGGCCTGGCTATAGGATATAGCGTCTTTAGGTTACAGGTCCTCACTGTTATGCATCCTGGCTAAGGTCACCCGAATTGACTCCTGGGAGTCTCCCCCATCTCGATCTCCTGGACTTCCTAAAGAATCTCCCCACCCCACCCCCACCTCTGGCAGCTGCAGATTTCCATTTATTCTCCTGGCCCTATGGGTCTCTTGCCTCCTGTCTCTCCACATAACTCATCCTGCCCCACATTCTCCTTCCCTTCCCCCGGCCCTATCCCACAGACTTCCCTCTATCTCTCTGCCTCCTATGACTATTTCGTTCCCCTGCCTTTTTAAAATTGGATATTTTCTTTATTTACATTTCAAATGTTATCCCCTTTCCCAGTCTCCCCAACCTGAAACCCCCTATCCCATCCCCCCTCCCCTGCTTCTATGGAGGTGTTCACCCACTCCCACTCCCACCTATCCACCCTCGAATTCCCCTACACTGGAGCATCAAACCTTCACAGGATGAAGGGCTTCTTCTCCCATTGACGCCCTACAAGACCATCCTCTGCTACATATGGGGCTGGAGCCATGGGTCCCTCCATGTGTACTTACTCCTTGGCTGGTGGTTTAGTCCCAGGGAGCTCTGGGTGTGTGTGTGTGTGTTTGTGTGTGTGTGTGTGTGTGTGTTATATTATTGTTCTTCCTATGGGGTTGCAAACCCCTTCAGCTCCTTCAGTCCTTTCTCTAACTCCTCCATTGGGGACCCCATTGGGGACCCTGTGCTCAGTCCAATGATTGGCAGTGAGCATCCCCTCTGTATTACACAATGTCTTTGTTTCCCTTTCTAAGTGAGATCCAACCATTCTCTCACTTGCGTCTTCTTGTTTTACTTCATTGGGCCTGTGGGGTGTATCATGAGCATTCTGTACTTTATGGCTAATATCCACATATTAGTGAGTATATGACTGTTGTCCAACCTGTCACAGGAGTTTATGACTGCATGTTGGAAAATGTATGCAGTGAAGAAGAGAACGGAAAGTGTAGTAACCAGCACAGTGGAAAGCTACTGGTACTGGGCACGTGCTACCATTATTCACCTAGGCAGGAGTCTACTGATGATTTAAGAAGTTGCTGATGTTTCTAATGCCCTGCTTTATATAATTTAAATGAAGCAATAAAATATATTTAAAGTTTGAAGAGCTGATATTACACATTTTAACAACTACATCATGTTTCCAACATTAATCAAGATTAGGCCCTGCCTGTGATAATGAAAACTTGTTCTCCTGGTCGTAAGTACCAGTCTTTAGAATTCCGTTTACCAGGACATATCCTTATCTTTATTCTTCCAAATTAACTGAGTCATAGTTCAAAAAAATCTGTGCTTACTAAATTTCTTTTATCCTATAAAAATGTCTTTCAATATTGACATCCAACTGTCTCCTAAAGCCTTGGCTAAATTTGTGGAAATAACCAAAAATTTATGTTTAATACCCAAATTACTTATACTCTGTGACAATGAGACTTCTATTTTGCTTCATTTCAGTAACATTCTTCATAATAAATTTTGCCATTAATATTTACTTTGTGCATTGACTTTTTATATTTAAATGAAAACTATTACCATGTAATAATATACTTCGGTGAACAGAAACAAACTGTAGCTGTGCTATTGTTCAGTCTGGGGTGAGAGGATACACTTTTATACTAGAGCAATTGGATGTGAAATGAACTCATTATTTCCATTCTTGGTGCAAACACAGCAGTAGCAATAGCAGGGAGAGATTCCTACTAGTGATAATGAAGTTAACCTAACTTCCTGTTCATTAGCTTTATTAAATCATTCTTGAAGCACACATGCCTAGTGGAAAATGGTGATTAGTTTCATCTTTCACCCTGTGATCACTGTCCTACCAGATTAATACTCTAATTTATGCTTTAGAAACTTTTTATTATTTAGAGTCACTTTGCTAAAATTTGAAAATTATTTGAAACAAACGAATCCCGGCAGTTTTCTTAAGCACAAGAGGCAATAAAATGTTAATTGATTAGAATGATTTGGAGCTACTACACTCTGGTTAAATTTTAGTTACTTTGTGTATCTTTTTTAGTAGAGTTGCACAGAATTACCTTTAGTTACTATTAGCCATTAAATACTGCAAACACCTTTAATCAATTAGCAAGATACCTTACTTTTACTCTTCATGTCCTTAGTGTTGGTTGTGTAAATATGAGCTATTATTTTTCATGTTAATGTTATTTTAATTATTTTTAAGAGCATAATTGCCCATAATATTCAAAATAGAGATTAATTTGTTGTTGTTGCTTTTTGTTGTTGTTTCCTAGAGACAATGTCTAATGTAGCTCAAGTTGTCCTTAAATTCAATAAGTAGCAACAGATAATCTTGTGCGCCTTATATTTCCTGTTTCTACCTCCCACAGACCTAAGGTAACTGATATGTACTGCCAATTCTGCCTAAAGAAAATCAATTTTGTAAATGAGTTTATTATACATAGTTACCAAATATGTGTTTTAGGTCAACTATTTTAAATTTTTTATGTTTCTATTTTTTTTAAATAAAATGAACTCTATCAGTTTGTTGTCCTTTTTCCAAAGTGATATACATATAGTATTTTGGGGCAAAACTAAGATATGAACAAAAATAAAATTGTTTTACTGCACTGTATGGAACATTTTAGTATTATGAACTGGTATTTTTAAAACAGAAAATTACATTCATTGTTAACATAGTTAACATAGTTTAGAAGCAAAATGGTTAACAGATTTTTAGACTTTTCCCTGGGCATGGATATAGCTCAGCCAGTAGACTGCCTGTCAAGCATACACAAAGATCTGGGTTTGATTGACAGCACTGCATTAGGATGTAGAAATAGGAGGATTGGAAGTTCAAGATCATCTTCAGATGAATAGATAATATAACACCAGCCTGGGCTACACAAGGCACTGTGTCAATAACAAACAACAATTTGAAGCTTCACAATATTGTAATAATTGTAAAACGTGCTTCAGCTTCAATAAATGTTTTGCTTATTATTCCTATTCATCTTTAGCTCTTTCCTATTTACCTTTTACTTTGGCTAAAAAAAAAACATGTTAACTGGCCTATATTTCAACATATAATTTTTAGTAATCAGAGATGAAGTTAAGTAGTTGAGGTGAGGAATAATATAAGTAATCTTGTAAACATTATCATTTGAAATCTTGCATAACAGGAGTAGCCTTGAACAGTTTTTGTATCATGGCAGAATTTTCAGACAGCAAAGCAATATATAAGTATCACAGAGTTCATCACAAAACTTTGTTTGGTTAAATTGCTTAGCAGTAAATAAATAAAACTTCTACTTCTCAAGAGATCAACGGTTATAGTACTATAAAAGTGAAATATGAGACTGACCTGCTACCTACTGGGCTAGAAACCCAGATGTCATTCACAGAGAATGGATACAGAAAATGTAATACATTTACATAGTGGAATATTACTCAACTATTAAAAACAATGAATTCGAGAAATTCTTAGGTAAACGGATGGAACTAGAAAATATCATTCTGAGTGAGGTTACCCAGTCACAAAAGAACACACATGGTATACACACACTGATAATTGGATACTAGCCCAAAAGCTCTCAATATCCAAGATACAACTCATAGATCACATGAAGCTCATGAAGAAGGAAGTCCAAAGTGTGGGTGCTTCAGCCCTTCTTAGAAGGAGTAACAAAATTCACATGGGAGCTAATATAGAGAGAGCATGGGACAGATACTAAAGGAGGGGCTGTCCAGAGACTGCTTCACCTGGGTATTTATCCCTTGTGCAGTCACCAAAGGAAGACAATGATGTGGATGCCAGGAAGTGCATGCTGACAGGAGCCTGATATAGCTGTCTCCTTAGAGGTCTGCCAGAGCCTGACATGTACAGAGGCAGATGCTCACAGCTAACCATTGAGCTGATCATGGGGTTCACAATGGAGGCATGAGAGAGAAGACTGAAGGAGCTGAAATGCTTTGCAGTCTTATGGGGAGAGCAAAAATATCAACCAACCAGAGCTCCCAGGGTCTAAACCAGAAGCTTGGGAGCATACAGGAAGGGACCCATGGCTCCAGCTGTATATGTAGGGGAGGATGGCCTTGTCGGGCATCGGTTGGAGAGGAAGTCCTTGGTCCAGTGAAGGCTGGACGCCCCAGTGTGGGGGAAATCGTGGGTGGGGAGGTGGGAGTGGGAGTGTTGGTGGGGGCATATCCTTATAGAAACAAGAGGAGAGGGGATGGGTGGAGGGGGATGGGGAAAGGGGATTACATCTGCAATGTAAATAAAATATCCAATAAAAAATGTAAAAATCTGAAGTATCATTGTTTTCTCAAACAATTTAACTGACAAAAATCACATTTTATAATTAAATTCTGTATTATTACGTCCTGAAAGTTAAGTTCTCTCTAATAAAATATATTTCCCAATTTAAATTAGTATTTGGCATATTAAAATGTAATGAAATTTTAGGTCCCTATTTTGATTTAAAATACATAATATGTCTGATTAGGTATTGACTCTACTTATACACATGATGATATTTTTAAATATATAATAATAATCTAAGTCAAAAGTTTCAAAATTAACGAGATGCAATTTAACTTTCATTGATTTTGTCCACATTTATCTTGCAATTATTGTTCTATTTCTAGTATTTTCATTATTTGTGTGCTACTTTAAAATTGATGAATCCATGTCCTATTTTTCTGATCATTTTGAGATCAATATAGTTATTTAAAGCTATAACAAAATATAAATGTGTTTATAAAGTAATAAAATATGGAAAAAACAAAGAGATGAGTAAAAAAGATGTTCAAAATACCTTTGCTATCATATTGAAAAATAAACAGTGACAGCTATATTCAAATCTAGCCAAGGTAAATTTTCAAGAAAGGAAAAAGTAATAGTCCTGAAAATTTTGATATAATGTTGGAAAATGTTGTGTAATTGTTAAACTAGTTGACTGAATACTGATATATAAGCCAGATGATTTACTTAGACACTTTAAGGATTTCTGTGTTAGTAATAAAGAAGAAGTTGCTTCATTAATTTAAATGGTAAATCAAAGATTACTAAAGCCAATCTATCATAAAATATATTAGTTTCTATCATACTTTTTATTTCAATACATAAAGATAGTTTTATAGTTCATTTTATTAAAAACATTTCATTTTATTAACTTTTCTCAGATTAACTTTGTGTATGTGTATCTTTTTGGGTGGATATGTCTATATGATTTGGTGGGCATGTGCATATGAGTGCAGGTTGCCATGGTGGCCAGAGGAACTAGATTATATTAGGACATAGGGTACATGAAGCTACAAGACACATGACTCATATTCTAATGTTGGAAATTGACATCAGAAATGTCTTCTGCTGTAATGACATGGCTAGTGTCTTATGTTCCATGAAACACTTAACCACAGCGTCTAATTTTCTTGGAAGAAGATCTTTAATTATTACATATAGGCAACATACAATTCAACCTAGCATTCACCTATGTCTTGTACCCAAAGTGTCAGATTTATCTGAAGTTCTGCTCATTTACTAGGATGACATATTCAGCACATTTATAAATTTAATACTTTAGATCAGATGTTTATGTAGATTTCCTTTGCTTGGGACTAAGATTAAAACATTAGCCTATTTATTTATGATGTTTATCCCTCTACACAAAGACATTTATTGCATGTGAGATGATACATGTAATTTACATTAAAATACTTTGAAGAGTACTTAGTTTAGTTGCATGTAATTTATTAATTTCTATCACTTCTTTTTGGACTTACGTTTTAAAAACATACATATTAAAAATGCTTTTCTCAATGTGTTCTTCCATATGTTTGTGGGCTATCACTTTTTTAATTTCGATTCAGAGAATGTACAGTATATTTTTCCAAATTCTAAGGTGAATACTTTCATACACCCATTGTGCTGTAAACTTCAAGGATCTTTAAAATACACACACACCAAAAAAAAACCCTACTTTATCTCATGCCTAGTCCATCATTTGTCTCATTTCTTCCTGTATCTGGGAAAATTGAGTATGTCAGCACCACAAAGCACACTGAACATCCAGAACTTGAAAGCATGAGTGCCATTTTATCGCCCCATTATTATTGTTGAGACTAAGGCAACAATTAAAGAGTCTTAGAAAATAAAAATGGTGTCTTGAAAGAGATTAAATAAAACTGCATTCCTCTCAGTCATTTCCATCCCCCAGTGTTGAATCTTTTGTTGCCAGACCCAAGGTCCCTCTAGTTCTTCTGCTTTGAACTTTCAGTTTTTCTTTCTAGTCTATCTGCCCTCTCTTGTGACTCCAACCTCATACCTACTCTCTACCAGGACCACACTATGTTAGGCTGTGTCTAAGTCAAAAATAATAAACCTCCTGGATGTTCATCAGCTGAAGAGTTGATGATAAAAATGTGATACCTTTATAAAATGGAATGTTATTCAGCCATTATGAAAAATGAAATTATAAAATTTGTAGATCAAAGCATTACTGAACACTCATCAGAGACACTTCTTGTAACAGATGATAGTTAACAAAGCAACAAGACCATGGGAGAGACTTTGTATCATTTAGGTCCTCTTGAAAAATCTATGTGGAAAAGAGGGGGAAAGATTAGTAATGTAAGGTGGTAAAATAGCATCTTCCACAGAAAACAAGACTAATAACACATATAAACGTACAGAGATTACAACAACATGTACAATACCTGCACAGATTCAAACCACAAAAAAAAAACAGCAACACTAAGAAAGTGAAGTGTACAAGAATTGGTTTGCAGCCTCTCCAAGGTTGTCAACCCTATTTCCTTCCATCTTGGGACCATTATTTGGGTTCTTTTTGCTTTTTTCTGCTGGTCCCTGGCTCTCAAATAGGCGCACTAACTCTGTGATACAACAGATAAATAATTTGGTAGCAAAACCTACTCAGATACATTATCATAAGTTAGCTATGGAGAACCACGAGACTCAAGATGAGGTTGTTACTTTATACAGGGTGTTTCCAAAACCCATCTCCACCCAACCAAAAAGGGGGGACTTCTGCCCCTAGACCAAGCAGAGAGTGGCCACCCAGAACCCCCTCTGACAGGCGATCTGAATTCTTGCTTAGGCTGTGAGGCTAAGCACTGCAAGGGCATATCAATAAAAGATAAAAATATCTATCTGGGTTCCCTGAGGGACAAGCCTGACTGCATAGGGGTTGATGTCAAAAGTATCCCCTCTCCAGGAAAAAGACATTGGGACGGGTATGGCCCTCATGGCTCCCTGATGACAGGGGGACTGGAGCCATTACAAGGTCCCATTCAAGTACTGGAGGTCAGGCCTCTATCCCCACCTTTGAAAGTTTAGAATTGCCACAGCCCGTCTATACTTAGAGAAGGGAGGAGATGTCAGGGGCAGCCCTGCTTACACACTGTAGGCCTAAAATCAGCCATAGGCCTAAAATCAGCAATAGGCCTGTCATACATGTATACTAACACCAAGTCTTGGGTCTCAGTGGAAAAACATTGAAACAGATATCTATAAGCTAATGTCAACGGGCAGCTTTTGTGGAAATTTATAAGCCTGAGTAGTCATAGACCTTGTAAATAGGTAGCCTTGGCAGACAATAGCAACTTAGATAAGGACAAGCGAGTCATAGGCAGAGTCATAGTGAATTGTCCCCTGAACCTTCACCTAGCCGATACTCAGTTCTGAAGCTATCTGTATTCCCCCTGAACACCCACACTCCAGTGTCATTCCCTTCTCCACATCCTGCCTTTCTGTGTTTATAACCCCTGTGTGAATTAATTACGATTTGAGAAAAAAGTATATTAAAAAAAAAAAAAAAGAAAGTGAAGTTTACATTAAGTCCCACCATTAACCAAGAAACCATTTGCAGTTTATTCCTACAGGGGAAAAAATCTGTTTTCTCCAATGTAGTGTCAGTGGGTATATCAAGTATACTCCAGGGCAGGCCACATGACTAGGAGTCTTTGGACAATGCAAACTGAACTACATGGTTATATGTGTACCTTTTGTTTTGTCTTATAGGAGTATTTTTGTCTTATTTTGTTTTTATTTGATTGTTATAAGTTTGTGTTTTGTTCTTGTTGTTTGCTGAGATAGCAAGGGGAAGAACATGAAGTCGGTTGTGTAGGAAGGAAGTGAGAATATAAACAGAGGTGGAAGGGAAAAAGAACATGATAAAATATAGTATATGAAAAATTACATAAAATAATTATTAAGAAAAACTCCAGACATTACAGAAGACTGACTCTGAATTGAGAAATATATTGATGATAATCCTTTCATCCATACTTGGTTGAGTACTTTATGTCAACGTTTGTTGAAGAGAAAGACACTTCTGTGTTAGAATGGCTACACAGAGTAATAGATTCACACATTATGGGCACATAAATTTGGGGAGTGTTGTAATTGGAGATTGTTTCCAGATTGTGGGGAGTTTTTAGTGTTTTCAACCATGTTAATACATACTGTGAATATCTCAGTTCATAGTTGTGCATTTAAATCCATTACAAGACAGATTAATTAACTTTCACTAATTCTTAGCTATTGCATTTTCATGACTGACAAAATCTTAATCAACTTTTATTTTTCTGTTATTTGGTAATTTGCAACATGAGTTACAATTGAATTATAGTTACATTTGCAGTAAACTTGCAACTATATTATGAACAGGGGGCTATGTGGTGCTTTTCATGTGCCTATAAAGTCTTGGGACAGCTTACAAGGTACACTCCACCCATGAAAGCTTTAAATTCCAGAAATTCTTATTACATGTTGGGTCTTTAAAAATTACCATTTTATAAAACTATTAAGTGACTTTTGCTAGTGAAACATGAACAAAAGTATGTACAAAGATGTAGAGACAAAAACAATGTGTGTATATAAAAGCAATGAAACACACAAGAAGATTCATTAGATGATAATTCTTTAAAAGGAGAAGACTTTTAGAAATCAACATTGTTTTATAATTGTAATATATATATATCCTATCCATCTTTTAAAACTTATCCTTGGTTAGTCTATGTAATTACAGTTTTCACAGTAAAACTCTGCTTCATGTCTCTTCTTTTTCCATTTATAAAAATTTTGAGTTTGCACAAATTTAAATGTCATGGAGACCTGCAATATTGTAATATTGACAACATATTTCCAGATATGAACACAGAGAAAAGACTTGACAAGTACATGAAACATTAAATACCATCTGAAGACCCCCTAGTTCAGCATATATGAAAATGAATGATTCCTAAGTATTGGTAACCACCAATAAATGAATATTGTTTTCACTGTGTGGCCATTCTTGACTGGATTGTGTGTCCATAGAGATAACCTGGTTTTTGCATAAGAAAAACAAAACACTAGTGCCTTAGTTATCTATTTTTAAAAATAATCTTTGTGTTTCTGTGTGTATATGCATGTGTGTGAGAGAGGGTGAACATGCAGGTACAGGTATGTGTGATAGCCACAGATCATAGTTTAGATGTCTTTCTTATTCACTCCATACCTAGTTTGTAAAACAAAGTTTTTCATAAAAACGTGAAGCTCACTAATGTGGCTAGGCTACCTGGCAAGCAAGCCTCAGGGTTCTTCCTGCCTTTATAGGTATAACACTGCTCACCTTGCCTTTTTATAATTTATTTATATTTTTATTCTGGGTTTGGGAATGGAAATCAGATATTTATGATTACATGTCAACCGCTTTACTTACTGATGTCTCCGATCCTACTTTTTGGATTTAATAAATATTGTATTTTTAATTTGCATCGTTTTTATGACTTAAGAGAAAAAGCCTTGACAATGTTAATTAAATTTTAGTTACTCCTGAAGGTAACTTCAAAGATTGAATAAAGGCAAGGTATTCTTTGCAAACCATGTCATAGACTCACTTTTGTATGTGTTAATTGATTGATTGGCTATAGCTAGATGGTTTATTATGTATTTATTTATAGTTTTTCTTTATTTTTCTCATATAATACATTTTTATCACCGTCTTCTCTCCCTTCCTTTTCCCAACCTTCCTTTATCCTCCCTTTCCCTCAGATCCACTGCTCCTCTGTTTCCTTTCAGAAAACAACACACCTCCCAGGAATATGAAACCAAGCATGACATAATAAGATGCAATAAGACTAGGCACAAACTCTCACATCAAAGCTGGATTATACAACCCAATAGGAGTAAAAGAGTCATAAGATCAGTCTAAAGAGACAGAGACACATCCACTTCCACTGTTAGGAGGCCAACAACAACAACAAAAAAAAACCAACAACAACAACAAAAAAAAAACCAGGCTAATGTAGAGGGCCTAACGCAGACACATGCAGGATGCCGTGATTACCCCTTTAGGCTCTGTGAGCCCTTATGAGCCCTTCTTAGTTGATTCTGTAGGCTGAGTTCTCCTGGTGTCTTCCACCCCTCTGGCTCCTCCAGTCCTTTCCTCTAGTGTGCAGGGTTCCTGGAGATCTGCCAAATGTTTAGCTGTGAGTCTATGTATCTGCCCCTATAAGCTGCTGGAGGACAGCCTCCTGATGATGATTGAGCTATTCACCAATCTTTCAGGATAGCAGAATAACATTAGGAATCATTAACTGAGTTTTCTTTTTATCAGTTCTGCTTAGTTCAATCCTGGGTATCTAAGCTGTCTAGTTTCACAGACCTAGCTATACAAGCAGTGTTGTGCAGGGGCTGTCCCCTTGTGGATTGGGCCTCCTTTGACAAGTCATTGGTTGGCCATTCCCACACTTGTGAGCCATCATTGTGCCCATTCATTTTTCAGGCAGGATAGCTTACATTTCAAAGTTTTTCTGGTTGGGTTGGTGTCCTAGTCCTACTATTGGCAGCCTTGCCTCATTAAGGAAGATGGCCAGTTCAAAATCTAAACCCTAGGAGTCCTCTGTAGGGTCATCTTTATAAATTCCAGGAAGTTTCTACTGCCCTAGGTTTCCACATCACTCCATAAATGCCCCTTATCGCAGTTGTCTCCCTCTCTGTACTCTATCTATCCCATCTCTCCTATATGAACCCTCCTGTTTCCATTCTCACTCACCCCCACTCCACCCAAAAAGTCTATTCTATTTTCCCATCTCCAGGAAATATGTCGGTCCACCCTAGACATCTCCTCTTTATCTATGTTTTCTGGGTCCATGGATTGCATTGTGATTATACTTTACTTAACAGCTAATGTTTTGTTTTCTGGGTCTGGGTTTCTTGTTCAGGCTGATCTCTTTCTAGTGTTGGTTGTTTCCAGTTTCTTATTATTAAGGATAAAGCTGCTATTTACATAATTGAATGAGTTGTAGGATGGGATGTCTTTTGGATATATATATACCCAGGAGTGTGTTACTTAGATCTTGTGGTAGATTGAGCCTCAAGTTTCTGAGGAACCGCTATATTGATTTTCATAGTGACTATATGAGTTTGTACTCCCCAGCAGCAATGGAGGAATATTCCAGTTGCTCTACATCCTTGACAGAATGAGCTGTCACTTGGGTTATTGATCTTAGCCATTCTGACATGTATAAGACTGAATCTAAATGTAGTTTTGATTTGCATTTCCCTGATGGCAAAAGACGTTGAACATTTCTTTAAGTGTTTCTCATACATTGAGATTCCTCTAATGAGATTTTCTACTTAGATCTTTATCTCATTTTTAATTGAATTATTTGATTTATTGATGTCTAGTTTATGGAATTATTTATATATTTTGGATATTTTCCCATTTTGTAGGCTGCCTCTTGTAAAATTATTGGTGTGTTCTACCTTATAGAACCTTTTCAGTTTCATGATGTCCTATTTATTAATATCAGTTGACTAGGTAGTAGCCTTTTAGATGTCTGTAAACTGAGTACAACCTACATTTTCAATTGGTGTTACATTCTCTTGGGTCATGTTTAATTTTTTCTTAACATTTTTTTAGAGGTAATGCATTCTAGCCAGTAAATAACTCTAATGTGTACATTGGGTCCCATTGTCCAAGGAGTTGATTTTTTTATATGGGTTTGAACTCCCCTTAGACTGATTTGTCTTGTGCAGGCACTCCACACATCACAAGCTACAGGAGTAAATATAATAAATGATGGCAGCAACAGCTCAGCCTTCTCTTAGGTAATATCTTTATACACAAACTGGAAAGTCCTGGTTTTTACCTGTCCCTTGATAGCTCTCCCCGATGGCTGCTGACAGCTTAGTTTACATAATTTCTTAATAATTCATAAGATGATCATTATTTCTCATAAACATTACAAAATTTCTTATAAAGAAAAATGTTCATCATTCCTTAATTTCAGGAAATTGCTGCTGCTGTGGTAAAGTAGAATTTGTTTCCACAGTACCTCAGTTTTGAATGAGTTTATTAGCAAGATTATGAACACTTGAACACAACTACATAACACGCCTTTCTATTTCTCCTTGTCTTCCCTCTCTGCCTCTTCCTCTTTCTCCTCACATCTAGGATGGTTAATGTGGGACTGCATAAGGGTATCCTGGGTCATGGTTGAGCAGGTACTTAGAACCCCGAGATTCTCTGTGGAATTCCTCATGAGAACTGGCAGGAGTTCGGTCCCTCCCATCACCTAAGATCCTGAAAAACAGTCACAGATCTCCATAGAGTCACCCAGGCGATAGGCCTCAGGCCTTAGAGATTTACATACTAATGAAGGCCAGAGGGCAGAGCAAATTAAACATTCCTCCCCCCAGATCCTCCCCTAATCCTCCCCCTTTCTCCCTCCCTATATAACTCGGGACGGCCCTGAGTTTTTGGGGGATACGCCTAGATCCATCTATTATCCGTCATGTCAATAAACCTTTTTGGAACCAAGGACCTCCTCGTGTTACTGGGGCCTGCCGCCGCCAAGGCCCTCAGGCCGCTGGAACCGTAGGATCTCCCTCCCTGATGTGGGGACCCTCCACGGCGGCGGGCTTGCACCGCTGTGGCGGCCTTTTTTAAATTTTCCCCACAGGTTAAATTCAGAAAATTTACCAATGTATTACATCACAAGTTATCCTTTTTGTGTTGGAAGATTTAATGTTCACTTACTTATTTTTAAAAACACAGTGTACTGCCAGTAAACAATAGTAACCTTGCTGAACACATGCCTATTTAAATATTAAGATATTCACTTTGAATATTTTCACAGTTCACCCATATACTTTTCTGAAATATACAATTACTATTTTACATGAAAGAATTTTTTTTTTAGATTTTACAAAGGATAAAAATCATGAGAGATTTACTGCTCCAGAATTTATTTTTTTCACTATACTTTATTTTAATATTGACAGTTTTTGATTTTCCCATAAATGATTCTTATTTTTTTAATAAAGAGTAAAGATAATATTTATCTCAGTTGAAAATAATAACTTATTTAATGAATCAAAGAAACAAGTATGAATTCACTACAGTTCACTACAATTAACCTAAAGTATGAACTGTCATTTTTTTTTTTTTTGTAATTTAGTTTAGTGTATATGTTCTTTTTGACAGATAAATACTTGACCTTAGTCTTTTTTTCTCAAACTATATAGCTACCTACTGATATCAAAAAAATATATATACTTCTTTGTGTTAAAAAGTTCTATATTCCTTGTGCTTTTGCTGTTAATGTTCCATATGATTTTGTAAGTGTTTAGTTAGCAGTAGAGCACGGAGCAAGGAAAATACTTTTTCATCAGCACCTGTAACACAGCATCCATCTCTGTGGATAGGTCTCTGTACTGATTCCAGATGTTAGCTATTGTGAAATATGCTGTGTAAAGATTAGAATATGATATCTCTTTAGTATGAAGGCAATCTTTCCCTTGGCTATGAGCACAGAAGTGGGATAGCTGCTTTACAGATATAGTTTGGGGCTTAAAAAATAATCTTCGTATCTTTTCCTATAATATACAATTATGAAGATAAAATACAGTGTATATAATTTAGTTTGTCTTCAAAATACTCATAGTGCTTTATTATCAATTTATTTCACTTGACATCATGAACTTATTAAGATATGTATGGATATCAAATTCCTTTATATTGCTGAACAATATAATATTGTGCAAATACACCAGCTAGTCATGCTGTAGGTATCAGTTGATGAGTATATATAATGCTGCTGTAAACATTCAAGGACATTTTTGATGTGATCATAGCTTTTCATTTCTCTCAGTACATCTTAAAGTCTTGATCTACTTGATCATAATCAATAGATAATGTAATCTTCAAATGTCAATCATTAAATATTAAAAATATATTTTTTACTTTAACATATAGTTGAATTTAAATTTTTAAAAATTTAAGTATAAAATACTTTTATATTGTAAGGCATATTTGGAATAGTTTTACAGAATTTATAGAGGTTCTTTTACATAGCAAAGGTTTGGATAATCACTGAATAAATAGAAGTTGGTAATTGTTATAGAAATTAGATTCTAGCCATGAGGATAAGACTTATGGAAAGACCAAAGAGTAATTGTGCTGGATCCAGCGTCACCATATATCACCAGTGTTCCTCAGACCTTAGTTTAAACACTGACTACTACACTTGGCAATTCATTTCTTTGCTTTGCTATGAGTAGAAATTTGAGAGTTTTTCTCTACAAAAATGCAAAAATCTACTATTTTGGGTTATGTGGGCCATAAAAGTAGTCTTTTATGACTACTTGCTTCTGCTACTACAGCAGAAAATCTTCATTGACAATATGCTCATGAGTGTGGCTGTGCTCCTATAAAGATTTTATGGAAAGCAATATTTGAGTTTTGTGTAATTCACATTTCTCATGATTTCCCAGGTACTTAAAATGAAAAAAAACTATTCTTATATCTCTATGTCATACATTAATTAATCTTGCCTTCAATCTGTTTTCTTATACCACATCATATCCACAATGCAATTTATAAAATGAAACATTCAGTTTAGAATTTTTTGATTAAGTAAAGATTATCAATTTAAATTAAATCTACCTGCACTAGTATTTTCCTTACTTATTTTTGTACAAGTAATATTGAGATGGAATCATGGAATATGATTCATCCACAATCATAAATAATCATTCCACTTTGTCAATCTGCTTACCAAGCTTCAATAACACCAGGAGTGGTTTCCATTGATTAGTTTACATCAGGAGTTTTGTGTTTTATAACCCAGTAATTTGACTTGACATAATGCTCCCAGATTATTTTCATTTTATTGCTTAACAATTTTACATTATGTAAATAAGTACTCTGTGTATTCACCAAATAATGAATATTTTTATTACTTCTACTTTTCCTCATAAATTTTAGCATACAATGTTTGGTATTGTGTATCTGTTTGTGAAGTCATATATTTTCATTTATCATCAGAAAGCTTAGCTTGCATATAACTAGACTACTTTTTTTTGTGCAAAGGCTACAGACCGAGTCAGACTCTTAGTCCCCTTTCTAGATCAAATGTTGTTTTCTTGTCCTTTCCTGTGTTGTATCATCATAAAACACCATCAATATTCATTATTACTATTTTCATGACTAAATTTTTTGAAGAATGTACATTTGGTAAGAGGAGAGAACTTATTGATATAAGGGAGTAGGAAACTCACCTATAGTTTGGAACACAGTATAAGTCTTCTCATTTGGGACAACTTATCCAAGGACATTTTTCCTGTACTTGACATTATTCATGGGATTCCATGAAGTAGACCCCAACTCTGCTTTCTAGTAAGAATGCTTCTCCCAAAGAAAGCTCTAATTTCATAAGTTTTACAGTGCCAATAAACTATAAATAGACCCTTCTTTCCTGTATTTACTTATATAAGCTTTCTATTTAAATGTAAAATATAATAAATTTGTGCCTCTTTAGACTGAGAATGCATTACTCAGACTGTAGCACTACCCAGAAATCATTAAGTCATCTGAAGCACACTCATTAGTTATATAACATTACTTAATATCCCCTTTGATTGAAACTCAAAAGCAGCATCGCTTTAGAGTACTTGGCTGTGCCTATATTGTCTTATTAATTATTACATTTTGGAAAAGAAAGAGAAAAGAAGTGTAATTTTTTTTTTTGCCCTGATAAGTCCACAGAACAATGGAGGATGAGTCTAGATGCATAAGGTATCAAAACTTCACAGACAGGCTGAAAGAAATCACCTGAATTCTAGTATAAGGGGGAATTATTTGCAATGAGTGTAGCCAATAGATTCAGCACCATCTCTCTTCACATGCATGTACATGCCTATTTTTTTGAAGTGAAAGAACACTATTTAATTTTTTTTTCTTTGTATAATATTTTATTTTTCAAAGGAAGTGATAATTTAAATATATTTTGATAATATTTTCTCTCCCCTCAAGTTCTTCCAGATCCTCTTTACCGTTCTACCCATCCATATTCAAGGTTTATTTTTAATCAACAAACAAACATAATCCAATACAGCAACAAACAGAGATATAGGTCTCAAAGATATCTGGATTATATCAAAGCAGCACAGCTTTGTTACAGACCTTGATGCTATCTTGTGACACTATTATGTTTTGGTTGGTAGATGCTAGTGCTAAGTTAGAACACTCCAGAGAAAAACTAGTGTCATGTTCGTTCATTCAGATGACTTACTTAATGGTCACAAAACTGTTAGGTTAGGTAAAGTGGAGGGTAAGGAATGCCTATTAAGACAGTTAAAGAGAGCTTGAGATAATTTGGCTCTGGACCAGTAACATTCAAACAACCACAGTCACTGAAGTCCTAATCAGTTAATGAGCCTTACAGAAAGTTCCTTGAAAGGAGCAGATTTCTTGTGGCCCACAAGTCCAACACACTTCGATGATCTTGTGACTCTTATTTCACAGTTCTGCAAAATCTGTTCCCACAAGTGATGGTGTTGATGATATTCTTTACTTAGGTCATCTCATTTAACAGATTTAGTATCCTAAGAAAGGAATCAGAGAGTATGTAATCTGGTTGGTAGTTAAGACCCTGGGAGCTCTGGGGGTTCTGGATAGTTGATATTGTTATTCTTCCTATAGGGTTGAAAACCTCTTCGGTTCCTTCAGTCTTTTCTCTATCCTTAAAGTAACATTATGATGAACTATAAAGATTCCAACTTGATTAAGAAGTACCATTTAACAGATGTTCCTAATGCTGCTCAGATAAATACAAAGAGTACACATGGAGAGACCCGTGACTCCAGTCACATATGTAGCAGAGGATGGCTTTGTTGGGCGTCAATGGAAGGAGAGACCCTTGATCCTCTGTGCGCTCGATGCCCCAGTGTAGGAGAATGCCAGGGCAGAAAGGTGTGAGTGGGTGAGTGGGTGAGTGGGTGGGTGGGGAAACACCTTCATAAAAGCAGGGTGAGAGGGGATGGGATAGGGAGTTTCCTGGGAAACCAGGAAAGGGGATAACATTTGAAATGTAAATAAAGAAAATATCCAAGAAAAAAAGAAAAAATATGTATGGTTATATAAAAAACATTCTTGTGAATTATTTCCATGTCAAAACTATAGCCCCTATATATATATCATTCATATATGTTTTCCTTTATCTTTACTGTGGTCATACTATTTTCATTCTCTATAGAAAACTACCACTATACAACAATTTCTAGACATTCTTGTTTTTGGTTTTGAGCCTAATCTTTGACAGCTGAGCTCTCTCTCCAGCCCAAAGACATCCTTATTCAAAAAATAATTTCACAAAATTTTACTAAACTATGAACACATTGAAGGGCACTACTCTGAACTGAATGTGTATAGTCTTCAACTTGAAGAGGTTTAAAGCCAGACTACAGTTGATGGTTTCAGGATGTATTCATTACTTTTCCGTTGCAATGATAAAATAACAGGACCCCCAAAAGCTCATAGAAAGAGATTATGTGGCTTATCATTCCTGACAGTTCTTCATAATGGCAGAGAATGCATGACATGTCTGAAGGAAGCAAAAAAAGACGGGAAAGGTATAAACTCTTAAAGCCAGCTCCTAATGGCAGATTTCTAGAAAGGCTGCATCTTACTAAAAAAAAAAAAAAAAAAAAAGATCTATAACTTCACCAAACAGTGCCACCAACCAGAGACAAGCATTCAAATAGAGGAGCCTGTGAAGACCATTTCTTGGTCAATTTACTCACAGAAATTTGTAGCTTTGTTAGGTAGCTGGTTTAAATGAAATCCTGAATGTAAACTCCATAAAGGAATGCTGTCCTTATTCAGAGTTTCTATTGTCCACTATGGCAGGACACAGTGAGGAAACATTTTTCTATAGACATAAAAGTAGGCTCTCATTAAGATGAGAGTATCTGTACTGTGATTGCACTTGTACTTCCTCCTGATCTAAGCTAGAAATAGTAAAATGACAGCCCTTTTGTCTAAGTTCCAGCTTTTTAAATTATTGCTAGAGAGTCAATAGGGAATCATATAACTGAATGCGATTGCTTTGAAAAAAAGTGTAACAATAAATGTTTTAAAATGTGAAATGATTAAAAATTAAACCTGAATCCCAATCATAACAGTTTGAGGTATTTTATCCAGAACTCATTTGTGTCTCATTCCAGGACATCTTGTAAATTTATTTCTGAACACTCATGCAGGCTTTGCACTTCACTTGTCTTCTTGCCAACAGTGACGACAAAGAATACTTGAAACACCTTGCTCCTACTGGAGACTATGAATGCTATAATTGCAGAGTTTTTACTTTACATACAAAGTTTCCAGCTTTTATAGAAATACAATAGTTTTACTGCAGAAAACAAAAACAATGCTTCATATTATTTCTCAGAATGTCAGGATGCAAGCAGCATATTTTTGGAATGCATTATGCTATAGTGTTAACCTTTGCAAGTTGTTGTTTGAGTTGATGCCTGGAGTGTCATAAAGTAAAACCATTAATGAAGTTTTACATGTAACTAATGTAGAATTTCTAGTGATTTTTGAAATGTCTCTATTTATATGAAGTTGGTATTTTCATCACTGATTATAAAATCATAATATCAATCAACTTTAAATACTGATGAAGATGTTTTATATCCTGAACTTATCACATTCTCGGCTGAGAAGTGTCACATATTGTGTTCATCTAGTTCAGGATAATGAAGATGTCATTTTTTAAAAAAACCTACAAAAACTGCATGTATTCAAAAGAATTACTCTAAAATAGATTTATCTGATTTAATTACAGTTGATATTTGCTTTGTATGCCTGCTTAATACCTGTATACATAAGTTCACATAATACTTTTAGGGGAAAGGAGTAGTTTTGAATGAGAAAGATGGGAAAGGGTTTAGAAGCCCTGGCACAAGCACCTAAGCTCTGAAGTTCTTTTATTGCAGACAGAGATAAAACAAAATACTACTGTTAAAAAATAAATAAATAAATAAATAAATAAATAAATAAATAAAATAAAATAAAATGAAGCAATAAAACAGCTCCCAAGGGCATTCTGTTATATTCATAGATCTGTGCCTTGCTTCCCTATCATCAGAGAAGCTTCCTTCTGCAGCAGATGGGATCAAATACAGAGACCCACATTCAGATATTATGCAGAGAAGAAGGGAGAGAGAGAAGAGAGAGAGGGAGAGGGAGAGGGAGAGGGAGAGGGAGAGGGAGAGGGAGGGAGAGGGAGGAGAATGAACTTGGAATACTAAGCTCTAAATGGGATGTCCCATTAAATCTTTCCTTCAGGGCTCAGGAAACCCTAGAGAAGAGGATGCTGAAAGAGTGTAAGAGCCAGGAGGAATGGAGACACAATGAAAAAAAGATCCTCTAAATCAACAGTGTTAAAGCTTGTATGAACTCACAGGGACTGAGACAGGGCCTTGCACAGGCCTGTGCCAGATGTGATCCTACCTAGTGCTGGAGGGAGAAGTGAGCACATACCCCATCCCCAATCAAGAAACAATCTCCTATTGGCAAACACTTGCAAATAAAAATTTACTTTCCTCCAAGGGAATATTTATTACTGGGGAAACAAACTATTCCTAAGCATAGGCTGCATAGGCAACAGTAGATGGCAAACAGAAAGTGAATTCAAAGGCATCTCCAGGGTTCCTGGTCTCATAATCTATAGTTTTTTTTTTTAATTTATCTTACTATTTTCACTTTATTCTATTTTATACTTATTTCTTCTCTCCTGTTGCTCTATTAGTCCTTTGCATATATATAATGGCTTCCAGCTACTGCTTTTATGAGATTCCTTAGTGAGCAAACAAGTGGTTCTCCTTTTCTTTTGCCTTCCTTGGAGTCATTTTATTCTGTTTTGTCCAATTCCAATGTTTCTTTTTGGTTTATCTTATTATGTTTTATTATCAACACTTAGAAGCCTATTTGTTTTCTAATGAGAAATAGAAAAGGAGTGGATGCTAATGTGAGAGAGGTGGAGAAGCTGGGAGGATTAAATGCATGGGAAGTAGAGGCAGGATATAATAGGTGAGAGAAAAACTATTTTTTAATAAGAGGCAATAAAATAAAATACATTTCAAAAGGAAAATTAAGCAGCAGAGTCTTTTTCATTTGAGTAAAGAACACTGGTCCTTTCTCTTGGTTTCATGGTTAATATCCGGAGAAACAAGGATAGTTTCAAGAAGTGTTGACATAGTCCAGGATATTGTTTTGATCTACAAAATTTTATTATTCTATGAGTAACATTAACTGTAAGTTAACAAATGACATTTTCTGAATTTTAAAAAAAACTGAAAATAAAAGCCATTCCTATCAATCCTTTAGTCTGGGTGCACTAATTCATTTAACACACACACACCATATGCACACTCACAGAGATACACCCCTACACAATACCACCAGAACACACAGAGAACAATTGAAAAAAAATGAGGCAAAGTTTTCTAAACCAATTAGGTAGCATTTTTCAGTAAATGCATATTATTTGTCAATGATATTAAGATGTTTCTGAAAAAAGGCTTTAAAGATCAAATTGCAATGATTGCTAGACACATAAAAATGCAGCAATTTTTTTCCACAAAGAATCCTTCATAGGAGGACATCAATTTCAGTTTTTGCTCTTGGGAACTAATGAACACAAACAATAATTTTGAAAGGTGACAAGTTTTGACTCTCGAATGAAATAAGAAATAAAAGCAAACTATGTTCCTAAAAAGCTTATTTATTGTATGTTTAGTTACTGTAACTGAACATCTTACTCCACTCCAGAAACACACGAAACGAAATACTAAGTCTTGTGCATTATACAACAACTGTTTTAGATTCAGTTAATTTGTAAACTGTGCAATTAAATATTGATGAGTATGCATTGTTTATCATTAACAATGAAATTATTTTTAACTCAAATATAGCTGTGTTTGTTAACAAAATGATTCATAAAATGCAATATCCCTCATATAATGTATTACTCTAATGCATATAATACAATATTATTCATTCATTTTTTCTTTTTATTGATGATAGACTCTTCTATCAGTCAATACATCTTTATCACAGTTTCCTCTCCCTCCATTCCTCTCAACTCCCAACTACCTCCCCTCTACCCAACATTCACTTCCTCGCCATTTTCTCTTCAGAAGAGTAGGCCTCTAAAACAAGAGACCCAACAAGACAAAAACATGATAAAATAAAACAAGGCAAAAATCCTTTTATCAAGGCTGGACAAGTCAACCCAATAGCAGAAAATGAGTCTCAAGAGCAGGCAGAAGAGACAGAGATAAATCTGCTCCCAATTTAGAAGTTGCACAAACACCAAGCTAACAGTCACACTTACACAGAGGCCTGAAGCAGACCCATGCAGGGCCCCTGTGCTGGCCCTTCAGTCTCTGTGAGCCTATGTTAGCCTTGCTTAGTAGATTGGATGGGCAATGTTCTCCACGCCTTGTAACTCTTCCCAAAGACTTCCACCAACTGGTGACCAAATCTTCATGTGTGAAACATTATCTTTCAAATCATCACATGTTTAAAAATGTACCGGAAGCAAATTTAATGTAGTAATTTATTACAATGGGCTTAGGAAAGATGTTTTAGACTGACCAATTTAATGTCTAATACATATGCATATACAAATATATACAACATATATCTAGAAAAGACCCTTTGGTGCAAAACCTATACTACCACTCAAAAATTAAAATTATATTCTAGTGACATACACATGAGAACAGATATGCAGTGAGACATTTTTCATATACAAGTGAAGACAAACACTAACTACATTGAATATATTTGATGTCAAGCCTAGGGTTACAGTTGAGAACAAGGAATCTTTAACTAGTTACTTATTTTATAACAAACTTACTCCCCAGACACACTCTACAAAATATAATAAAATATCCCATTAATTTTGAGACTGTTTGGTTTATACCAACCTACTGATTTATAATGCAGTGATTTATAATATTTATGATTAATATTTTACACATAAAATTTTCACTGGTAAGAGTGGAATAAAGAAATGAAGTTGCTTTTTAGTCCCTGAAATTAAAAACAATTTAGATAAATGGGAATTATTACTCAATAAAAGTTAACAAATTTTCAATGGAAAATTATGCATTAATATTCTTAAATTCAGAGTGATTTAATATTTATAAAAGAATCAAAGTAATTTTCTTTTTCTTTTTTCCTGATTTCTTTTTTCTGTTGTTTCTCTTTCAGCTATGTCATAACTCAGAATAGTGTGTGTGTGTGTGTGTGTGTGTGTGTGTCTGTTTGTGTATAATTTGTGTGTTCTGCTTTATTGGTGTTTTTTTATACACTAATTTCTTTAAAGGTTATTAGAAAGGCTTCTAGGACAGATCCATCTCACTTCCTGTAAATCTTCTCCTCAAACTGTGTGGTGTGTTCAGCAATAGAGATTTATCTTCTAGTTTTAGGAGACAATCAAGGGTAAAAACAATAGATTATATTTGATTATTGCTTGGTTCCCCTACCTCATGACCCAAAGGGAGTTACCTATACCTCGAAATATGTCTTTTGTTAGACAGCCTATGGATTCTGAGGGAAGCATTATCAGCCCAAGTGATATAATTTCACAATATTATATACATATAAAATATGTATGTATGTACGTATGTATGTATGTATGTATGTATGTATGTATATGAAGTGTGTATATAGTGTATGTGATTTTAGATAAATATAATATATATATATATATATATATATATATACTTTTTATGTTTTTTCAAACATTTTAATGTTATTTATTTTCCTTTCTTCCTCTGTAATGTTATTTCTCCTCTTTCAACATCTACCCTTCTCCTTCTTTCCCATTCTGCCCTTCATATCACTTGTATACTGCTATTACCATCTCTAGAGCTTCTACTTTCCACATATGGTTTTCTTTTTCTTTCATGTCTTCTGTGGTTATTCCAGGTTATATACTTATATCTGGAGATTGGGATGTAGAAAACATAAATGTGAGAAGTCATGTGGAGTTTATTCTTCTTGTGTATTGGTTACCTCACTCAGCTTATTTTCTCTTTCTTTCCTTCTTCCTTCCTTCCTTCCTTTCTTTCTTTCTTTCTTTCTTTCTTTCTTTCTTTCTTTCTTTCTTTCTTTTCTTCTTTCTTTCTTTCTTCCTTTATTTTTTACACTTCAAATTTTTCTCACCCCACCCTGTCCATCCTCTGACTGTTCCACTTCCCATACCTGCAACCCACCCTCCTGTCTCCACAAGGTTGTCCCTATCCCCCACCCCCACTCCACCTGACCTCTAAACTCCCTGGGCTCTACAGTCTATTGAATGTTAGGTGTATCATCTCTGATTGAACACAGACCTGGCAGTCCTCTGCTGTATGTGTTGGGGTCCTCATATCTGCTGGTGTATGCTGCCTTTTTGGTGGTCCAGTGTTTGAGAGATCTCTGGGGATTCAGATTACTTGAGACTGTTGGTCCTCCTATAGAGTCGTCCTCCTCCTCAGCTTCTTTCAGCTTTTCCCTAATTCAACCCCACAGGGGTCAGCAGGTTCTGTCCATTGTTTGGTTGCAAATATCTACATCTGCATCTTTCAGCTGCTTGTTGGGTCTTCCAGAGTTATGATAGGGCCCTTTTTGAGAGTACTCCCTAGCCTCAGTAATAGTGTTAGGCCTTGGGACCTCCCCTTGAGCTGGATCCTACTTTGGGCCTGATCCTGGACCTTCTTTTCCTTAGACTCCTCTCCATTTTCATCCCTGTAATACTTTCAAACTGGACCAAACAATTATGGGTCAGAGTTTTGACTGTGGCATGACCACCCACTTCCTCATTTGATGCGATGTCTTCCTGCTTGAGGTGAGCTTTCTAAGTTCTCTCTCCCTATTGTCTCTCACCTCCCAGGTTTCTGGTGCATTTTGGAGGGTCCCCCCAACCACCTACCTCCCTAGGCTTCCTGTTTCCATTCTTTCTGCTAGCCCTCATGGCTTTAGTCCTTTTCCCTCACCCAATATTTTCTACGTTCATGCATTTAGCTGAAACTTTCTTGATTTCATTTTTCTTTACAACTAAATAATACTTCATTGTGTATATGTACCCTGTTTTCCTTATCTTTTCATCACTTCAAGGACATTTGGTTGGTTTAAATTCCCTACCTACTGTGACCACAGTACCTACAAACATAGTTGAGCAGATTTCTGTGGAGTAGGACATCATGCCACTTGAGCATATATAAAAGAGTGGAATGTTTGAGTGATATGGTATAGTTTTAGCTCTTTGAGATTTCTTTCTGGTTTGCAGAGCAGATGTGTCAGATTGTAAACTCATGAACAAAGATTTTTGTTTTTCCATATTGTTATTTGGATTTATCATCATTTTTTTCTTTCTCCCTTTTTCTGTTTATTGAAAATAGACTTTTTTCTCACACATTATACCCAAATTATTGTTTTCCCCTATCTCTTACTCTTCCCAGTTCCTACATACCTTCTCTGCCATCCATTCTCTTTCTTTTTATCATTAGAAAACAGACTTCTAAGGGATAAAAATAAAATAATAAAATATAATAAAACAAAAGCTACCACATAAGAATTGGACAAGACAAACAAACAATAGGAAAAGAACCTAAAAGAAGATATAAAAATCAGAGATTCACTCATTTGCACACTCAGGAATCCTTTAAAAACATTAAACTGGAAGTCATAATATCCATGCAGAGGACTGCCTTTCAGATCTGTGCGGCCCTCTGAGTGCTACGTCCATCTCTTTAAGTTAATATGAGCTCTACTCATGTCGATTTAGATAGAGAGCTTGCTTTGATTTTTGTCCTCTATTCCCTCTGTGTCTTACATTCTTCATGCTTTCTTTTCTATAGAGCTCCCTGAGCCCTAAGGAGAGTAATTAATTAGAGACATCCCATTTAGGGTTGGGTTTTCCAAGGTTTCTGAAACTCTGCATAAAGTCTGGTTGTGGATCTCTGTATTTATTGCCAATTGCTACAGGAGAAAGATTCTCTGAATGCTCTGATGAATCCCCATGACACTTATCTATGTACAGAACAATGTCATTAGGAGTCATATATCTTGAACAGTAGTGTTTGATCTTACCCTAGGCTCCTGAGCTATCTAGTCTCTGGTTCCTGGTTGTTAAACAGCGTTGTGTAAGGATTCACCTCATGGAATAAGCCTTAAGTCAAATCATACCCTGGTTGTTTACTCACAGAGGCTTTATGCCACCATCCTTCTAGCATAAGCTATAGTCAGTACAGTATTATGGGTCAAAGAGTTTGTAGCTGGGATGGTGCTTATGTTTCTCTTTGGTAGAGTGTAGAGTGCATTCTTGTGAAAAGACACTAGAATGTAGGGAGACAACCAAGAGTAGCAGCAATAGATTGTAGTGTTTGGGAAGTTTCTTGGTGTTCTCCGACCAACAGCCTTAAGGATAAGATTAAATGTCAAAGTTGTTTTCACTTATACTTCCCTAATTGCTGAGTATAATGAACACTTTTTGAGATATTTCTTAGCTATTTTTATTTCTTTTTTGAGAGATTTTTGATCAGCATTATAAACATTTCTACCTGGTCCATTATTTTCTTGAATCTTATTATATTTAATGTTGATGATTTTATGTATACTGGATATTAATCCTGTCAGATGTATGTATATTGCAAATTCTCTCTGTTTCACTCCAAAATATTACAGCAGGCATATCATTCTAAACATGGAAAGTCTAGGAAATTAACAACAATTGAAATGAATCTTCAAAAATAACATTGGAATTCTGAAATAACTGAAATGGTAGGGAAATAGCCACTGCCACTATCTCTCTACAAAGACTCAAAGAACCAAGTACTTCCCCCAAAAATTTAGTGTATAAAAATGACTGAGCGTAACACAAATATGTGATAATATTCAGTGATAGAAGTAAGACATCAGAGGTCTCCTTTTTCGGTTTCAAAATAAGTAACTTTTAAATAAAATTATGTCCACCAAAATGGACGTGATTGCTTCACGAATTGAATGTTTATGGTGTAAAATGATAAGCACTATATCTGTGACATTTAAATAGTTTATTTATTTATAAACAAAATGCAAGGCAAATAACATGGAATTTGAGATGTTAAAATGTGAAGAAAATACTATATACTAAATATATCTTGTTAAAACAAAATAGGAAAGTAAATGCATTGTTCTTAAGCACATCTTTTACTAAATATCCCTGTCCTGTATAAAATAAAATCTTTTCATATATCTATTTATCAAGTATGTAATTAATCTATATCAAATACTCATTGTCTTAATAATTTAGTTATTTCTCATTGGTCAAATTACTATGGATCTAATTTTATACTATATCTATATTTATAAATAGAAAATCTTATAGTCAGTAAAAATATCCCCATTTTATTAAAACAATCACAGGAATATTTCTAAATATATTTAACTTTTGATGATGTAAATGGAGATATGAACTTCATAGTTCATTATTGAAAAATCTACAATATATCATGTTACTTCTGTTTTTGAAAAATTTTAAATAGTTTAGCTAACTTTCTCATTTTGTAAGAATGATGAATAATTCATGGTGGGTGCTGAGACAGTCATGGAAGTTTCATGGTTGTTACCCTTATGTACACAGGAGTCAGAGGCCGGCATAGAAGGCATGGAAGGCACATGACTGTTTTCCTAATGCACAGAGGAGTTAGAGACAGTCATTGAAGACACAAGCCAATGACCCTAATGCACAAAGGAATCAGAGACAGTATAGAGTGTAGGTACATCTGGCTTCTGTAAAAGGTTCAGGTGAGCTAAGGATACATAGGAAAACCTTGTCCACAAAGAAAAATCAAAATCAAAACAACAATAAGAAAATGTGGTAACATAAGCTACTCAGTTTTGGTTATTGAACAAAGGCTAGAGTATTCGTGTATTTTAAACTAATCACCATTATGCAAACAATATACACATTAACACCAAAGGTAGAAAATTTAAGCCATATGCATGTAAGATAAAATTATCCACTAGGATTATAGTATTTTGATTTATGAAGACATGTGCTTCAGACTTTATTTTGCTTTTTGCCTAAATTGGAGACACATATTTTTATGACCTTTGATTAGGCTATATCAAATAAATTTCTTTAGCTCAGAGAGATAAAAATGTTTTCATCATGAGAAGGTCATTTTGTCTTAATCCTTTCTATTGTTATTTGAAATTATTTGTTTGCATGCTGCTCTGGTCTGTCCACTGCAAATTCTTTCAAGTTTCTTATGTTGCACATTTCCAAGCATGGCACAGAACATGCTCTATGAAAATTTATTTAACAGATTAAATATTGTGTTCATTTATCATCTCTGTTCCATCAACTGTTGGAAACATATGAGTAAGATTAAGAAGAAATGATTCATCTTCCTCTATATAAAGTCATGTTTGAATTTCATACAAATGTGCTTACTGCCCTGTTTAATTTTCTGTTTTGGTCCAAGGGATAATATGTGAACTCCTTCTGGAAAATATATTTTAAAGTTACTTTTAGTACTTACTTGACCAAGATCCCTTTAAAATCTCTTGTAGAGAGGTCATTCTCACTGCTTTAATAGTTTTTATGATACTATGTCTTGAAAGAATTGTCCAAGTCCCCAATGGATCAGTGAGATGGCTCCTGGTAAAAATAAGCTCCTCAGAAGGCTTTCGGTATGAGTATTTTTTCTTAAGGAATGATTGAAGGATTTTCAAAAGGCATTTGAATCTAAGCAGAGATTTAAAATAAAACTGTCATGTTCAATTTGATACTTTATGATTGTGACATATGAAAAATCTTATGTTACAGGCTTATACTTGTTTTATTGAAATCAAAGATAGATGGGCTTTTATCCCAACTGCTCTCCTGGCTAGAACAACTGGATTTTGAGAATAGATGTTACTTTGATATATGAGAATCTTCATGGATGATAAATGAGAAAAGAATGGTGGAAAATGTAAGTAGTTAGACTATAGCTTTAATGGTCTGATAGTGCCATCTCTCTTGAGCTGGGTATTCACTGCCTTCTATCATCTGCAACAGGAATTTTCAAATGTCTGTCATCTTTTCAGGTTGGTTTCTAGAGCCTCCTCTACTACAGTAGTACCTCTAATCATAAGTATGTTTCAGTCCCTAGTTTGTAGAGATATCTCTCACATTTCCTCAGAATCATTTATGTCCTTCATATATATATATATATATATATATAAATGTATAAATATATATATATATATTCCATCTAAAACTTATTCCATTATGAAGTTCATAAGTTCCCTTTTCCCCTTGAATGCAATTATAAATTTTATTCTCTGCTATTATGATACTTTGTACTATGTCAACATGTATTTACCCTTCAATTACAATTATAAGTTAAACCTCTGAAATTGTAAACTGCTGTAACTTGTTCTCATGCTCTGACATAATTTCTAAGAAAAATGTCTTTTTTGTTTGTCATAGAAGAATAGATGCCCTTCATAATGGCTAAATATGTAAGAATATAAAATGAAAGGTAACAATAGATGGCATTCAGGCATTAAAGACTTAAATTATCCACTTATTTTGAATACATTATTGTAGTCAATAGTTTAAACCATGTTCAGTCATTAATGAAATACATTTTTATTAAAAATAAGAGGTAAATTTTTCTTTTTTTTGTTTTAACTAACTAAATTTTTTTTATAATTTATTTTTTCTCAAATCGTAATTAATTCACACAGGGGTTATAAACACAGAAAGGCAGGATGTGGGGAAGGGAATGACACTGGAGTGTGGGTGTTCAGGGGGAATACAGATATCATCAGAACCGGGTATCGGCTGAGTGAAGGTTCAGGGGACAAGTCACTATGACTCTGCCTATGACTCGCTTGTCCTTATCTAAGTTGGTATTGTCTGCCCAGGCTACCTATTTACAAGGTCTATGACTACTCAGGCTTGTACATTTCCACAAAAGCTGCCTGTTTACATTAGCTTATAGCCATCTGTTTCAATGTTTTTCCACTGAGACCCAAGACTTGGATCCCCTACTGTATGGGAATTCGAGGTAAATTTTTCATGAGCTAAACTTGACCTTTAGCAGTGGAGTAGGAACAATAGTTACTGATTTTTAAGGAATATAAGGTATAAACTCATGCTTTATATCCATATACATTAAAGCCCTATGTGATCATATTGTGAGACAGACTGACATAGAAATCTGTTGTCAAACCAAAGCCTCTAATAGAAGAAATAAACTTTTAATATATTGATTTTTTTAAAAAAAGATAGACACATTATCTCTCATGTTGCCTATAATACCATAAAATATGGACAATAGAGGCATTGCGATGCTAAGGAAACCAAGGCCAACACAAAGAGTTCTTCCATTAAATTATTATATGGCTAGGTGTAGTATTAAAAAAATCATATTGATCAAAATCAGAGCACAGAGAAAGCATAAAGAGGTTTTTCTGTAGTTCATTTGAGACACAAAAAATTTTAGAGTGAATAAATAAGAGGAGAGATATTGCCACAAGGATGTATCTGGATATGTCGAATGTTTTATAAGTTAATATTAGAATTATACAACTTTAATTATTTTATTAGTATACAAAACCTTCATATATGCCCAGGATTCTGAAAAAAAATTATTTTGGTGGTGGCATGTAGAATAATTTAGAATAAAAAATAAATCAGAGAAAGTCACTTTTAAGCAATAACAATCAATAATCTACCAAATACTTCTATTAGACATTTTTATGAAATGGTCTGTTCTGTAAGCTGTATAATTATATTGCCTTACTTATTGTGAAGACAAATTTTAACTATATTAATACTTGTAAACCTATTACAGTGAGGGGGGATGGATATAAAGTGACAGTCATTGATATTGAACGTTTGAGGTCACTGCTGCTACACATGCTGTGATACCCAGAATGCTGACCGAGGAAAAGTCAGGTTAAATCATCGCTCCAAAATAATATGAAGACAAATACAAAGCCATCTCATCTAATTGTGGAATTCCAAACAAGCTGATGCTATTTTAAAACAGCTAACAAAATTAAATTTGTGGAAATAACTGAAATAAAATATTAAGAAGGAAGGAAACACTGGGTACTTTATGTAAGTTGATTTACTTTTCTGTATAAAAAAGCTTGCGTAAGATGTTTTGTTTCAGAGATTTTCATGCATTTGAAATCATTCATCCTTTAAGATGTCAGTTCACATCTTTCAAAGCATCTTCATGTTTAAGGTGAAAACCATCAACTACTAATAACTGAGCTCTTGTAAGGCTACAAAAATGTCCATGCCCTCTAATACCCCAGAGTACAGTGAG
>NW_021604634.1:9065873-9077541 GCF_004785775.1 Grammomys surdaster | reverse complement strand
GTGAGGCTACAAAAATGTCCATGCCCTCTAATACCCCAGAGTACAGTTCTTGACATTCTCTTTACTCATGATCTTTTTCACGTGCTTATTTATTCTTGAGAATGTTATTCCATATATTTTTATTATTTTGAGAATATTATTTCCTTCTGCTTACTCCTCCTAGAGCCTCCCTCACTTCCCCTACCCAGTGTATTTTATATTCTTTGTCTTAAAAACAAAACAAAAATAAACAAACATGGAGTCTAATTTGTGTCAGTCTGCTACTTCTAAGACAGCTACCCCTCCTAGGACAACTACTACTAATATGTAAATTATGTTAGAGTAAAAGAAGCTATAAAGCAGTCAATTGGCTTGGTCTTTATGTGGGTTCCGAACACACACGGAATGGAGGCTATCCTAAAAGTTATTGCCTGTACATGGGATATGCTCTTCTTGCTGGGCTGCCTTGTTTGTCCTCAGTGGGAGAAGAAAGGTCTAGCTTCTCAGAGACTTGTCATCCCAGGGTGGCGAGATACTCAAGGGGGTCCCTGTCAGGTCAGAAGTGACAGAAAGGGTACATCGGGGAAGGGTTCTGGAGGGGGTGATCAGGACAGTTTGTATTCCCAGTAAAATTCAGTTGAAGAGAATTCATTTTTTGTGAGAGATTATTAATTGGAGATAGCTTCCAGATTAGGGATGGAGCCTTGTGTCAACTTCTTTCAGTGCTGGTTCCCCTTCTGGCTCTGCCCCATGCAGGCAGGCCCTGTGTGTGCTGCCTCAGTCTCTATGAGTTCATGCTTGAATCCTTCTGCTGTATTTAGATAGCTTTGTTTCCTTGATGTCTACAATTCCCTTGAATCTTAAGATCTTCCTTCCCTTTTCAGAGTTCCCTAAGCCCTAAGGAGAGAGTTGATAAAGACTTGCATTTAGAATTGAGTATGCCAAGGTCTCTCACTGTAAATTTTCTGGATGTGGATCTCTGTATTTGTTCACATCTGCTGTAAAAGGAAGATGCTTTGATGATGCTTAATCAGTTCACTGATCTCTGAGTATAGCAGAATTTCCTTAGGAGACATTTTATGATTATATATGTTTACAAAACAGTAGTATCTGATTTTCCCTCAGGTTCCTGAACTATCTGGCCTCAGATTCATGTCAGGCCCATGACTTACATGGGCCTTGCCTCACAGAGTGGGCCTTAAATCCAATAAGATATTGGTTGGTCACTCCAACCACTATTGCACTAACATATCTTGCTAGCTACTCATTGCAGATTGGTGTTTAAAGCTGAATTAATGCTTACTTTTCTTCTTTGGTAGTGTGCAGTGTATTTTCTTGTACCATGAACATTAGTCTGCATGAATAAGACACCTATTGGTAGTCACTAGACCTACTTTTCTTTATTCAATGAGTTGCATAGTTTTTTGTTTTTGTTTTTGATTTATTACTAATAAAACCTTGCCATCAGTTTGTGGAGGATAGATTTGTTCTCCATAATAAAGTCCTTGGCAATGACTTGTATTTTTGAGCATTTCCATAGGCTCTTTTGGCCAACAACTTGATAAGATATAACATATTCTCAATACAGAAAGCTTCATTTCATCATGAAAGATGTCCAGTTAACCTTTTGTCTTTCCTGTAATTTTCCAATTTTATTTAGATTTATTTTATAAGTGAATGTCTTTTAAGAACCTTCTGCTATAATAGGTTTCTACATGACCCCTCAAATGGCCTAAGTTTTAGCTGTCCTTGCACATATATGATTATTTAAAAATAAATTAAATATATTTTCATAAGATTCTCATAAAAATACTAAATTGGATGTTATATGTACAGAGGACCTGTTGCAAATTCCTGTTGGTCTTGTTCTTTCTCTTTCTGTCTCTGTGAGTCCATATGAGCCTTGCTCAGTTGACTTAGTGGGCCTTGTTCTCCTGGTGTCTTCAATTGACTCTTACACTCTTTCAGCCTCCTGTTTCTTAGGGTTCCTGAGTTCTGAAGTTAAGGAGACAACTGATTCTGATTTAGAGCTATGTGTTCCAAGGAACCCCTCTCTCTCTCTCTCTCTCTCTCTCTCTCTCGTCTGGTTATGAGTCTCTGAATTTGTTCTCATCTGCTGCAGAAACAAGCTTCTCTGAGGATGACTGAATAAGGCACCACTGACCTCTGAATATGTAGAATATCATTAGGAATCCTTTTATTGGTACTGGTTTTTTATTGTTGTTTTGGATTTGACTAAGGTGTTTGGTTTCATCCTAGGTTTCTGGGCTACCTAATCTCTTGTTCTTGGTCACTCAAGCAGTGTCGAATATGGGGTACATATAATGGAGTGAGTCTCAAGTCATAACAGATAGTGGTTGACTACTTTTTTAAGCTCTGTGCCACAGATGCCCTATCCTTTCTTACAGGCAGGACAATATACGTCAAAGGGTTTGTGTCTAGTTTGCTGTTTACATTTGTCTTTTGGCAGCCTGCAGAGTACCTTCCTACATCAAAGACACTAGAACATAAGAATAACGGTTCCATGTAGATACCAGTTCATCTTCTTCATTTTCACTGAGTTGTGTGGGTGTGGTCCTCAGCAATGGGGCTGAACTGTCAATTTATGAAGAGTAATCCATTGTCTTGGCAATACCTTGGGTTGTTTGGGACTTTCCATAAGACCCCTTTGGCCAATAATTCAATTGAATGCCATTCAGAACTGCTACTTTTATGGTACTCCTGAGTATGTAAATTAGTCGATCTCTGATTCTTAGGCCTTAGGGCTCTTTCTTGCCCAATTTTGATGCGATGGTTTTATCTTATCATATTTTATATTGTGTTTTCTTGATGTCTCTAAGAAGTCTTTTAGAAGACTCTTAGTTCTTTTCTAAAAAGAAACATAAAGGAGGTGAATCCTGAGGGAAGGTTAATTGGAAAGGAACTGGGAGGAGTAGAGGGAGAAGAGACCATAGCATAATATGTTGTATAAAAAAATCTATATTCAAAAAAAGAATAATAATAAAAATAAAATTAAGTTTCCTGAAACCACTAATGTTTTGTTTTACTTATTCACTGGTGTATTCCATTTTTTTTCTTTGGCACATAAATATATTTGAAATATAAATAGAACATCAAAGTATAGTAAATATATGAACAACATAAGGAGTAATTATATATAAATTTTTAATGGATTTATTTATAAGTGCTATAAATATTCATGTAGAAACTCAGCGTTTCATGTGCAGCATTAGAATTTTTTATGTTTCTCTACTCTAAGACCCCTGCTATACTAACTGTAGGCTTGGATACGCTTTATTTAAAGTGGATCAGTTTGTGGCTATCTCTAAGAAGAACATAGCTTCCAACTTCTATTTCAGTGGTCTAGCAATAGCAGGGTACCATTCTCTTGCCTTTGATCCCTCTTTTTTTATTCTTCCTTCCTTCCTTCCTTCCTTCCTTCCTTCCTTGCTTCCTTCTTTCTTTTCTTTTCTTTTCTTCTCTTTCCTTTTCTGAGTTTTTTCCATTGAGTTATCTATGTTTTAATTACAGAATGGTTCAATTCCAGCCAGGTAGAGTGCAGGGCAAGAGTCATACAGTTAAAATTCAAGAGGCCTTTAAACCTGTCGCTTAGCTTTTATTTAATTATTCTTTTGGCTGACCTTGGACAATTTACCTTCTGGATCCTGCTGTCTCCAACCACAGGAAATTCAACCTTAACCTGCAATTTGCTTCCTACTCAACATGGGGTCTGATGTTGATACTTCATCTTACGTTTAAATGCTGTATTTTGTATGTGTGTGTGTGTGTGTGTGTGTGTAAAGCATCATTCCAGAATCGTCAGTGCCATTATAGACTCATTCTTACTTTATGTTTACTTGAAAAATCACAGACACCTGAGATAAGAAAATTCACAAAGAAAAACATATTAGTCATACAGAAAAAAATTCAAATATGAATCCTATAGTATCTCAAGTCATTTTGATTTATAATCAAGCCAACTATTAATATTTCGGTATTACATTTTATCGCACTTTGGCTCATTTTTATTTGTGGTGTGTGTGTGTGTATGTTTGTGTTTGTATATGTGTTTGTGCATACTTATTGTGTAGGTACAAATCCTGTGGTTCCCTTCAGGAATAAGAGGAAACCTTGCTGGAGTCAATTTTCTCTTTTCAAAGACTGAACTTAGGTTGTAGTCAGCTTGATAGCAGTTTCATTTGCTAACTGACACATCTCTTGGATGTTAATATTGTAGTTTCATAATCTTTGAAATGTTTAGATAACATTGATGTTATGGAATAGATTAAAATGTCACTTACTAGAAACCAAGATTCATACAGAACATTCCATCACAAAGATCATGAAAGTTAATCAAGATACCATTAATTCCCTCATCCAAATTAATTCTTTTAATTCTAACAATCAAGCAGGTTATGCTTTACATACTCAGATGAAATAGTTCTTGATAATATCTAATATATATATATAATATAATATGCATAATCTTTACAATTATCCCATATAGCAATATGTGTCACAGTAAGTCAGCATGACATTTCATTTCTGACCCCAAGAACCACCTGGAAGAAAGTATTTCATTTCTGACTGTAACTCTAAGCGAAGTGGATACTTTTTCACAGTATTTCATTGATGATCTTGTTAACTAAAAAAAAAAAAAAAAAACAACTAGAAAGCACAGCCTATAAAGACTATGATAGTCATTTAATTGAGAAGCTATGATTAGACAAATAACAGTTACATGACTACTTTGAGCTACTTATACTTAAATCCGTAATTTAATGTTGGGTATGGAACTACAAAATTTAAAATGCTGGTAGTAAATCTGTGAGAGAAGACAATAAATTCTGAAATACATTTCATTTTTGTATCACAATAGCCAAGTAAATATTTGATTAATATTACAAATAGAAGCTTCTACTGGCTGATGAATTGATGTTTTATTATTCATGAGCATATGATGCCTTAAGAAATGGTCCATGAGAGGAATCACAAGCAGGGAATAGGAAGTAATAAATAGGATCAAATCTAAGATGATGTTAAGAAACAAAAGAAGAGGAAGTGTTGAAATATTAGAATGTCAGTAGAGAAGAGTCACAGAAAATAAATGTCTGCAAAACTGAAAGAAAAGAATTTCAGAAGTTGTATATACCAGGGATATCTATAGAAATTACTGGCTTTCTGATGATCACTCTAAACACAGGATTTGATTCTTCGAGACCTGCATCTTAATGGAGCAAGACCTCGACTAATATCCATAAACTAAAAACAAGCCTGCTGATTAATGAGAGTCCTAAGCTCTGGGTTCTGTCTCTGCAACTGATTTTTGAAAAGTCAAAATTCACATGATGTCAGTATAGCCTTATTTTAATAAAACTGAAACCTACAACAGAATAAGGGGAAGCAGGTTGGAGCGAGGGGAAGGGTATTTACATCATCTCATCAATGCCTATCTATTCAAAGCAGATGCTGAAAGGTGTAATTTGAAGTTTGCCCAGAGTGCTGTGATTATTTCTAAAACTTGCTTTTGCTTGAGGAACTGCCCAGAAGGAGCTCTACATCTAGAAGATGATGATAACAACTTCCAATTCTGATCCCAAACTTTCACCTGGAGGGAAACACTTCATTTCTGTCTGTGACTCTAAATCATGTGAAGATTCTCTCACAGTATTTCATCAATCACCTGGTTAGAGAAAAAAAAGTGCAGAATAATTCCATTTAGTCAGGAGATTTCTTTTTTTAATTTTAAGATGCCTCAAAAATTACCACCAGATAGCATTTTGGAATCATTTTAGTCCTTTAGGAATTTCATCATCTTTACTACCATCAATATTCAGAGACAATAGCCTATTAGAAACAAAAAAGGGAGTTAAAAATTAACACATTTGTTTTGATCTTTCAAACTATGTGATTTTGAAAATTAATATTTAGATATATGCCTGTGAATATTAATTATATAAGTATAGAAGTTAAATTTAAAATTAATATGTGTAAATATGTGTATGTATATGGAGAAAAAAGTTGGACTCTTCTCACCCCAATTCTCCAATTGAGATCTGTTCTCAAATAAACCAAAAGCACAATGATCATCAAAAATATTCTAAATTATTAAAAGAAAATAATTTGTATCTCAGGTGTTCTTAAGCCAGTATTTATTTGTTTGTTTGTTATATTTTAAAAATGTAAATGGCTTAACTTACAGATAGACTTTATATCTGTACTGATGGTTAGCAATCCTCTGAAGGGTATTAATATTTTAATTTATCGTGTAGATTTTTGTTGTAGAGTGTTGTTATTGTTGTTGTTGTTTTAATGAGTGGGGCTTTGTGCAATACTTTTGTCTGAGAATATTTCAAAGAAACAGATGCCTCCAGTAGACAAGTGTTCCACCTTACTTTCCAAGCATTACAAGCTCAGGTTTTTACAACTTGTAATGCTTACTAAACAAAGCATGTTCTTATTTGAATAAATTTGTCATACTTACTTTTGAGATCTTCAATTCCATATACTAGTAACATGTAGTAAGTATTTATTTTACTGTGGTGATTGCGTGCTGCCATTATGTGTTTTGAGCATACTGTCAAATAATTGCACAAAAATTCTGTAAACTTTTTAGACAAAAAATAAATAATTATAGATTAACATTCATTTCCTTAATGACATACTAACTGTCTTATTTCAATCCCTCATGGCTCTCTGAAATTCTGCTCTTAAGGAATATTATTTATTTTATTATAAGTAAACAAAAATTATCCAGCATTATTACATAATGTTACTCTCTATAGGAAAAGACTTCTTAGAGGCAGTCTTGGTAGAAATCTCTTCATCTTCTTCCTCAAACCAAAAGCCCTGTTAATTTTGTATTGTTATTTCATAATAATGCTACTATATAAATAAATAATGGATAAATAAATTATGATGAATGCCAAAAAGAAATATTCTTTAGTTACTTTTAGAGATAATATATACTTCAATTTTCTCAATGCATGTTATAAATGCTTTGTGAATCCAAAAAGGATTTACTAAGTGTATTCAAACATAGCAAACTTTTCTTTCTTATTCAACACACAATAGCACCATGTCATGTATTAGTCTACTGCTTACTACAATTTGAAAGTGTTTCTTTCTAAAAATACAAATAAAATTATACAATGTTGTCAAGTTATATAAAATAATTTCATACACTTGCAAACAGCAAACATCATGTCTTATTTAATGTTTTATTGTGACAGTATTTTTCAGTAGTTATATTAAACTTAGTTACATGTCAAAACATTTAAGTTTACAACTTTTCTAATGTAGTCAAATCATAAAATAGGAAAAATATTTATTGGTGAACTGATGACATTATCATTCTGCTATAAAGGTATGTACAAATAAATAATTAACAAGTCTCCTCTAGGAGATTATATGATAAATCTTCTTGGGATGATTAAATAGTTACGAAAACTAAAATATTGCGTAAGTCAGGTAGGTTTCATTTTTATCATGGGACTCAGAACTGAGCTGCAATGTACAACACCAAGGAGACAAATTTTACTTGAATTACAAACTTTGAAGGAAATGATTATGTGTGTTAGTTGGCTTTCTTTTACTTACAACCTGAAAGGGATCAGCAAAAAGCAAAATATTTTGGATCATATACTTAGAGGTTTCAGAGCAGGGTTGTGTGCTTCATTTCTTTCTGTGCCTGTGGCAAGACAGAACTTCTGAAGTGAACTGTGATGGAAGAAGATTGCTCAAGTCATGACACAGGGAAATACAGAAAGTCCAGGAAAACCTGAGAACCAAATGCACCCTTGAGAGACATACTTCCATTGACTGGCTTCCAGCATGGACTATTCCATTGATGAGGTCCAAGCCTTCATGATGCAGACATTTCCTTCCAATCTACTCTGAGGCATTGAAGACAAAGACTTTGATATACACGTGATAAGAATGAACTTAAGATTGAAATAGTACTAATGTGAATATCTCAATAATCAAGAAGACTTAAAGCACTCCATTTTGAATAGAGATGTCTTTTAAGCAAGAAATATTTGATCAGTATACCTACATGAATTAATGCTGTATAAACAGAAGAGAAAATAATAATATGCTCTGTCAGACATGAGAAATAAAAAAACAATAGGGAAACAATAAATTTATACAAGATAATGCCATAATTTTTCTTCTGAGGAAACCCATGAAGCTGTGAAATGAAATTTAAATTCATTACAGACAATGATGTGTTTACACTTTGAATTTACTAAATTTATTGAGAATGATTTTTATCCTAATTTAAACGATAATTTCTAAAATATCTTGTTGAATTCTCCATGGAAAAAATATTAAATAATACAAAATGCTCCATTCTTATTAAAGTGCTAGATTATTTGTTCAAGTCTCGTCCTCATGAAATAAAAGTCTTTCTTTTATTATTAAATTTACTGGTTTTCTAGAAAATAGTTTGAATGATTATTAAATATATTAGGAGGATATTATAAAAACCACTTTCCTCATGCTCTGGCTCTTATACTCTCTCAAAAAATAAAATAATTAAAAAAATCACTTTCCTGGAAGGCATTGAGAAATTGATGCATAGGATTAAATGAAAACATTTTCTGCATTTGAGAAAGTCATTGTCTCATGAATACATTAAGCAGAAAGCTACTTAGGAATTTTTATGTATTTGTAGAAGCTTAAAACATTGTAAAAATTTTATCATCATACTCTAAAAAGGGGTTTTAGATGCCGGGAAATAGAAATATAAAATATGTAAATTCATGTTTCAAATATATAATAGAATATATTGAAGACATTAATTTACTATGTAAATACATGTACTTGCTTTTTCTTTTGTAGGGATTCATACTCAAAATTTATACTCATGGAAAATTCATATTCAAAAAGTATAATTCATAGATACCTCATGTAAATATTTAATATTAAAATTATATTTTGCCATTAGAGGTGTATTATACAAATATATATACATGTATACACACACACACACACACACACGTATGTATGTGTGAGTGTGTGTGTGTGTGTGTATAGGAACCAGGCCTGAAGTCAAGATTATTTTACATGAGAAAGTTATCATTGTCATAAGTCTAATCCTAGCACTAAGAATGCAGAGGCAGTTAAATCTCTGCAATTTTGAGGATATTCAGAGTCAAACTGGTCTACACAGTGAGTTCCAGATGAGCCTAAATGACATCATAGTGAGACTTCTGTTACTCCCACTGGACAGCATCATAGTGAGACCTGACATTATACTGAGACCCCCTTTACTCTCCCTGGAGTAAATTTTCCTCTCTCTGTTCACTTTCTTACTACTCATCAGTCTCTACCATTTAACAGTTTATTCATCATTTGAATCCTTCCTGTGCCATTATCAGGTGAGAGCCTACATGAAGCTAGGGGTCATTGGTATTCTCATGTTCTTGGCTCATTGATTCACATCGTTTTACTGGAGAAGTACCTGATAAGCATTAGATACTTGAGAGAAGTTTGTGGACTGAATAAATTACAAATACGTATATCCACCAAAGGTCATATGCATAGAAAAAGGTCTGTGTCTCCAATAATTTTTAATACTCTCCAATTTGCTCCTTGTTATAATACATTATTTAAACACAAAAAGTTTAAAATTTTAAATTATTATTTCAAAATACCAGCACAAGTAATTGTCTATCCACAACAAAATTTTAATTAATAAAAAATTTTACTGAGTTTTGGACAAATGGTACATTAAAAAAAATTCAAATCTTTTTACACAGATCATCTATCTCTCTGCTCTCTTGAGCAGCTAGCACCCTAACCCCATGATTGTTCTTTTTGAATCACCTAACTGAAAAACTCAAGCCCTGTGGCTTACAGCTGCTTCCCCACTACCCTAGCTACTCAGTGAACCCGGCTAGGTATCTAAGAAAATGAGCTGTCACTGAGACACATTCTGTAGTGAAAGGGTTAACTTATTTCAGTGTATTTTTAAGGCTACTATTGCTGCAAGCAGGAAAGGGAGAACTGCTTTTTCTCTCAAATTCAGCAGGACAGATAATGAAACATTAACTGAAAAACAAAGTCAAATGTCGTGAATTCAATCACAGTATACTCTCAAGTGGAGCTGGAGAGGTGGCTTAGTAGGAAAGTGTTTGTTGCATAAGCATGAGGACATGAATTCAGATCCTCAGCCCTCCTGTAAAAGACAGGTGAAGTAGCCTATCTGAAACCCCAGTGTGGAGGAAAGACAGGCCAGTCTGAGGAGTCACTGGTTATCCAGCTTGCCTCCAGGGTTAGTGAAAGATTCTCTCTCAAATCTTTGGTGAAGGGAGGTAGAGGAGGTCCTGAAGTAAATATCTGGTCTCCATATGTGTTTGCAGAGGCAAGTACTACCCAAATGAACACTCATGAATACGCATTGCTCTCACACTCAGACATCTGCATGAAAACTAAAAATGATTGTTTTTTCACACAGGAAGAGTAAGATGTAAATTATGTTTTCCTTTTTGTATGTTTATCATACACTTGTAAAGATAATCACGTGTCAGGTATACCTCAGTTAATATTACAGACAATCCATAAGCAAATAAGGTAGATTACAGATATGGGCCCAGAAAACAGACCTTAAAGTCAGAAAAACATAGTAGAGCATGAGTGCTTTGATAACACCACTGGGGTTAACATTCTTTGAAAAATTGTTGGAGTTGAATATGTTAATTCTACTTCCCCTTCTTTGAGGGCAAGTTCATAGAATATGAGATTCTATGTGACATTCTGGACAAGGTTTAACCACTAGCAAGCATGTGTTTATCTTAACCCTTCCTGTTAAAGTCCTGACTTTTTCCCTTTAGAGGCACCAGTGCAAAGCTAGTTTTTGTTAATTGATTTTTAATAGATAAACTAAAGCTGCCAGGATTTATTTTTTAGAAACTTGGTAATATTAGACGTAAATATTTCTGGTATGCCTGAGTATTAGCCAGAAGCTTCATGGTGTCTGTCTGTTTCCTTACTGTATTCAGCCTGATTAATGGTTGAGCCTAACACATTTTTAGCACACTTATCAATGGCTGACATCTGTTCCCCTGAAAATACTAGGAGGATTATTTCCTCTGTGTCTATCTGTTATTTTATTTTCTTCTTAACCACAAAAGAAAGAAAAGTAAAATGTGTAAACTGACATTACTGAAAACTTTAACACATGAGATTTTATAACTTTAAAAAACAATCATGAGGGGTCTGGGAAGCAGCTCATTGGATAAGAATGCTTGCTCAGCAAGTATGACGACCTGAGTTTGAATCCCCAGGATTCATGGAAAAAGTCATGTATGGCTGATCCTACTGGTAACTCCACCATTGAGGGCAGAAACAGATGAATTTCAAGTGCTCACTAGACACTTTCGATAGGGAAATGGCAGGGCTTATTTTCAGTGGAATATTTGTCTCAAAGTAGTAATGGGGAGAGTGACAGAGAAAGACAGCCAGTATTTTGTTCTGGCTTTCTTGTGTGCATGGACCTACTAAACACACACACACAGAGAGAGAGAGAGAGAGAGAGAGAGAGAGAGAGAGAGAGAGAGAGAGAGAGAGAGAGAGAGAGGGAAGGGAGAGGAGAGGGGAGGGAGAGGGAGAGACACAGAGACAGAGACAGACAGAGACAGAGACAGAGAGGGGGAAGGGAGAGACTGAAGGAAAGGGAGAGGGA
>NW_021604634.1:8991944-9065773 GCF_004785775.1 Grammomys surdaster | reverse complement strand
CCAAAGAGAAAGAGTAAGTACATAATACCCTCCAAACGAATTAAGACAAACTGATAAAATGGCATAAACTCCATACATATACCTAAAAGCAAATATTGGTGTACATGGCATCAGGTAGCCAGAATATTTCTAGTGAGGAAGAAGGATCTTCAACATAGACCTTCCTCTCATGCCTGTACCTCCAAATGAATCAGTCACTGCGGTGATTATGATGGATGTTACTTTCCTCTTCTTGGTACTATATTTCTAAATATAGCTTTCACATCACAACATGGTTTAGGCAACCTGGAGGATTGATGTGAATATATAGATCTTAACATGTGTTCTTTTACTGGGATTTTATTAAAGTGATGATTTGGAGGATTGACTCTGTAGCAATAGCTCATATACTTTCAAGGGTGTTAATTGCTCAGGTGTGTACATGAATCATAATGCTCGCTTTTGAGACTGTGATGAGTAATGCTATCACAAATGTTATAAAGGGTACATATATTTTTCTCTTGGGTACATAACACAGAGAAGAATTGCTAGTGCCTGTGCATATTTCTGAAGACATCACAAGGTTTCCCGTAGCTGTGCCTCTTCTAGACTCACTAAACAGACTCTCCAGCAGAAACAGAAGCCAACGACCCCCATTTCAAACTGCTCTCTTCTTTTCTTTTGTTAAGAAAGAGCTGTCTCTTCATATTTCTACTTCAGATTACCCAGATTCAGTTTTAAGGATTTAGCAAATTTGTAAACTTACTAGGCACATGTAAAATTCCTTTTTCACAAGTGGCAATTAAAGTATCCTGCCCTTTCTAGAATTAGATAGTCTTTTCAAATTCTTGGAGTTGTTCACTTCTAGAAATGTTCGTTTTGGAGTAATGTGTACAGTGAAAACCTTATCAATTCCCTTATGTTTATTTCTTAGTATATTCATTCCTGACATAAAAATAAATCTTCAGCAAATTAAATTCCTTCTTTTCTTATCTTTTCTTATAACATTTTAGTGCTCTATTTTTTCTGTGAGGTCACTTACATAGTAATTTGTATCTGCTTTTACTAAAATTTCATTTACAAAGTTAGGAATATTTGTGTCATGTATTTATCTGACTCTTGTGACTAAAACTGTATGACATCATTGTGAAAATGTGAATAACTTGTATTTAAAAGAGGTAATGAGGGAAATCTTGAAAATTGGCTCCGTGGTTAAGAATACATCTTCTGTCTCAGGGTACTTGAATTTGGCTCCCAGCATCAATATTGTGTAGCTCATACTCCTGTAACTCCAGCTCCAGGGATTTAGACACACTCTTCTAACCAGCATGAACACCTTCAAGCATGTATTCATACTATCATGCAGGTATACATGTATACACATAAAAATAAGTATTTTTAAAAGAGCAGAATTGGTAGTCAGCTAGCATTGTAACAGTTGTTTAAACAGGTGCTATGCTTTACATTTTAAAAAGAGACTCTGTAGGGATATTTTAGAAAATAGTGACTTTTTAAAATGTTTTTTTTTTGTCACGTTTTGATTTAAAATGTGGAGGCTACACATATAAATGCTCAGAAATTCAGAAACTTTTACATATTCTGCACACTAACTTCTGGTTATGTTACAGTGTCTTTATCTCTGATTGTACAGTTTACTTCAATGTCCACTTCAAGAATGCATGTACAATAGCTTCTTTGTTATTTACCATGTTTCATCATTACTCGGAGTTTCTAATGGCATCACATAGGAACAGAAAACAACATCCTTTCATAAGCCACTCCCACAACTGGAAATTCTTTCTCTCTTACTCTGGCTTCTCAGTTCACTCTTTGGGTATCTTGTAGCTCTTGGAATAGTTGGGAAAATTCCAGTTCTCAGGCTAGCCATTTAGCCTAGAATGAAGAATGATTCAATTAATTTATAGTTATTAGAATTTCAATCTAGGAAACAAGAAATTCAAACCACTTTGCAAAACGTTCTATTGAGTGGCATCTGTTTTCAGGTGGAAGGCTAGATGATAGATGGGTGGATGGACTCTGGATGAATACATGAGTGAGTTTCTGGTATTCAAGCATATATCACAGAATTAGGTACAAATCAGAAACAAGACTTGATTTCATATTTAACACAATAAATGAAAATCCACCAGGTGACTAAGCTTATTTATAATAATAGTTACATTTCACACACACAAAACAGCCTTCTGTGGTAGGACAAAGATCTTCAACTATCTGTTGGAAGTTACAGCATAATTTTGCCATATATACGTCAGGGTTGGCTTTACATATTTGTTATTTTATGTCCATCAAATACACACTTTTGAATAAATAAATCTTATATGTCAGTGTATCATTTATGTATGTGTAGTGTTTGTGTGTGCATTTGGAGGGTGAAGGAATCTTACTTTCAGGAGAAAACACAGCCACTCAGATATATATGTATATGTATGTGTATGTGTATGTGTATGTGTATGTGTATGTGTATGTGTATGTATATGTATATATATTCCCTAGAGAAATATTCTGACTTCCTTTATTGCCATAAACTGTCAACTTTGGCAATTCCTATTATCAGAAATTCCTGCAGTTACTGAAGCCCTATTTTTAACATGCAAGGTTCATTAGGTCAATGGCTTGTAATTGAATAGGTCTATTAAATCTAATGTTGAGTATGTTAAACTTGTGAATGAGTTCTTGCTAAATAACATAATTTACAGCTATAAACCTATAAACTACAGCCAATGATATCTACTTTTTCCTTGTGAGTCTTATCTGGAAAAAGATGGCTTTGTATAAAATCACCTTGAAAATGGTGAAAAGCTAAAAAAAAAAAAGAAAAGAAAAAAGAAAGAAAAGAAAAACGTCATGTGGTAAAAGAAGTTTTCATCAGAAGAAAAGGGCATGTGATTATGGCAAGCTGGAATGGTCCAGCTGGAGATCTGTGGGACTTCTAGAGTTCTGGCAGCAACAGGCCATTTTCTATAAGGAGACCCAGAGGTCATCGTTTATCCTGGTTGCTTAGGCAACCAGCTTGTTTAGAATGGGTTTCTGAAAGAGAAAGTGAAATTCTCAGTTCTTATTTCAAGATAGAAGTTGCAGCATTCCCTAAACCAAGGTGGAGCCTGCAGCAATGTTAACTGTCAAGGGACAGACACTTGACACAGAAGCTGTCTCCAAGCAATAAATTTTGTCATTAAGGAGCCCAAACCAAAAGATTTGAAACTATCTATGCCATTGAAATGCAAGATGTATCTAAAGAGAACAGAAGAACCCCCCTACTTTCTACACAGGACTCACAAAGGTCATTAATTGATAATCATCTCATGGGATGCAAAAACATTAAGGCATTAAATTGACTAATTCATTCATGGGGTTCTCTTTCGTTTTGTGAAAAATTTTACACTTTTCATTTAAAAGCAAAATAAAGCCTTTTCTTTACATATAGTTTTTTTCCCACCAAGCAATGATTTTCTAGTTTCAAGCATCATTTTTCTTGCTCATATCTGGAAAGTCTCCAACATACTCATTTAAAGCACTAGTTCTAGGCCTACAGATCACTATTGTGATGTCCTAATAAATGCTGGAATGATGAAAAGGTCAAAGGGAAGATATTTCCTTCCCATTTGCTTCCTACTACTGTTGTGGAGGAGGCATTAAGTTTCTGATTCATACTTAATTTTGCTTCACATCAATAACACAGGTGACATGTGAAATGTCTCCATACTATGGTCTTAGTCATTATCTTCTCTTATTTAATTTCAAAGAATTTAGAAAAATTATGACTAAAGAAAAAAGAATTCAACATTTATTAAGCATTTTCTTTTCAACTTTAAATTTTCAATTAGAAAGTACAATAAAAATAACTAGTCCATAGCCATGGTTTATTCATATTATTTTTACAATAAAATATATATTTTAGTGACATCACTGTCAGATTTTCCTTAGATGTTTAAATATCAAAAAATAAGACAAACAAAAATTAAGGAATTTTGTAGAAAAAAACTGACTAGTACAATTCAAAGTTTCAAGTTTATGAATACCAAAACAAACAAACAAACAAACAACAAAACTCAAATGTCTAAGAAACTATCACTGATTGGAGTTTTAGATATCCTAAAATTTGGTTCCTAAAATAGAACAGGATAAGAAAAGTAGATTTAAATTCTGAATTAAATTTGTTTTTGCTTAATGTACTTACGAATTATTTTGGTATTTTGCCAATATGAATATATTCATTTTGAAAGCCATTCAAAAGTCTCCTTAGGCTTCTGATATTAAAAACTTGTCTGAATAATTGGAACTTGATGCACTCCTTTTTTTTTCATTAAATAATTTATTTATTCACTTTAAGTCTCTGTCGCTGTCCCCCAGTGTTGTTCCCTCCTTCACAGAGTCCCTCCCTCCTTTTTCCCGCCCTTTCTCAGCTTAGAGGGTAGAGTATCCCACTGGGTATCTCCCCAACCTGGCACATGAAGTCTCCTAAGGCTAAGTATTTCTCTCACTGATGGCAGACCAGGCAGCTTGGTTAGATGAATGTATTCCACAGACAGGCAACAGCTTTACAGACAAACTTTGCTCCAGCTGTTACATGACCCACATGAAAAGCAAGCACATCTCTTGATCCTGAAACACCCCATCCACTATCCAATCCAGCTCTCTTATAATCATTTGTTGCCCCTCCTAAGTGAGCTTCAAAATACTCCCTGGGGCCTTCATTCTTGTTTAGCTTCTTTGAGTCTGTGGAGTATAGCATGGGTATCCTGTAGTTTGGGGCTAATATCCACTTATAAGTAAGTATATACCATGCGTGTCCTTTGGGGTCTGGGTTATCTCACTCGGGATCATATTTTCTAGTTTCATTCATTTGCCTACAATATTCATGATGCCCTTGTTTGTAAGAGCTGAGTAGTATTCCATTATGTAAATGAACCACATTTTCTGTATCCATTCTTTGGTTGAGGAGCATCCGGGAATTTCTGGCTATTACAAATAAAGCTGTATGAATATAGTGGAACATGTCCTAGTGGTATGGAGCAGCATCTTTTCAGTGTATCCCCAGAAGTGGTATAGCTGGGTCTTCAGGTAGAACTATTCCCAGTCTTCCGAGAAACTGTCAGATTGATTTCCAGAGTGGTTGTATAAGTATTCACTCAACCAGCAATAGAGGAGTGTTCCACTTGGTCCACATCCTCACCAATATATGCTGTTGCTTAGGTTTTTGATCTTCACCATTGTGCTGGGTGTAAGATGGAGTCTCGGAGTTGGTTTTGATTTGCATTTTCCTGGTGACTAAGGACTTTGAGGATTTCCTTAAGTGCTTTTTGGCCACTCGAGATACCTCAGTTGAGAATTCTTTGTTTAGCTCTGTATCCCATTTTTAAATTGGGTTACGGGTGGTTAGTGTCTAACTTTTTCAATATATATATATATATATATATATATATATATATATATATATATATATATATATATGATATTAACCCTCTGTCAGAGATAGAGTTGGTGAAGATCTTTTCCCAATCTGTAGGCTACTGTTTTGTCCTATTGACAGAGTCCTTTGTCTTACAGAAACTTTAAAGTTTCATGTTGTCCAACTTATTATTTGTTTATTTTAGAACCTGTTAATAACATAAATCATCTCCAAAAATAAGTGGCAGGTCTTTCAACTTGGAAAACACTTAATTTCCTGAACTCTTAAAAACAAGGTCATTTATATGTGGCTGTTTGTCTCTATGTTATAAAAGCTGAAGTATAAGACACTATCAAAATTACTCTATTTAGTATCTTAATTATTTGTTATCACTTGTTCTGCAATAATAATGATTTAACAACAACACTTAAAAATTTTCTTCCTCATATTTAACTCACTTTGTAAATTAAATTCACTATAGTAACACAAATTGAACATTGTAATGCCTTCATATATATTCTATGAATATTTTAAGATCTTATTTGATATTATGATAATTACCAAGATGTAGTCAATAAAGTGACCATTTTTCAGTACAAAAGAAGAGTTTTACTAAAGATTTTCATCTCAATTTCCTTCAAGGGAAGACTCTCAACACATCCATGCCAATTAGGAAAAATATTTCTAATCTATATACACTCTACCTTGCATTATATTTGTCTTTGTGCTCATGACCAGTTAAATTCCTGCTCAGATTCATAGGAATGATTTTATGATTTTTCACTTATATAATATTGTTGTTACACTATAGTCATAAATATTATCCTATCAATGCTACAAATAAAATATTATCTATCTATCCAACCATCCATCTATCTATCTATCTATCTATCTACCTACCTACCTATATATTATCTATATACCTATCATCTACCTGTCTTTGATCATCTCTCTCTAATCTATCCATTATCTATCTGTCATCTATCATCTATTAACTATCTATTATCTATCATATATCCAATCTATATATCTATCTATCTATCACCTATCTATACATTTATCTATGGCATCTATGTTAATAAGCCTAAGCTACCCTAATAAAGTATCACACATTATTTGGCTTTAACCACAGAAATCTATTTTTCTTTGGCATGTAGACTGTTTTCTCAGTATGTGCTTATGTACTTTCTCATTTTTAATAAGCAGAAAGAGAGGAAACATGATGGTCATGATTATCCTCATGAAAACCCTAATTTTACCATCAAAACTTACCTCCACAAACCTGCCTAGCACTATTATATATCTCCAAATAATATCAGATTGGATTCAGTGTATGAACTTTGGAACAATAGAACTTAGTATCCCACAAATTTCTGATAAGAGGAAGGTTACTTTTCAAATGCACTTTAGGTGTTTTCTGTCAGATATCTCTTATAATCTAAATGGGCAAGTTCTATAGTAGATGGAAATTAATCTATTGATGAGAAACTTAAACTTGAAAATAAGCTTAAATAATTTGAGACAAGATATTTAATTATTATAAAATACTCACATGAAAGTTGTCTATTTTCTTAGACATTACAACACAAGATTCCAAATTTTAATACAACAGTTTGATTGAAATCTAAATTAAAAGATGTCTTTAGCACAAAATTACTTCATGTTATTTTGTAGCAAGAGGAATTTTAAGAAGAGAACAAATTTTCCATTTGTATTTATTCTTAGTATACTTGCATACACAGTTATATTGTTCAACAATATTTGAACCATCATGATATATTAATAGAATCTCTATTTGCATTCAAGGGAATATTTGAACACTTTGTATTAATTGGTCATATATATTAATTTATATCTGAATCATAGGAGACCATTAAATTTTTATTTGTGCAAGCCAGTTTTTAATAACAAAGTATAGATAAATATGCTTGTTGTTCAAAAGTGTTAATCATGACTGTGTTAAGAACATTTTGTCTGTTTTGTGTGTGGCTGTACTGTGTTAGTCAATATCTCCTCTGTATGCACTGTGGTAGTAAGTTAACTTACTTAGTTTCTCAATATTAATTAGCCCTAAACTTAAATCATTAATTTTTTCTTCACTAATATGCCTAAAGGGCTTGATAGTCTAAAATTTGAATGCTTAACAAAAAGAAAGGTGGAATTTCAAGTATATTTTGTTAAATCCCAAAACTTATGTTTGGGAAATTATTAATATTATTTTCTATTGTACTGTTTGAAAAACTAATATGGACAGAATCTTTGTATCTGATTATTTTGCTTGAATATATGTTAGAATTGGGACTCCTTGAATAAAAATAAAGTGTCATTATGTACAGCTTCACCATGTGTAGCAAATAATACTTAGTCCATAAGATAACGTTACAGAGGATAGCACCTTGTGGAGAGTTCTCTGTACACTAAAACTTTGGCCCATCTTTTCAGATTCTCCCTCAATTCCATGCTTTACCCATCTTTATGAGCTGAGCACCAAGTAATTTGCCCAGGTTGTATGATGAGTAAATAAAAGAGCTGTGTGATATCAATACAAAAGATTCAACAATTTCCCCAAATCTCTCAATTCGTATATGTTAGCATTTTCCATATAATTTTGTACAATTTAGGGAGGGCTTCCTGAGATTCTACGCCTCCCTGAGGGACCACTGGCAGTGTATGTTTTCTGGGGGAAAGGGTGCCATTTTTTCACATTGGAAACTTGCCTTTGTTTCAGTAAATAACCTCCCACCTATGCTGAGGAAAGAAACTAATTAAACTTAATGAGTCTCACATAAAAAGACTTGCAAATAGAAAAGATGGGAAGAACACTTTCAGTAAGAGAATAACAGAGATGAGAAACAGATGGGGTAAAAATGACTAAAAATCATTATTAAAGCTAAACAAACCTTGGGCTTATTCCATATTGTAATCATTAACAGAATTTCATTTGGAGTTGGGGTTGGTGAAAGTCCAACAAATAATCAAGAACTATGATGTCATGTGGTAAACACAATGTGTCAAACACCAGTAGTTATAAAGAAATTGAGCAGTGCCTCATTTGCAGGTGTATAGCTACTAACCCTTTGGTAAGAAAGACATAGCTAGTTGCAGAGATGGGCAGACATGTTATTGAGTGCTCAGAGCTCAGCATCATTCTTGATGTATTTTTCAAGACTATAGCAGAAGATCTAAGGAAGACAGCAGGAGCACTAGGATTGTCTTCACATTGTTATTTTACTTATTTTACTTTAGTGGGGAAAGTCTTTTGTGAAAGCTCTGAGAGTGCTTTTTAACATGGAAAATGCTGTCTTTCAGTGAGTAGGAAACAATGTTCATGGGAATAATTTGAAAGAATTACACTCTCTGTCTTCTAATAGCAGAAAAAGGATTGTGACAACTGTGTACTTTGAATAAAGACACAGACTAGAAACACAGTGACTAACATTTCTGAAATTGCCTTTGATGAAATCTCTCCTTATGCTGGTGGAGAAAATTTCCCCAGGAATAAAATATGCTAAATTTATAAATTAAAAAGCTGTGGCCATTTTGAATTACCAAAGATGTTCAACTACTAGAAAGAAAAAATGCATTTTACTTATTTGCTTTTCAATATATCTATGGAGAACATGTGATATAATACAGTAAAAACAAGATGCCAACATAAAAGTTTGGCATTGATTATTTCCAGAAAGAAAGAACATGGTCCAAAAACCAATAAACCCAGCTTACATAATTAGTGATCATTTTAAAAGCTAAAGCATAAGATTCAGAAATACATGTGTTCAAGCCTTGACCAATCTCTTACATTTATCATAATATAAAAATAGTAGTACCTGTTTACAGCAGTAGTTACTAGGATTAACCTGTAAATAAAATTTTAAAATATATTCTATTTTACATAATAATTATTTAATATATCCTAGTTACTGTAAAACAAGCGAATCACATGAGCCCAAAATGAAGCTTTGTTTTTGCTATTTTCTAAGTTATGATTATTTGTTGAAAATCCTCAATTTGTGTAAGACAATTATAAATATTATTTCATTAGAATTTATAAAACTAACAGTATGTATCTATTCCACTTATCTGGACTAAATGCTCACAGCAGTGGCAAATTAAATGAAAAATTGTCATCATGTGTGCAGTATTGACACCAAAGTGATTACTTATATTAAAAATGATTAATGCCAACAGATTGGCACATTGAATTTCACATGATGCATTATGTTTTCAAATTGTGCTGCAATTTCTATTAGTCACACACTTCCCTTTGAAGAAATCATTCTATGAAGTAAAGGGAATTTTAGAAGCTCATCCCTAGTGGAATAGTTGAATAGATAAAACTCCAAATACCAAAACACTCATAGGAAATGATGGATAATCAGATTCCTTTATTTGCTTTCAGATATTCAGACGATGCTGGTTGGTTTTTAAGAAGGCTTCTAGCAAGGGACCCAGAAGGCTAGAAAAGTTTCCAGATGAAAAGGCAGCTTATTTCAGAAACTTTCACAAGGTAAGTCACACATAGAGGTCCCTGGGGAACAACTGGGCACTTGACAACTTGTGGAGACATTTCTTTGATGAATGAAATCTACAGAGGGAAAAATTCATGGCCAAGATAAAATGTTCCTGTTCTGATAAAATGCAAAAGTTATTTTTCTTCCTTATCTTAATCATCTGCTGTAAATCCCAGCTATACTTCTGCAAAGTGAAAGGCTCATTTTTATGGCGACTTTGCAAAATGAGATGAATCATAACTCAACTTGATCTTTTCTAAGGTGCTGAGTGGGCATTTTCCCTCTTTTCAGGTTAATTGTGCATTTGCTACTCTGATTTAAACTATGGACAGTATTTAGGAAGTAGCAGTTATCAGATAAGCTTTAGCAGTGTTGATGACACTGTTAATATAGATAGCATTAGCTTTTTACTCAGCAAATTAACAAAAAATGATCATCAAATATGCTGACAGGTAGATGCTGCATAAATTCCAGGCAAGAAAAAGATTAGGATATGTGGCCTTTTTGGAGTAGGTGTGGCTTTGTTGGAGGAAATATGTCACTAGGGGTGAGCTTTGTGGTTTCAGAAACTCATGCCAAATCCAATCTCCTTCTCCCTTTCTTTCTCCCTCTCCCCCTCCCCCCCTCTCTCTCTCCCTCTCTCTCTCTCTCTCTCTCTCTCTCTCTCTCTCTCTCTCTCTCTCTCTCTCTCTCTCTCTCTTCCTGCATCCTGCTGCTCTAGATGTAAAACTCTTTTATCTTTCTCTAGTATCATGTTTGCCTGAGTGCTACTATGTTACCGACAATGATGACAATGGACTAAACCTCTGAACTATAAGCTAGACTCGATTAAATGTTTCTTTTTATAAGAGCTGCCATGGTAATGATGTTTCTTCAAAGGAATAGAAATCCTAAGACAGTCTTGTGGGCATGGCCATGTTGCAAGAGATATGTCATTGTAGGTAGCCTTTGTGAGTTTAAAGACCTATGCCATTTCCAGTTCACTTTCTCTGCTTTTTGTTTAGAATTCAATATGTAACTTTTTGACATCCATCACTATCTACCATGTCTCTGTTCTATCATCATAGGCTCTAATCCATCTGGATTCATAAGCCCAAATAAAACTCTTTCTTCTAGAGTCGTGGTGTTCTATCAAGAAAAAGTGAACAGTGCAACCTACCTGCTCAGCAGTGATAGACACTAATTAAAACTCTAGCTAGTACAACATTTTTTTCTCCAAATAAAACAAACAAAATACCTAACAAGGCATTATGTTAAGCTTGAACTTAGCCATATTTTATATAGAAAAGATGCATTTGCTCTAAGATTTCAACTGCTTATATAGACTGGTAATTTGGATACAAATACATCTTAGATGTCTGCTCTATGACAGATCCTCTGTTTGTCCTGCTAAGTAAGGTTGTATAAAACAAAGCCACTGTACTCCCAAAGCCTTGAATCTTACTGTAGACAAAATTCATATGCATGTAGAACAACATGGAGATCTAGAAAACTATGCATTTCCCATTATTTGTAATTCAATAAATGTCTTAGCAAAGATGAGACCTGAGTGATGGATATCGTGGTAATAATGTCTCCACCACTTACTGCAAAGTGATCATCTCTTTGAGGCATATGAAACAGTTCCCCTTTCTTCTTGCTTATCTTGTTGTTGATGGTGTGTTTTACTTGTTTATTATATTTGTGGTTTCTTCTTCCTTCCTTATTATTGTTACATATATTTAGCTATATACTAAGCTTATTTAGTATGGTCCATATGTATTGATGATTACAGACAACGTTTGTGGCTAGGATAAATTATTAGAGGGTTGTTCCCTGGAACAGACCAAGTCCATCTCTCTTAGCAGTCATTAATTGCCCATAATTTCACATGTAGGAGTTGTTTATTTTTGAGACCAATTTTACTATATAGCCCCATCTACTTGTGAACTTATGAGCCTCTGAATTCAGATATCCAGGAACTAAAATTATAGCCATGAATCATCACAACTGAAACTCCTAATTTTATATAAGCTGACTTTTCCAGCTTCAATTTATTTTTATACTACAGTAGCAATCACACGCTCTCTATAGAAATACTTAGGGATTAAGTACATGCTTACTCTGATTTGTCTTGGACACTGCTCATTGAAAATCTCTTCATTTCCACTATGAACAGTTAGATTTTAAGAAAGTTTCAGTCTTTGAGTTATCCTGCCCATCAGTCTGACCTAGAATTCAAGCTCATTATATGCCTGATTTTCTAGACTTTGTTTTATGTATAGTATTGTTCTCTGTGCTAGAAATATTGCACTGTACCAAGGAATGCAGTGGTGGAGAAAAATTATGAAATGCTTTCTCTGTTTACCATTGGTCTTAAGCTTAAATTACTATGAAAGTGTTGTGAAAATAACGTACTTTTATTGTAACATAGAATCAGAATAAAATATAGACTGCTACAGCTTGAATTTACAAAGATGAAACATTAGAAAAAACAGCCCATAAGAATATCCAAGACATGTGTAATAGAAGGTCACTCCATAAGCAAAGAAAAACAAAACAAAAACAAATCAAACAAAAAACAAATAAACAAACAAAAAACACTTAGCACAAGATCAAAAGACTTTGGGGGACAAAAGTGTGACAAATGAGATTTACAAAACAGAACTGAAATATATTACAAATTTATGGAAATATATGATATGGCTTAAACAAGACAGTGTATCATAAGACTACTGTGTTTAAATGTCTATTTCTCCTTCTATTGCCAATATACACAAGTAATCCCTAACTTTTACATCAAAACACAAAATAAATTAGGCATAGCCTAGGTCTCTGAACCAAGGGATTTTGTTTGTAAAGTAGAAACAAATGAATTACCAAAACAAAATGTCCCCCTTTCCACTAAGGAGAGGGGCAGTCAGAGGGGTGGTAGTAATGGCCCTGGAACTGAAAGAATCACTATCACAAGAAAACTAGAAGGCATAGGAAAAATAGCTGGCTCTAGTAATTTAGGCTATCAGAGGTAAGAAAAACACACTTCAAAAGAGAAAACTAGTGGTAGATGTCCTCAAAGAGACACACATGCTCAGCACAGGGCCATGGGTGACAGTGAGGTAGATAAGCTCTGGCAAAAGGAGATCACTTCATAGCAAAGGCTTGTATATCTTGCTTAAAGCATGAGCCACAGAATGAGAAACCTGAAGTGGCATAATTTATGAATCATCTAACAAAAATCTTACATTTCATATTTTATTAACTATTGTCTTTTATAATAATTGGTCTTTTTATTTACTTATTTATTTTATTTTAATGTTTTAATTAAGATAGAATTATGTCAGTTTCACCACTCATTACCTTCCTTTCCACCCTCCGGCCCCTCTCGACTAACTTTCCCTTATATCTCTTCCATGCCCCACCTCAGAATTGACAGATTTTTTTCTTTCTAATTAATTTTGTCAGCAACAAGATACCAAACAATAAAAATACTTTGAAAGGAAACTACCAATATTTTCTGTAAATCTCAAAATTTCTTAGAAAACTATTAATAGAAATATAACTAGAATAATATGAAAACAGTGTCACCATAAAATGTAGTTTACTACAGAAGGAGCAGATTGTTTTCTTTGAAACTTAATGAAATAATTGCAATAAAAGGTGAAAATATTACAGGAGCATTAAAGAAGTACAGGAAAAAGCATTTGCCAAATTTTAACCTGCATTGATTATGCATAGCTCTCAATAAACCAACAACAGAGCAAGCTTCAACAATTTGAAAAAGAACTTCTAATAAGTTCTTCTAGAAGAAAAGGAAAAAAATGCTTTCTATTCTTAGACAACATAATTATTTGTTGTAAATGCTTGTTAAACTAGAAATACCAGAACCAATGAATGCAGTGAACATTAGGCATGAGAATTTTAAAATGAAAAATCAATTGCATTATTTCACATAGTGGCAGATGACACTTATCAAATTGCCTTGTTAAAAAGAACTGCATTAATAATAGTGCCAACAAATAACTATGAATGAATTCATAAAACCACATAAAAAACTTTCATGCTGAAACTTATGGAAATTAACTCAGAATAAAGGAAAGAAAGCATATACATAAAGAAATGGCAGTACGTATAGCTCCTCCATGTTACTAGGTTGTCATTATCTTAAACTTGATACCTATATTTCTCATAAAATATTAGGTTTTTTTGTAGATACTGACAGAATGGGTTAATATAAAAATGTATAGCCAACCAGAGCTCCCAGGGTCTAAACCACCAGCCTGGGAGCACATAGGGAGGGACCATGGCTCCAGCTATATATGTAGGGGAGGATGGCCTTGTTGAGCATAGGCAAGAGAGGAGATCCTTGGTCCCATGAAGGCTAGATGCCTAGTATGGGGAAATTTGAGGGTGTGGAGGTGGGAGTGGGGGGTAGGTGGGGGCACATCCTCATAGAAGCAGGAGGAGGGGGGATGGGATATGAGGTTCCTGGACAGAGGGGGGAATGTAAATAAAATATCCAATAAAAAATTAAAAGAAATGTGTATAACATAAAATAACCAAAGCAGGCTTAATAGTACATTAGAGCAAAGTTAGAATTATTGAAGTTGTTAAAACATTCTAAAATTACAGAAATCATGGCCATGTGATTAGGTAAGAGACTGTAAGTATAGATCAATGGAAGTTAAAAAAAAAAGGTGAAAAACAAATCCAATCCTAAGTGATCAATCCAATTTAGTCAATAAAGACAGGTCAACATGGAATTGTTTTTCAACCACTAACTGAATGTTAAGTAAAATTATCACTCCTTCACAGTACAAATAATGTAAATGCAAAGCCAATCATTCTTCTAAGCTAAGCAGTAAAAGCATAAAATTGACAGAATTAAGCAAAAGAAAAACTGTTTTAAAAGCAAAAATTCTACAAGCAAAGTATCTTAAAACAAATATTCTCTAAAATGCAATTTAAAATGTATCAAAATGTAAAATGCTTTCGATTCAAATCACCATTTTTTTATTTAAAATGCAGATTACTAACTAGGAAAAAAGTCATTTTTAAAGAACATATAGGGCACAATAAATCTCCCAAGGCTATGTAAATCTTGCAACTTAAGAAGATAAGCAATGTAGTCTTAAAATGGATACATTATGAACTTGTAAACACACACTTCTCAACATAACATTAAAATAGTCAACAGAAAACCTCTAGAAATAACTAAAATTTGTGAAACTGTAGAAGCAGCTAATATTCACAGTAAATGAATTATGAAATTATACAACAAATATTGCATAGTTTTACTAAAAAATGTTATAGCTAACCAGCCATCTAACTTTTAGAAGATTATTCAAAAAAGGTGCAAAACAATCTCACATAAGTACATTGTAGGAAGGTTAACTTCATTTACAATAGCAGTTGTGAATAATCTAAAGAGGAAAATATGAAATTCACAAATCTCTGAAATACTACAAAGGAACACAAAAGACTAACATACAAAATATCAGATGTATATTAGACTTTCTGGGTGGAATTAAGAAATCAGACCTAAATTAATATTTAAGCATATTCTCTTTTAAACATATTCTTATGAATTTACAGTAACAAAATGTTTGGTTATGCAGGTTTGTGGAGCGGTAGAGTAGAATTGGGGTATGGGAAGGACCCCAAACGGTGTAAGAGCCTAAAATGTATTGGTGGTAGTTTGGGAATATGGAAGCAGTTTTTATTTTATGATGATAATTGTTACAATTTTTTACAGATTTAAAAACATTGATTTGTTTACTTTAAATGAATGCATTTCGGATATGTGAATTATTATCCTTAATTAATGGTAAAAAGTCACCATTAAATTATATTCTTGAGGAAGATAATGATACCACATCATATATTGGAATTACCGTATTTACTTTTCTCTTGCTGTGAAGAATCACTGTGATAAGGGCAACCTATATAAGAACAAGTTTATTGAGACTTAGGGGTTTTTTTATAAGAAAGAGTTTATTGAGACTTAGGGTTTTAGACATTTAGAGTGCATGGCCATCATTGAAGAGTAATTTTAATTCAGCAACATGACTACTCTGGTGAGGGATCATATCCTAAAATATGATCAGACCAAAATTCAGACACACCCTAGATTATATTATGATCTAGCAGAATATCGGCACACCCTTATCACACATATTTAATTCCTAATAATGAAGGTAAGGTAAGTTTGTACAAGTAAGCAGCCATATTTAAAAGTGACATTTAATTTGACAGACATAAAAATAATGAATTAGAGAAAGATTTGATAGAATGAGTCAGCTATAGGATATTCCCAACTCACAGGAGAACAGCAGAGGAAGAGAGATTACTTAAGACCAGGGAAATATTAAAAAAAAGCTGTGGTATGTGATGTATGGGCATGGTGTGTGTGTATGGCAGTTTTACTGGGAAAGATTTACAGAGACAGGTTACAGAGAGAACAATCTAGACACAAGTGAAGACAAAATAAGACAGAGAATGAGAATGAGCCAGAGGATTAGAATCTATAGCTAAAGTTAGTATGAGGACAGGTAGAGCAATTCAATCAGAAGCCAAGAGACTCTGGATTCAGCCAACTAGGAAGATTAGATTGTATGGAGGGTAGATGCTTTCAGGCCTAGGCCTAGGGATAGTTAGAACAGAGAATAAAGCACTCTGGGCTCATCCTCACACAACTTGGGTACAATTTTCATCTCATCACTTCACCTGAGAAAGTAAAAGGGACATTTTATATAGTGTAGGATATAGCATTCCAGAAAGTCTTCTTGAAAAAGAAAAGCAAAGTGTGGTTCAGTGGTGAAGAGCACTGACTGCTCTTTGAAAGGACTGTGATTCAGTTCCCAGTACCCCTGTAATGGCTCAAGAGTGTCCATAATTCCAGTTCCATGGGATCAGACATTCTCTTCTGTCTCAATAGGCACTGAAGCCACATTGTATACAACATACATGCATATATGTATTGTATTTGTTTTATTTTAATTAGTCATTTAATTCATTTACATTTCAAAAGGTATTCCCCCTTCCTGGTTAACCCTCCACATACCCCGATTCCATTCTACCTACACCCCCTCTTACCACCTCCCCTTTGTCTCTATGAGGGTGCTCCTCCATCCACTCACCCACTCCCTCCTTACCATTCTAGCATCCCTCTACGCTGGGGCCTCAGGCCTCCACAGGACCAAGGGCCTCCCCTTCCATTATTAATAGGCTTCTTTTACCATAGCTGGGCAGATACTGAGCTATTCTTACCCGATTATGCTGGTCTAGAGTACTTTTCAGCCACTTCCCACCCACGAGTCTCACGAATTGCTGTGTTAGTCTCGACCTGGCCTCCTTCATCTGTATCCTGATGATGACATTTCTGGCCCACCTGAGATGCTCTCTTCCTCTGGGCATGGAAGTCTCACCTTATCATCTCTTGCTAAGGTATAGGCTAGTCAACTTTTTATTGACCAATCAATCAGAAGACAATGGAGAACAATGTTTTACAAAATTCTGAGTTGGGAAATGTTTCATAATAATGGCAATACCAAGTTCTTACTCCAACCAGATTTCTGGGGTACAGGAATCAGCAATTGAATATACAGTACAAGAAAACATTCCTCTCAACAATCCTTGGTCTTTGTTTCAGTTTTTGCCTCTGGGTTCCCATCTTGAGTTTCTGCCCTGACTTTCTTCCATAAAAGGCAATAATATATAAGCCAAATAAACCATTTCTTTTCCTAAGTTGATTTTTGGTTAATGCTTTACCAAAACAACAAAGCAAACTCATACCTGCATGCTTATGTGGCAAACACTTCACTGATGGAGCCAACTCCTCATCCTGGAAATTGATTCTTCATAAATAGATGAATTTTACTTCCTGTACCTTCAGGCTTCCAAAAGCCCATTCCTAAAGACTTAGTGTATGTGATGAGGCAAATATTTTCTCATGGCAGTACTATGAAGACTAAAGGTTTTATTACTACAACACTTTATAGCATAGACAGGGCTGACCTACAATCTTAATAATTTAAGACACTCATCACAAATTTAACTACACTTTTTTCCTTTGATTGTCTATAAGCTGAAATGGAGAGTTTTGGCTGGTATTAATCAGAAGAATAATTAGATCATGACTCCTCAGTGCTATGTTAAGTTTCATTTTCATGAAGCTAAGCCTCCAGTCCAATTGCTCAGATTGGGTTAATTTGAACAGCATAGCCTCAGGCTCCTGCTTAGAAACCTGATGCTCTTACAACCATACTCTTACATCATTTTCATCCTTTTCTTTTTGCAATAGTATTAACTAACTCAATGATTATTATGTCTGCCCTTTTCTCCTTTTGGATACCTACTTAGCTTTCACTTCCTCATTATCCCTTTATTATAAATCTACAATGATATTCTAATCACTCAAGTATGATAACTTGTCCAAGTCCTCAAAATCATGTTACCTTTAAGTAACTGAATTGTGCACATTTCACTAAAACCTCGGGTAACATGAGTAAATTACAATGCGTATTTGTCTCAGAGTAATTGCTACTTTGTGATAAAGAATCTATCCAGAGACCCACCTGATCATGAAATGATGATTAACCCGAATTTCTATGTAATGGTCATTATGTTATAAAAGTTAACACATACTCTAAACACAGTATATATTCCTGTGAGACTTCTATATCTAGCTTGAAAATAGGCAGTATTTCATAAGATGATACAGGTGGTTTTGCCCATGGAGCAAACACAACAGTGGTTAACAACCTCCAGCCCTCCTGTGATATGTAAATGAGATACTGTACACAAAGTATTTAGGAATGTTTGGAAGAGCTGGGAACATAATTCAGTAAAACACTTACTTTTCCATGAACACAAGTAAAACGTGGGTGTGATTTTACTACCTTGTAATTCCAGTGATGCAGAGGTGGAGACAGGAAGATCTTAGGGTCTCATTGCCTAGTCTGCCTCGACTACCTTGCCTCTGGTCTCAATGTAGATTGTCTCCCCCAAAAAAGATGGAAGATTCTTACAGAAAACAGTAAATAAAGTTGACTTCTGGCTACCAGATACATGTGCACTAAATGAATGAGCAATGCATACACACGTGGCATTTCGACCTTCATACATCACACACACACACACACACAGACAGAGAGAGAGAGAGAGAGAGAGAGAGAGAGAGAGAGAGAGAGAGAGAGATACACATACATGCATGCAGATGCACACGCACATACACACATAATGGAGTAGACCTTAAATGGTAAGGCATAATAACTATTATTTTACCATGTTGAAATCTAGGGAGGAAAAGATTTATAAATAGTTAAATATAGTAAATGATGATTCACAGATGATAACAGTTAATTTCACCTCTAATAGTTAAAAGTTAATAAAGAGAAATCGTTCATGTGGGGACCTCCTTAAACATCAGTTTTCACAGAGCTAAATGATGGAGAAAATGCATTATGTAGAGGAAAGTATATGGATATGAGTAATAAAAATTACATTGTTATTAGATTGGCAAGATTTTGATTATTTTAGTGCTGGTAACCACTCAAAGAACACATGAAAAGATGACCAAGAATTGAGAAGAAGCATGAAAACTTGGCACAGAAGTTGACTTTTTTATTGTAAGCCACAGAGAGGTTTGGAATAGTTTAAAATGGTTTGTAATTGTTATATAGGTTCTGTTTATTAATCTATAAGCTCTTTAAACTAAAAAATAGTTATTTTGACATTCTCTAAAGACACAGTCATGTTTAATAGTCAGAAATTAAAATAATGAATCAAATAAGCGAAATAATTCTAACCTAACTGAAAGGTTACTAAAAATAAGCTAAAGATAAAAAAAAAATTTTATCAACTTTAACTGTGTGCTATGCCCTGTCTGTAATATGGTTATAAGTATTAATGGTCTCATTTACACATTTGACATGTTTACTGTATGAGAGATCTTACTGCATAAATCAATTTTATATCAAACAATTTTAAAATGGTATATACTTTTTAAACTTAGTAGAAAGAAATTTGAATTTCAAATCACTAGCTACTGAAGGAAGTTATTAAAAATGCATTAGGGTTGAGAATGTTGCTGTACATAATTGTCACAATAGATATTCAAAACAAATTTATCCTAGATGAAAACTGAACAAGAGCAATTTACATAAGACCAGCTAATAAATTTCCCTTAATTTTCTGACCAGATGACAAAGAAGTCATTTAAAGAAACTTTAATGATACAAAAATGAGTGCTAGCCATAAAGAATAAAAATCAATAAAATACAGATGGATGGAGATAAGATGACTTGAAGTTTCAGAGATGGAAACTGTGATGTTAGAAAAATGATGTTCATATCAACAGTAATCTCATTTTTATCTCTACTTGTTGAACTGCTGGGTATTGAACTCAGAGTATTTTTCATGGTAGCCAAGTGATTTTGTCACTGAGCCACATCTACCTCCCTAATCTCAATTTAAATCCCCGTTACCTGGTATTGAAATTAATTTCTCTTTTTACTATCTCTCCTTGGAGCAGGATATTTACTGCATTTAAAGCAAACATCTGAAAGAGTCCAAGAAATAGTGAAATCTGCCTTGTTAAAAAAAAGTTTCTGCCTTTACAACTTACGCTTAAAAACAAACATGTTTTGTGTAGATAAAGTACATGTGCACATCATGTTAACTTTCTCATGTTGATGTCATGAAGGCAGGGCTCCATTTTTGGATGATCACATTCTTGACGTAATGTAGGTTGTGCTCAATGGCTTGGTGTGCCTTGAAGCCTATAAGAAATTCTGGAGTGATTATCATCTATATATTAAAAATCCTGTATACTTTTATTCTCTCTCACATTGATATTTTCCTCTATCTATAAGACATTTCCATTCCTTGAACAAGAACAGCCACTAACACACTGGTTCAGAGATAGTCAGACCTCATCTGTTATCCTGGAGAGTTTTACTCTATTGTTGGCCATCTTCATTGTATTTACAAATGCTAATTACTTGGGGAACACTTAATACAAATAAATATGGAAAATTAGTTACATTCAGAACACAAAAAGAAAGGAAATATCAATGTATGATTAGCTATTTGTGTGAAGTATTTGAATGAACAATTGTAAGTAAAGCTTAAACAGAGGAAACCAGGAGTTAAGCCCTTGGGTGGAGGAGACCAGAACAGATTTGCAAAGGTGTGACCTAAAAATGTTAGGAAGCATTCAGAGCTTAGTTTTATCTATGCAGCATTTGAATTTAGGCCAGGGAAAAATTCCCCCAAATCTGAGGAAGTTCCAGTAAGGATTATTCCATGTAGCTCAAAAATCCCTGGGAACCAAATTCTTTTTTAAGTGGGAGATTTTACTATAACCTTTCACATTACAATAAATGTGGGTCAAATTCATTGTACAATAAATTTAAAATGGACTTAGAGTACATGGCAGTGTGATTTACATTAGAAAACAATATTAAAGTATTTTGGTTATTCATTTTGATAAAAGAGATTTAATCAAGGCCCTTCACATGCTCATCAATTGCTCTAACCTCAAACTACATTCTCAGCCTTATTTAAGTTCTAAATAATCTGCCTTTTTTCTCTATCAAGGCAACTTATTATAATGGCCTCTATAGAAAAAAAATATGGCCTAATTTAAATTTCCCCTCTCTAAATTCAAATAATAACCTAGTATAAAAAGTGAGAAGACAATGCTCATAAGACATAAAAAGTAACAGGGTCACATTGTTCAGTATATTTCTGCTTCAGAGGCTACATGTAAGAAATCAGAAAAACAACTCATGCCAGCTGTAAAATTTCAACACGTTTGGATAACAATGATAGCTTTTAATTTCAAGAGTCATTTTGCTTGGTAAATCAAAGATAATGTAAAGGAAAATACAGGACTACAATTCTATTTAGACACTATTTTTATTATTGCTGAACCATTTCTACATTTCACAGATTCAGACCTAATACCTTCAAGTACAATTTCAGAATATTCTGAGTGGTTTTGGCTCTTAAAATGCTCCCACTTTTGTCCATCAGTCATATCAGCCTAATTATGCAATATCAGGCACAGATAACATATGAAATGCTATGTCCAGGAGAATAAATGGCTTTTTGCCTTTGTGAAATGAATGCATATCCATCCATAGTCTAAAACTGGAAAATACAATAATGAGAAATTTTCTTGAATAATACTTTCTACCTGACTATAAATGCCTACTTAGCATATTTTATTCCTTAAAAAAACAATGATGCCTTGCATTTATTTTAATAGATTTACTATTTCAACTTTCTAAAGTTAATAATGTCATAAAAACAACAGTAAAAATCCTATTGGCTTTTTAACAATCCTTGTCTTATTCAGGAGCAACTAGAAAATACATTTGATTGACAAGAAAATGACTCATTTTAAATGTACTGTAGGCTTTGAGACTCAGGGAAATGTATTATATGGCTTGCAGATGTTTGTATTCTTATCCTACAATTACAACCTTCAAATAATTTGAAGAAATGATATATATTCTGTTTATATAGTGTTTAGAAAAACTAAGTATTTGGGCTATTTTACTTGATTTTATTAATTCAGGGGAAATATTTGAGATAGGTGTTCTTTATCTAGTCCAACAAGTACACACAAACACAGGTTTTACATATTGGAAATATTTGCCATAATAAGATAATTATCCTGTTTCTGTTTTTCTATCCGAGTTCAGCCAATTTAGGTGTGGTGTATACAGTGAAAGTGAACTTTAACCTGATTTCCAGGAGTCTACTATTCTCTTACAGTTTTTTTCCTGTCCTTTCAGAAAGTTTTATAAAGATTAACCTCTGACTTGTATTTGACTATCTTAGAACTAGACTTGCTTGTCTAGTGTGAGGTAGGCAAGCAGCTTAGTCCAGTTGGAGTCTACAAGTGAACTGATCTAATTAATTTCATCCCAACTGCCAACCTGAATTTAATACAAAGTTAAAACACTGACAAGATTTGAGGTGAAATTTTCTTCTTCTGAGTAAGCAATTATCATAGACAGAGGTGAGGCATTCATTTATTAACACACTCTGTAGGTTAAAGCATGCCCAAGTATATCTGTGAGTTTCACAAGGCTGAAGTTAAGTGGTGAAGGAGCTTGCAACCTAAACTTCTGAAAGGAATCTTCCATGTCTTCAAGCCACATCATGAGGTGGAGGTGGGAGGACTTTCACAGCTACAGGGACAAGTTCTATAAAAAGAATCATTACACACTGTGTGGAACCATTACCTGTCAATAAAAAGTCCTATGGCCAATGAGCTGAGGAAAGAAATAGGAGGTGGGAGTTCATGTAGAGGGTGATGTGGGAGTTTGTGGGTGGCAGGATTTGCCCCAAATACAATAGGAGAGGGATGCATGAAACTGAGAATGATGTAATCAGCCAGGTGGCACTCATAGAATAGAATAAACAGGTAGATCCACACCGAACTTTGAAGGACAGAGTTGCATGAAACTCAGAAGAAATGATCAACCACATGGTGGGAATTATAATAGAATAAACAGGTAATTAAGTTATTAGCTAGTCAGGGAACAAGCCAAAGTGTATGGCCTAAGCGTTTAGTCATATATAATTAAGTCTCAGAGTCATAATTTCTGGGAACAAAGAGGTTGTGTGAGTAGCAGTGAGGCTTCATCGTTTAGCCTTTCTTCCCCACCAAATAGACTGCAGTAACTGAACTCTGCTCCAAGGTTAGACGTGGTATTTTCTCCCTCCCCAAGTCAGCAAGGAAGGGTAGTCCTCCCAAATTTTGAATTACTGATTCAGTGACAATGTAGAGAAAAGTCTTTTGGAAACTCCTAATGAAACTAGACATTTTTGAAGGAATTTCTCTTAAGCAATAGTAATCAGAGCATTCTTAAATACCTTATGATGATATGCATTAATGCCCTCAGCAGAACTCTTTGTATATGTAGGATTTGTATGAATATATCTTGATGATGTCTTATATTTTCAGTATTATTCATTCACACAAGTACTGTTGTATTAGGACCTTCATCCTTTCTTGTTTTTACTCATACTAATTTAAGGAAATACTGACGTGGCTTTCCACCTAATTGCTATAATGTATTCCCTGCTTTGGGTTCACTGTGCCTTATTCTTCCTTTCCCTGATAACAAAAAAGGATTAACAGAATCTTTTTCTTTTCTCCTTCTCCTTCTTTCTCCTTCTCCTTCTTTTTCCTTGTCCTCTCCTTCTCCTTCTCCATCTCCTTCTTTTTCTACATCCTTCAAATAAAGTGATAATTAATTTTTGTTGTTTTGCAGTTGTTTTTTTTCCTATGTTCTCAAGGGCCACACATTTTATTCAATAAGCATTGGATTTTTACTTTAGTGTTTTTGCTTTCCATATCCATAGTTTCCATATATGAACACAGAGTTAGGAACCTTAGCCTTATGAATATATGTATCTATGTTCATGTATGTTCATGATGTATGCTATGTACTTGTGTATGCTCACAGACCCATGTACATGTGGAAACCAGATGTTGATGTTGTGTATTTTCCTCCATTTCCTTCTTTCTAGGCAGGAATTCTTACTGAATCTACAGTTATCTAGTTAGCAAGGCACAACATCAGTACCTACCTCTGCTAGCACTGGACTTTCAGACACTTGCTGCTAGAAAAAGCTCTAGTTTTGATTCTGAGGGTATAAAGCTGGGTTCTCAAGCTTGAACAGAAAATGTTTTACCTGTTTAATAATTTCAGTAGCTCATAGTATGTTAAATTTTTGATACTTAAAAATTTGATTTTTATAAACCAATGTATTATATAACATTGTACACACACACACACTTCTGAGTTTGCCATTCCCTGTCTCATTAACAATTCACATGATTTTGTTCCTTGAGTTAACCACTTATTTTAACTTGGCATGTGTCATTTAATAGTGTGACTAACTGTTCTCTTAACAATCAATTGACCTACCTTTGTAAATTATCTTAAAATCTTTTCTAATAACCTATACTTTCCCTCTTTTAACAGCTTCTTTTGCATCATTTTTTTAAACTTTTGAGGCTATGATATACCATCATTTCTCACTTCCCTTTCCATTCTTCAAACCCTCCCACATAGCATTTCATGCTCTCTTTCAAATTCATCACCTCTTTTTCCATTGTTGTTACATACATATATATGTACAAATATTATACCTTTCTGTAACTTGTTAATGACTATGTTCTACTAATTATATGCATAAAATATTGATAATTTAATTTCTTCTTCTGCTCTCTTCTATACATAACAGAGACACTATGTAGAGCGTCCTTATAAACCTTCCTGTGATAAAAGATCCCTGATGCTTATTCCTAAAATAGAATAGGTTTTTGCAAATGATATCTGACCTAATGGAAACTGTTCTGTAATTTCTATACAGACATCATTTTCTCATAGGAAATGTTGGTTTTGTTTATGATGTTTTTCCTGAAAGATTCATGCAACACTCTCATTCATTTAATCTAAAATTTTGAGAATTATATTTATACATTTTCTTGTCTTTATACTTTCTCTCATAATAAGTGCCTTTTCACATTTGTGTTTTGGGTTTTGATCTATTGCAAAACATAGCCATACTTTATAAAATATTTTTAATAATTAACTTTGGATTGAAAGTAAAATACTATTATAAGATCTAAATATATTCATTATTTTCTAAAATATTTTGCAAAAACTATTAACTCACAATCTCTTAAAATTTTTATAAAACTCTGTTTTGAAATCTTGTAGATATAGGCTTTTAGAAGATGTACATATTCATATTCAATTTTTCTGGATTTTTTGATAACAATGCCAATATTTTATGATTTTGCATATCCATATTAGTATACAGTCAAATGTGCATGCTTTCCAGTGGTAACTAGAATCCTTGTTCATTTCTCTCTCACTGGATATTTAGTTTACCTTTGTTTTGTCTTGTCTTATCTAACTTGTTAGAGGTTGGTATTATTACTTGTGGCTTAATTAATTTTTTTCTTGATTTCATTGTTTCTTGCCTTTAACATTTATTTTTCTATTTAGCTTCTTTTTTTTTTTTTTGGTTTTTCAAGACAGGGTTTCTCTGTGTAGTTCTGGCTGTCCTGGAACTCACTCTGTAGACCAGGCTGGCCTCGAACTCAGAAATCCGTTTGTCTCTGCCTCCCAAGTGCTGGGATTAAAGGTGTGCACCACCACAGCCCAGCTTCTATTTAGCTTCCAATTACCTATTAACTCACATATTCTTTAGGGATATACTATTAATTTAAATATGCATACCTTAATTTTAATTATGTTAACAATAAAAATGCAATAATTTTATCCTTTTGAATTTACTAAGGATGTCTGCAACCTGTTACTTTTACAATTTTAAAAGTACTCCAGATATCCAGAAAAGTTCATTTCTTTTTCTGTTTATAGTAGATATATATGCTTTGGTCTACTTAGATGACATAAATTGTCTTGACTACATTAATTGTATTTTTAAGGGTTTCATCTGTTTGCTTATGAAAGAGATAAATGTGCCACTTAACTTCCTTTTAAATATGAGCTAATCTAATCTCCTGCAATTAACTGTAAGATCACATTTTCCTTTCCTGTTCTCCCTGCCAGTATAATTTCCTGGAGGAATCATTATGTTTCTATAGATTCTGATTTTTAAAAAACTAGCATTGTATTAGGGAAATGGAGCCACATATAAACTATTTATGATGCCTTCTTTTACCATGCTACTTTTAACAGCTATATAATCATACCCAAAGAGCCAAGTTAGAAGCATGTCTGTGCAACCAAGATATGAATTTGAAAACTATTCATTGGATTATACAATATTTTATCATGTTTCATTTTGCTCAGACTTCTCAGCTATAATATGAATAGTCAGAATCTGTACATAATTATATTCCTGTGTATTTTTAAATGATTGTTATTATTTTTAATTATGTGAATGAATCTATGAATGCAAGTACTCATGCTCACAGAAGCTAGAGCTGAAATATCCTCCTGGAGCTGGTGTTACAGACTAGGTTGTGAACCAGCTGATATGGGTGCAGGGAACAAAACTTGTGTTCTCTGGAGGGACAGAAAGTGTGCCTAGCCATCTCTCCAGACTATCTTGTGTCTGTTCAACAACTGTAAGAGCATTTACAGAAAGTCTCTCTAGATATATATATATTTTTTAATGCTAACCATCCTGTCCTATCTCTACAATACTTCTGGTCATACCATGTTAGTTTTTGCCCAATGACAGAAACATGCTTTAAATGTTGAACTTGGCTATTCCGTGAGTATTCCTATGTCTTGATTCCAAAAATGTCATTAAGAACCAATTTCTACAAAATAATAATCAAGATAATATACTCAAACATAAGTCAAGTGTTTTGTGATGTCCCCATGAAAACTTTGTAGTCTAAAACCATAGATCATGGAAAGATAGAAAAAGAATTTTGCCAACAATTATTTGGAATATAATCTGATAATTCTATTCAAGGGAGTGTATGCTACTCAAGAAAGTTTTCCCAGAGTTCTTGTGCTTAGTTTTTCATTTTGATATCATGTCCCAAATAACACCATTTTTCTGCTTTATACTAACATAATCAAACTATAAGTAAAAGCAATTGTTGGTTATATAACAGTGTGTCTCCAGACTCTCTGGAGCAACATTCAGTCCTTCTCATCCTGATCTTTGAATGACCCGTTCTACAGGTACATGTCCCCCATTCCTTATAACCAGCTCCCTAATAAAGGATAACATACCAGCTCAGTAGCAGGTCAGCCTTGCTGTTGACCCCATCAAATATTAGCAGGTTCATTTTCGAAAAGAAGGTTTATAGTTTGTCACCTTGCCACTGTCTTTCCCACAGGAGCACAATTCTGACAAAGCTTGTTGACAGGGAGGTCCTGCCTGAGTGGATCTCTACCTTTCCTGTGACTGTGCATCAGTCACTCTTTCAGGCTCTGGGGAAATCACATGAGAGAGCTACAGGGAGATGTTTGTTAACAAAAACCAAAGAAAAAATAAACATAGTTATTTAAGGGTATATAAAGCAAAGAAAGATGTATCCCTTGTTAGGACTATAGCGTATATATAAATTTTTATGACTGTCTTTCATCTTGTTTTTGTTTAAGAATTTTAACTTTGGGGTAAAATGTTAAAAGTTATCATAAAATAATTACATAAAACTATATTGCTTTCCCAGGTCTTGCCTAACAAATTCTTACATTCTTCTTAGCTTAAAATCATTTAATTTTAACCTAATTGTCTAGAAGGTAGAATTTAAAATTAAGGTATCTTCCTTTGTCGTCACAAAATTATCTCTCTTCTGTCTTGGCCTTTGAACTTCTCCTGCACTTATCTTATGAGGACACTGATTACTATAGGTGAGACATGCTTTAAATTTCACATGTCACCTCGAGATTCAAGAGTTAATGATATCCACATTAAAGACCTTTTTTCCAAAGACATCATAAAAGATTCTGGAAATAAGACCTGGGCATTCAATTTGTGTGTGTGTGTGTGTGTGTGTGTGTGTGTGTGTGTGTGTGTGTGCTATGAGTCCAGAACTCAATGGGCAGTGTCATTACTATGGAGTTTGAGACAGATATTTTATTAGTCTGGAACTCTCAGGTAGGCTAAATTTTCTAGTCAGTGAGCCCCAGAAATTCACGTGTCTATCTCCCCAGCAGTAAGATCGCAAGCATGTATCACCATACCCACAGTTTTACATGTATTTGAGGGCCAGTAATGTTTGGATACACATTTTCATGGGCCTTTCCTCAACTCACTTGAGTTAGGAGACAGTTAGCATTGAAACACTGAATTATGTCCTGTACTGTCCCAGTAAGGCACAACCCTATTTGATTAAGAGTATATTAAGTGGATAAGATGGGTTCTGCAAACAGCAAATAGACCAGAGCTATAAAATGAGTAGAGTAGACAGCCAACAGTGAATATGAAACATTCTGTTACCACTTCTTAGTATCTATAGAGGACCCATGCCATTTTAGTGAGGAAATATTTACGTGCTTAGGTCTCATATAAAAAAAGCAAAGAACTTGAATGTGATGTATATACATGTCTTACTTAGGGTTTTACTGCTGTGAGCAGACACCATGTCCAAGGCAAGTCTTACAAAGGATAACATTTAACTGGGGCTGGCTTACAGATTCAGAGGTTCAATCCATTATCATCAAGGCGACAACATGGTGGCATCCAGGCAGGTATGGTACAGCTGGAGCTGAGAGTTCTATATCTTCATCTGAAGGCTGCTAGCAAAATACTTGCTTCCAGGCAGCTAGGAAGAGAGTTGGATAACCCACACCCACAGTGACACACCTACTCCCACAAGGCCACACAATCTAATAGTGCCAATCCCTGGGCTGAGCTTACACAAACCATCACATTCTACTCCCTGGCCCCCATAGGCTTGTTCAAATATATGAGTCTACGGGGCCATACTTAAAAATAGCATAATCCAAAATACATTTAGTCCATCATTGAAAGTTCCCATAGCCTATAGTAGTCTCAACAATGTTAAAAGTCCAAAGTTCAAAGTCTCTTCAGAAATTCATCCAGTCACTTAACTATAATTCCCAGAGCTAGCCAGGAAACAAGATGGGCAGACTCCAAACTCTGCATCTCTATGGCTGATGTCAAAGCTGTCTTCAGATCTCCAACTCCTTTTTCATCTTTTTTGACTGTAACAAACTTCTTTTTCCTGGGCTGGTTCTACTCTCTCTTAGCAGCTTTCCTCAACAAATAGCATCCCAAATATCTTGGGGTCTCCAAGGCAATTTCAATATTACTACTTCTTGTTTCAATATCTGGAATTCACACATGATCTTCTGACCTTCTCTAAAGGACTGGCATCACTTCTCCAGCTCTGCCCTCTGTAGTACTCTAAGTTCTCTGGCTGATGCACTCCACTGCCAATGCAGTTCTTGGTGATCATCCCATGGTAGTGGCATCTTCAATACACTGGGGTCTTCCACTGCAACTAGGCTTCACCAATAGCCTCTCATAGGCTTTCTTCATGGTGTCAAGCCTCAACTCCTTTGCATGACCCCTTGAGTACTGGACTGTCAACTGTAACTGAGGCTGCACTTTCACCAATGGCCTTACATGGACTCTTAGTGCCAAGTCTCAGCTGCTCTTCATGATGCCTTCTTCCCTTCAAAACTAGTACCACCTGGGTGACTCTTCCACATTACTGAGTACAGCTGCTGCATGAGGTACAACCTTGGCTATCTCTGGAACATAGATTCTTTTTGCTCTCAGAAAAAAAATTCCCAGATTGCACCTCAGTGATGCTGGTCTCTTCTTAATCACCAAATCAACACTAATTTCTTAGCTCCAGATAACCAGCATCAATTGTTCCAGTAATCTCTTCTATTCTTGACTCTAAAGCCAGAGTCAAATGGCTGAAACTGCTGAGTTCTGCTGCTTGCTGGAGCTGGAACATGCCCTCCCATCGTTTTTCAACTTTATCAATGCTAGAATTAAAGATGTTTACCACCACACCTAGACTTAAGCTTCTCTTCTCCTAGAACTTGTTCTGTACCAGGCTGGCATTGAACTCAGAGATCTGTTTGGCTATATCTCCTGGGATTCAAGATGTGTACCACCATGCCTGGATCTAAATTTAGCTGGGGAGGATCTTGCCCCAAAGTCCTAATCCCTTAATCTGCTGTCTCCTAGAACATAGGATTCAGCTCCATTCTACTTCCTGGTGTCCCTTTAATATTTAAACCATATATTTTATATTTTTCCTTTCTAAGCTTGCTATGCTTGCTCAAAAACAATCTTCATGAGACTTAACCAGAAAACAGTCTATACTGGGCATTTCTGAGACTTTCTTTCTCAATACAATTAATATAAATCTCTTTACCATAGCTTTAGGTATACTTTTCAGACAAGGGCCAAAAGCAGCCACATTCTTCAACAAAATATCACAAAACCAGTCTGTTGGCCACATATTAAAGTTTTTCTCCTCTGAAAACTCTAGAGCCAGGCTTCCATAATTCAAGTCACGCTGTGCAATGAAGTCTTCCATATTCCTACTAGGATAACCCATTAAGCCCCTTTGATGCATTGCGTGGCTTTCCAAATTCAAAGTTCCAAAATTGACTGTCTTCTAAACAAAAGGTTGGTCAGGCCTATCACAGCCATACCCCAGTCCCTGGTACCAACTTCTGTCTTAGTTAGGGTTTTACTGCTGTACGCAGACACCAAGACCAAGGCAAATCTTATAAAAGACATTGATTGGGGCTGGCCTACAGGTTCAATGGTTCAGTCCATTAGCATCAAGGCAGGAACATGGTGGCATACAGGCAGGCGTGATACAGCTGGAGCTGAAAGTTCTACATCTTCGTCTGAAAGGTGTCTTATAAGCCGCACCCACCGTGACACACCTATTCCAAGAGGGCCACACCTAATAGTGCCACTCCATGGGCCAAGCATATACAAACTATCACAATACACTTTTGCATATACTTTACTTTCTAAGTTATTTGTCATACCTATTATCATCTAAATACTATGTAAACATCATTATGGCATTGGGATTTAAAAATAATAAGAAAAAATGCTTAGATGCTCCATAAAGACATAATAGACGTTTTTGGTATTTTAAGTTTGTGGTTGCTGAATTTTCAGATATACATAGACATAGAGGTCAAATTTTAGATAGTGTCAGTTCTAACAAAATAGCATTCATAGTGACTCATTTCTAGATTTGTATCATATAATGTGGTATAGTATTTAAAATAATTCATATTGGCCAAATATATAGAAGACAAAAATTGTGGATATTAGTAATGAACACTCTGGAATATTCATAAATGACTTTAAGAATGGATTACAATTTTTAATTGAAAGATATTCATATTTATCTGAGAAAAGAGTTCAGTTTAAGGAAGTTTAAGTTATTGGGAAATGGATGCAAATACAGTTGTTGAAAAGCAGCAATAATATTTCAATGGAAAGTTTATCAGGAAGTTATTGAAGTATATGAAGTGTCTGAATCACTTAACTGTGTGAAATTATGCAAATATTATATTATTATTATGAAAGCTTGGGAAGAGAATATAGAGACAGTGACATTTATTAATTGAGATAATCATTGTAATAATAATAAACTATGCAATTCCCATATATTCTTACTAAATAATTGATTTTTTCTATCCTAACAAAATTTTATAAAACTCAGCTCTAAACTCTTGCTTTCAAAAAATCCAAACCAAAACAAAACAAAAATACTAAAACAGTTTCTCAATTGAAATAATTGGGAAAGATTAGTAAATTACAGAAATAATATTCATTGAGAGAATGAGTAAGAAGAATGTGATTTATCTGCTAACTTGAATCTATTTTTAATCTAAAAATAAACTTTTCCAGAGACAATAAGGTTTATCATGAGTTTTACACACTTATATGGGTAGATATCTTTTCTTACTTGTCATGAAGTATACTGTGAAGAGATACTTTTTAATATTTTTAATGATTATACTTGTCACATAGTCATACTTAACAATGGTACTCACAATTTTTAATAGCAATATTGACATAACATTCTAATATCTAGTTTAATTGACCACCAAACTAAAGCAAAGATACATAAAATAAATAGTATGAATTTTAAATTGTGTAATTGCTATTAATTTATTTATTCTAAATGATGTTATTCATGTAAATAAAGTCATTTTAAAACTCAAAGAGTCATTGAGAGAAAACATCACCTTGTTTTCAGCACATAGCAAATCCCCTCGGTTCACTGACAGTCCTAGTACAACCTAATTTACCAGTGTGGACTCTTAATTAAGTACAGTTTTCCCCTGATATCTGGTCTTCTGTTTATTTATAACTGTTAAAATGTCTACACATGTTCTCCTCTGAGCATGCATCCCAAGAAAGATAGTCATGCTTTTTGTGTTTTTGCTTCACTAAATGTTTTTAACATTGCTTTCGGCATTCATAGTGAAGAGAAAGTGATCAAAAGCCCCCAGTAAATAAATCCTGGGCTGAAGTCTGTATAAAGAATTAGAAATGGATGTCATGAATTAATAGAATCACTATCTTTAACTACTGAGTCAAAAATATGAAATGAACAGAACTCATACAGATTCATTACTGCACCTAGTATGTGGAGATGAAATTCCAAAATAAAAGACGCCATTAGAAACAATTTATTCCTTTGCACAAATCTCTCAGAAAGTGTGATGGTTAACATTAATTGGAAGATAAGCTATCGGGCATACCTGAAAATTATTATCTTGATGACTTTAATTGATGTGGGATGACCTTTTCTTAATTCTGAGAAATACTACTCCCTGGGGAATAAGGGATGTGTAAAGACAATGTAGGCCGGGCACTGCATTCTTTCATCTCTTTTACTGATAGTAAATATTCTATTCCACTGCTTCAAGCTTCTGCTGCTTTGCCATCCTGCCCATGATGTACTGTACACCTGAACTGTGAATGAGAAGAAAGCCCTTTCTTTCTATTAAAAAGAAAACTTATTTCTCTAGAATGTTTGTCACAACAACAGGAAAATAAAACAGGAAGACTTGCATAATTTTGAAGACTGATTTTGTATCTGACTCAAAGAAATGAGTATCAAGTAAATTGTTAAAAAAAAAAAGTCCTTTAAATGACACTATTATTTTCAAGATAATTAGGATATTTGGGTTAAAGTGGTAGAAAAAAAGATGAGACTAGATTTACATAAGTAATTATCATTTAAATTCATTAAGTCCTGTTGAAGAGGGAGATGCTTATTATTATTATTTATTAATTTATTTACATTCTAGTCATTGTCTTCTCCTTACTTTCCCCCTCCCACAGTTTCTCATCCCATTCCTCTGCACCCTTGCCTCTGAGAAGGAGCTCTCCTCACCACCATTCCTCACCCTTCCTTTGACCCTTAAGTCGCTCAAATATTAAGCACTTCTCCCACTGAGGCATAACCAGGTAGTTCTCTACTACATATGTGCCAGGAACCTCAGACTGGCCCATGTATGCTCCTGGTTAGTGGCTCTGTCTCTGGACGCTCCCTAGGGTCTGGGTTAGTTAAAACTATTGGTCTTCCTATGGGGTTGATTTCCTCTACAGTTTCTTAAATCCTTCCCTTAATTCATTCCCTTAATTCCCTTAATTCACAGGAGTCCCTGACTTCAGTCCAGTGGTTCTGTTTAGGTATCTGCATCTGTCTAAGTCAGCCACTGGTTGGGCTGCTCAGAGACCAGCCATGCGAGGCTCCTGTTTGTAAGGACACTATACCATCAGTAATAGTGTCCAGTCCTACCCCCCTTTCCCTGACCCACCTCCTACGAGATGAATCCCAAGTTGGGCCAATCATTGGACTGCATTTCCTTCAGTCTCTTCTTCATTTTTATCCCTGTAGTTCTTTTAGGCAGGAACAATTCTGGATTAGAAATTTTGACTGAGAGTTAGTAACTATCGAAGAGGGAACTCTTTTCTTTTCCTTTCTTTTCTTTTCTTTTCTTTTCTTTTCTTTTCTTTTTTCTTTTTCTTTCTTTCTGTTTTTACATTTCAAACGTTATCCCCTTTCCCAGTCCCTGACCCCAATCCCTGTATCCCATCTTCACTTGTCCTGCTTTTATGAGGATGTTCCTCCACCCACGCAACCACTCCTGGCTCCCTGCCCATCCATTCCACTACACTGGGGCATGGAGCCTTCACAGGACTAAGGGCCTCTCCTCCCAATAGTTTAGAAATAGTAGTATACAAACAGGGGAACAGGTGATGAAAGTGAGGGCTGATGGACCACAACGAAAATACCTCAGAAGAGAGAGTGAGGGTTTGAATGAGTCATGAGTGGTGAAGTTGGAGAATATTCAACAATTATAGTGACACAACTTTATGACAGAGAATGTATTGTAGGTCCCAGTAAGAGTTTTATGCAGAACTTGGGTGTCTCAGTTGCTCCCGAAGGAACAGTTTTCCAACACTACAGCTAAAATCTTTCTGTGTAAATGCAATAAATAGGTAAAACATTAATTAAGAGAGTTTCCCTAGACAGTAGCAATAATTTTATTTTTTATAATCATGCAGTTGCATATATAAATATACAAGTGTACCGATTTTAATTCGCTTAAAGATAATTACATTAAAACAGTGAAAAATCTTCATTTTTACTAAGCATTAACTTCACAGTGCAGATCTTGGAATGAATGTCTAAGCAGATGGAAAGTCTCTGTGCTCCAGCATTGCATGCTGATGTTAGGGTACATAGAAGCACTGATGTGTTTGCTGAAATCACTTCAGAAGAGTCACTTCCTAAAAACGAGCAAAACCACCCACCTGAACGAAGGGATGAGTGATAGACACAGTATGTTCACCCTGGCTTTGTAATCTGTCTTAATTTTTCTCAAAAACAAACCGCTTAAATTCACCTTCCACAGAAACAACTGACTGTACTATAGAAACATTGTTGAAATACGAGTTTTTCAAAAGATAATTAAAATATGAGAGAATTGTCATCAGTATCATAGAGATTGAGAACTAAAATCTTACAGAATTTTGTGATATCACATGAGACTAATGAATTTTTGTGCTGTAAAATAAAATGTTGATATTTTCAATTTGATAAATTTGCATATTTTTAATGTCCAGGTCAAGATGATATAAAACCATAATAAGTCAAGTTTGTTCTAGGGAAGTAAAAAGTATTTACATGATTCAGACTCCTATTTGCTAAAACATTGGAAGATTATTTGGCAAATTTATAGGCAAATACAAGTGCAATAGCCACAGTTTACTTAAAATGTTCTTTATTTGATGTTTATTGTTATAACTCTAAAAAATGAGCGAGACTTTACATATACTTAATCTAAATAACATATTACAATTGCCAAGATTCTGAAAAAGAAAAGAGCATTATGTTGTCCTGGAACAAGACAGACATTTTAGAGTTTTGCAAAAATATAATAACATCTACATTATTGGGGAAACTTTTTATTTTTAAAATGCTATTTCTTCATCATGAAATGATCTTACTACTACTTTTAAATGCATAAATGAGGAAGTTTAAATTCTAATATATTATGATATGTATATGCTGTTGAGACATTATTTGGATAAAGGGGTAAAATGTAAAGCTGTCTTTATTTTCCATTTGATTTATTATATAAACCCCAAGTGGCATTCCTGTCATCTTAGTTAGGGTTTTACTGCTGTGAACAGATATCACTGAGCAAGGCAAGTCTTATTAGGACAACAATTAATTGGGGCTACCTTTCAGGTTCAGAGGTTCAATTCATTATCATCAAGGTAGGAGCATGGAAACAACCAGGCAAGCATAAAGCAGGAGGAGCTGAGAGTTCTACATCTTTATCTGAAGGCTGATAGCTGAATACTTGCTTTCAGGCAGCTAGGATGAGGATATGTATATATTTCTTTTTGAAATTAATTTTTATTGGATATTTTATTTACATTTCAGATGTTACCCCTTTCCCCATTTCCTACCTACCAAGAAACCCTCTATCTCATCCCCCTTCCTGCTGATTCTATGAGGATGTGCCTCCATGCACCTCACACCCACAGTGACACACCTACTCCAACAGGGCCACATCTTTTATTGTGCCACTCCCTGGGCCAAGAATATACAAACCACATCTTTGCTGTTGCCATGTAAGAACTCATGTATTAAATAGGACAGAGTAGTTGGAACAGAGAGAACAGCAGTTAAATTTGCTCAAAACACATTGTATTCATGCATGAAATTCTCAAACATTGAAAGAAAGCAACATAAATCTTTCCTAGATCCTTTATCTTACCTTTTATCATTTGTGCGCGCACACACACACACACACACACTCATGCATGCAAGCACTCATGAGGGCAGTGCCCACGGAGGGCAGAAGAGGATGTTGGATTCCCCAGAAGCTGGAGTTATTAGAGGCTGGGATCCATCTAATGTGGGTTTTGGTGTCCAAAACTAAGTCTTTTCTTAAAAGAGTATGGACTTTCTTCTGTATAGCCATAGAGGAAAGGTTATCTTTCATTTTGACATGTGTTTATTTAAGCCCACAAAGTACCTAATGACAAAACTCCCAAGTAAAAATCATATAATATAACTAATCAAAAAAACCCTTTATTTATATGTGTTTATATTTGAGTGTTCGTTCTGACACTTGTCAAACGTAAATGTCTTAAATTTTTGACCAATACACCTGTTGACTGAGGCCTAGGTAACTTTCCTTATCTAGTTCCATGTTTACTTCAAATAATTTACTTAAATAGTTTGATTAAAATGCAATCAATATGTTATGATGCCATAGAAATGTAATAAAATCAATTTTCAGAAATAGATATGAAATTCTTAAATAAATTTAAAATTACTGATTTTATTGTTGAAAACTCCAAGATTTCACAAATTTAATTATTTTCATGTTGCTTTGACAGTTTTTAGAATAATAATAGACATATTTTTGTTTTAAAGCACTAGAAATTATTTGAAAAGTTTTTCTTCTTCAAGTATTGCTTACAATATTGTAAATTCAAATAAGATTTATAGTGAAAACTAAAGGCATGTGTTTTCAATGTATTAGATCTTCACCTAAATATGTAGGATTGAGAATCTTTTAGAAAGTAGAAGTTTATATTTCCTCATTAGTGCTTTTCTTTCCTGGACTCTCTTTTAATTCTTAAGTGAAAGAGTTTAAGCCACTATATTGTTGATCAAGAAAACCTGATTTACTCCAGAAACCATAGGAACAGAGTCTGCTTGAAAAGGCTTTCTGTATTTCTAAATGCAAATTTTCCAGTAGAGCAAGCACTTTATTGAACTGCATCAGATTGTCAGATTGCTTGGCACACTGATGTTAGGCATTCCTTAGTCACTAGGACATATCTCAAATGTGATTATTACTTTTCTTTGCTTGGGTTTGTTATGAAAATAAAAAATATAAAAGTCCATAAAACAGTTCAAGTATTATTCTACATTATTAAATATAAATATTTTTGAAATTTCCTTACAAGATTGTGTTTTTATATTGGTTGTTTAGTATATATAGACATTGTAAATAACTCTATAGAAGTATGTGACTATATACTCAGATTTTACATTAATCTTAAAAAACACATATTCCTTGGTTTTAGACTCATATTTGATAATATTATTTGTTTAGGTGAAGTTGATAATGCTTGGAAATAATATCTCTTCTCAAATAGAACTTCAATTTATTATCTTTGAACAAAATTGGATTTAAACATCATTTGAGTCAATTACTGAATCATTCTAAAATTCACAATTTATAACTTATGTGAGGACATGCTTTGATGTGATTAAACTATAATATATTAGACCCTATCTAAAGAAGGATTTTCCTGTTTCTCCAAAAAGTGTTACTCCTCAGAAATAATAAGAAATTAGAGTGTCGTTTTTCTTGCTGACATTCAGTCAGATGATACATAGGTAGAAGGTTTATAAATAGATGGAGTCTTTATGCACATATAAAAATACATGCTTATACATAAGGACAACTGTATAAAGTATTTGTACCATTTTAATGCTGCATATTGACCTTAAGATTATCATAAGTAGAGAGAAAAGTAAGCATCAATAATGATATACGAGAATTCTCTTTTTTTAACTTATTTTTATTATTTTTTAAATCAAATCATAATTTTTTGGATTTGACAGTGATTTGCATGTTGTATTACAAACTCCGGCCACTAAAAATATTCAAAGAATAGATAAGAAGTAGAGCACATGCCTCTTAAAGTGATAATTATATAATTTTATTTTGTTTATGTTATTTTAAATGATATAAGTGCATGTTTTGGTCAGGAAGTGATCACTTTAACTATGTCTATACTATGAAATCCTGGTCAATATTAGCAGTAGCATCTTCAAATATGAGGAAGAAATTTTGAAATACATAAAATATGCCTGTATATATTGCTTAAAGCACTACAAAACTGATATTTATAGTTCTAAGTATAATGGATCTAAACTCTGTTGAGTTTAATAGTTTTTAAGTTATGAATGGAATTAGGCTTTTTTCCTTCATTAGTCTTCTCCAGAACAATTGAAACAAGTATGATAAAATAAACACATTTTTTGTTGTACTAGTAAGTCAAAAGAGAGGTTACTTTATCAAAGAAGATACTCCTCACATTCATCACACTCTAGAGACCAATAACAATAGAAGTTGGGTATCTACCCGCACATTAGAACCAAACCTGCTCCACCTGTTTACTAGGCTCTGTAGCACTGGATAGTCATTGTACTAGCTGGTTTTGTGTGTCAGCTCGACACAAGCTAGAGTCATCAAGAGAGAAAGGACCCTCAGTAGAGGAAATACTGCCATGAGATCCAGCAGTAAGGTGTATCGTCAATTACTGACCAATGGGAAGATCCAGCCTGTCCAACCCTATGCTGGTTGTCCTGGGTTATATAAGAAAGCAGGCCGAGGAATCCATTGGAACCAAGCTAGTAAGCAGCACCCCTCAATGGCATCTGCATCAGCTCTTGCCACCAGCATCTTGTCCTGTTTGAGTTCCTGTCCTGACCTCCTATATTGATGAACAGCAATTTGGAAGTGTAAACCAATCAACAAATAAGCCAAAACCAAAACCAAACCAAAACAAAACCTTTCATCCTCAACTTGCTTTTGGATCGTGGTGTTTTTATTGCAGCAATATAAACCCTAACTAACTGTTCAATTTTCTGATCATCAAGTTTCTTATCTTTCTTACAAGGGTAGAGCTAATATCAATACATCAGGACTTCATCAAAGTTGTATAAGTTCAAGATTCTAGACATGCTAATTTTACTAAATATGGAAAATCCTATTACCACACTAGTAATGTGGCTATTAAAATATATAATATAGATGGAAGAGTAATCAGAATGTTCTATGCACATGTGCAAAACTGTCAAATTTTTTGTTATTTTTGTTTGTAATAATTAAACAAAAACATCATGGAGGAAAGTTCAGCATGCATTAATACCCTGCCCCAGACTGAAATGCTCTTGGTATCAGAGAACTAACAATCATTAACTGTATGTCTTTTGTGTTCACTCTTGATACACACATTCCAAACTGTTCTTTCAAACACTGGACACCTGGAATGTTGAATCTTTTATTTATCTCATAGGCAATGTTAGCTTCTGTGTAGCTTAATCTTGTTTGGATCTGAGAGTGTTGGGGGAGAGACTTGTTATTAAATCTCATCAATATTCAACAGATATTTAATGGAGAGCTCTCTTTGTACAAGATTAATATTGCTTTATTGTGGATACAAATTTAATAATAGCACAGCCTCTATGAAGATATTTTGCACTATGATTAGACTATTTCAAATATAGCAATCAATATGAAATATAACCAAAACTGAAAGCCTAATGGAAGACATTATGTTTTCATTTTTACTGGTATGGATAGAGTTAATTCAAACAGTACAATGCCCCATTGGAAACTGCATAGGGCCTTAGGGTATTGATAACTGGTCATTTTGTTTAAAGCACTGTATGTAGCACATATGCTATCCATTAAAATAAAAAATTCTTTCTTGTTAGAGATGTAGTTCAGTGGTCTAATATTTTATTAGCACAAACAAGATCCTGGGGGCTTATCCCTAGGACTTCAAAAGTAAAAAGAAAAAATATTTTTCTCTTTTAAGGTAACTGAACTGCACAACATCAAAAATATAACCAGACTGCCTCGAGAGACAAAGAAACATGCAGTGGCAATTATCTTTCATGACGAAACGTCAAAGACATTTGCTTGTGAGTCAGGTAAGCAATTTCAGACCCATCTACAGCTTGAGCAAATTGAGTTGCTTCAGAGACAATGACTCACACAGATGAAGGCAAAGGAAGTCTGAATACGATGGCATATTGTAATGAGAATGTGTGTTAAAAAGCTTTGTAAGAAGTTCAACATACTGATATGCTGTAGGAACACATGTTTTGGATTTCTACTATCTTGTCTTTGTCTGGAGCTTTGTTCCCAGGAGTTCTGAGGTCTCTTCGGACTTTGGTTCAAGCTCTGAGAATTTAGTAAACAGTATTTGGGAGACATTTGGGATCAGCTTGTGACTTGTAATCTGGGTTTGACAAAGTATAGCCGTGAAGCATTTTCTGGTATAGCAGTATCATTGACATGAGGAAGCTCATTCAAGACACTTTAGAACATAATTTGAGTAATGTGTTGCTTTCATAGAATTTCAATACTACTATAAGTCAATATATTTTCAATTGTATTTTAGCATCTTAAGTTCATAAGACACTTAGACATTAGGGAGACAGAAGTTTGTCCTTTGAACCTGCAGTATTTTTCATGGAGCAATCTCTGTATTATGTAACATACTATTTGGCTTATTGCCTTTTAAAGGTTCAGCTCAATGAAATAGGTATTTATAGAAAGGATACAGGCAAAATGTCCAAAGCCTGAAAAGACGTGAATTTAAAGTAATGATGAGGTTTTTAGGGAAACTTTGATATCATTTTTAGAGGAAATATGGCTAAAGGTTTATGTTTAATTAATACAAGGATATATTCTAAAACTGATGATGTCAATTTGCCTAATAGGAATGGTTCATAACTTCTTGTCTAATTTTATAGGGGCTTTGCTACACTGTACTGGAATTTACTGAATAGTGCATTCATTGAACACCTTTACCTATCAGCCCTCAGGTAGTCTCTCAAAAACCAAAATAATAATAATAATAATTATCCTAATTTTAATGTTTCACTGCCTAGTGTTTTCAACTTTACAATAATCAGAATTGGAGATGTATAAATAACTCTTGAGTCAATTTTTTTAAAAAAATGGTATTAGTTATAATGATTAAGAATAAAATCTTATTTGCAATTTTTGGAGAAATATTAGCTCAAGTTTATGTTCCTTTAGTTTCTTAATGAATTCAATACATTATCTTTTTGACTCTGATGATTATTAGTGTTATAGTAGAAATACATGGTACCATTTTACATATTTAATCAAATGGCTTTTGCAATTTAATTAGCTATAGATCACATTCCAGTTTCCTATCATTTAGTTTTTCAAGGTAGGGCTCAAAATGATGAGAAAGGATACAACATTGCTTATTTTCACATTTTATTTTTCAAAAATGATTGTGTACATATTCCCTGGTGTGAGATATATATATATGCGCATATAGTGTGTATCCTGTTTCTCCAAATGGCAATGTTATCTAGAAACTGCAATGTTTGTTCGAAGAGGAAAGAGGCTCATGAGCCTCAGGAGATTTAAAAAAACAAAGTCACCAAAGGTCAGAGATAAAGATAGAAAAAAAACCTAATTAACTTATTTACATTTCAAATGATATCCCTTTCCTGGTTACTATCCCCACCCAAATAAACCCAAAGAATCCCCCTAAACCATCTCCCCTTCCACTGCTTCTATGAGGGGTTTACCCCACTCACGCATCCACGCCCTACTCCTTGCCCTGGCTTTACCCTACACCAGGGGCATTGAGCCTTCACAGGTCCAAGGGCTCCTCCTCCCACTGATGACCAGCAAGGCCAGCCTCTGCTGCATATGTGGCTAGAGCCATGAGTCCCTCCATGTGTATTCTTTGGTTGGTGGTTTAGTCTCTGCGAACCCTGGGTGTCTAGTTGGTTGATATTGTTGTTCTTCCTATAGGCTTATAAACCCCTTATGCTCCTTCGGTCCTTTCTCTAACTCCTCCATTGGGGATCCTATGCTCAGTCCAATTGCTGGGTGCAAGCATTCGCCTCTGTATTTACCAGGCTCTGGCATAGCCTCATGCCTGTAGTCCTAGCTACTGGGGAGGCTTGAGTCCAGGAGTTCTGGGCTTTAGTGCACTATGCTGATAGGGTGTCCGAATTAAGTTTGACATCAATATGGTGACATCCCAGGAGCAGGGTACCACCAGATTGCCTAAATTGTGGTGAACCAGGCCCAGGTCGAAAAAAAATTTTTTTGAAATGTTATTGAGGACCCAATAGTGTAAATGGGAACGAAGCTGTTCTTGAGAATAGAGACTCTTACCAGTCAAACTGGGGGGAAAGAAATTAGACCATGGAACTGCCAGTAGGCTGCATGAAGTACTCCATAGTTGAAATTTTGGGAGTCATCACTCAGGTTGAGGTGAAGTTTCTGGTGTTACAGCTGCTTTTGTGTAATTCCTGATTCTTGTATCTCCTCACCCATACTATTGTTAGTAACCCCAATTAAAAACTCATTGGTTCTCCCAATTTGACAATGCTTCAATCGTTAATCTGTCATAGACTCCCTGTCTTGGATAAGTTAACATTTGTGTGCCTCATCTCTTTAGAAATAATCGATCACACAACATGCAGGCAAACGTATTTATATACTCAGTTTCTTCCCAAAGACTCTTGTTGCTCCATGTCATTCTTTCTCATCATCCATGGTCACTTCTCCTATCTGATAAAGGATATATGCCATAGGGACAGAGGAAAGGTAGATACTTCTTTGTACTCTGATTCTAAAGAGACTTTTTAGCGACTATATATTAAGTCAGTACTACACATGCATTCTGTATTTGCATCGTGCCATATGCCTAGACTTAAAACATCCAGCTTCTTCATGTCTCAACACTGGTACATTGATTGAGAAACATTTGTGCTCATAACAAAGTCTCAGCCCATATGTGCATCTGTACTTCTTGTTGTATTGACCTTGAAATGAGGATTACAGTTGAACTCTAGGAATCAAGGCAACAAGGTGTCCTAGAGGAATGTGACAGCACACAGGTGGCATCCATCTCCTCTAGCCTGAGCATCACATCTGTATATGAGGCTCGGTACCAACAGAGCAGCGTTCTCAGTAAATTGAATTCAAAGTGTACTTAAATAATTTCTGGGAAAGACAGAAAAGAATAAAATTTAAAATAAATGCCCAAGTTTACTAAGAATCTAGAACTTGGTTTCTAAAAATAATTAACTGGGATTCGTGGAGAACTTGCTGATTCTAAGACAAAAGGCAGATACTAGTCAAGGTGAACTCACATCATTTTATAAAGCAACAAACTACAGAACTTAATTAATTAATCATAAGATTCGTAAAGGCTCACTAGTTGGGAAAATCCACAGAATTTGAGCAACAGTTATACAGTGGGATTATAAATTGTTACAAATATCCTGAGACCATATTGACATAAATAAAAGTTTAAATGAATATGTGAACAGAGATAGAAAAATATTCCTTGCAGGAGAATATTTAATTAGAAAGTGGAATGAATTCATCACTTTTCAAGTGTTATGTGTTCATTGTGACTTTATTCTAAAGGGAAATAGGTGAAAAAAACTTGATATTAAAGAAGACTGATATTCTAACTTAGCTGACTAATCTAGTATACATTATGGTGATAAATCCTTTCTTATAATGTGGAAAAATGCATCATGCCTCATCCTTTTTGTCCAAGGAAAGTGCATGCCAAATGGAATCATAAGGAAAAAAGCATATGAAATCAAATGTTACAACATATCTCATTAAAATTTTTCAAACTTTTAAGACCTGCTTCAAGAGATAGAACTGTTACCTGATACTGTTAATATATTTTGAACTTTACAGCTTCAAAACCTAGGCATTGTGTTCACACCAATATCATCCTGAATCAAAATTACCATATGATGGGCTCACAAAAATCACAGTAAAAACCTCACATATGTTATTTAAACTAAATAATTTTAATCACTTTAGAATTATCAAAGATTATTTATAGTTTTGAATCTTCCCATTATTAACTATAAAGAAAAATGGTTTGTTTGAAATGTTGCTAATAAAATCTCTGATTTCCAAGAGCACAAGGCAAAATTCTATTCAGTATTTGTGCACACAATCCATTTTGAAAAAAACTGATGCTTATCATATGTAGATTTTACAGACTCAGTAGTAAGCTAGTCCTTAAATTAGAATTGTTTGTGATGGTTTCATGGTTCATATAAAATTATTGAGAAATGAAGAGATCTCTAAAACATTGTGGTCTAATTTAAAAGAATGATTTCCTATGCATGTAAAGTTGCATCCAAATTCTCTAAACTTATAGTAAAAAAATTATGAACACATTTAAATTATTACTTATTCAAAAGTACTATTTGTTTTTAGAAATTCTTTTAGTGTGAGAATGAAGCACCTTGCTAGCAGTTAGTCGTTTAAGGAGTATAATAATGTCTTAATGTTTTAACTGTTGACTGTCAAAAGCTGTTTAGGAAAGTCTATAGTAAGCAAGTAAGATTTCTGGAGCTGGCCCACCATTTTGCATGGCTGCTATGGGTGCGCTCTAAAGGCAAAGTCCCTAGAGCCTTAATCCTAGGATTGCTTATTCATGCTGACATCCTTTTTCTGCCACTGTTATATATCCTAAGGATTCCTGGACACCTGCCTACACTATTGGGAAGATCTGCAGAATCAATATGAAGATGTACTTTCATGTTGAAATGCTGTATAGACAAATTGATGATTTCATAATTCCTGATAATTATTTTATAGAACTCCTAATTATTTTATAGAACTCCTAAATTGGTGCAAGTAATTTCAAACTTCCTATAGAAAAAAAAAAAAACAGTGAATGGAACTCTGTAAACTTTCATATGTCACGGACTAATTGTACTAGGAAAGAAAACAAGCTAGGAACAAATTTACAATCAAGGAAAGCATTTCTTCTAGGTTAGGAATAGGGACACTATCTGGTAACTAAAGCTCATAAACTGGGAATGAGTAATTTATTACAGGTGCAAAGACAGAAAATAAATGGTAGACTGGGTCATTTATATAAGACTTCAATATAATAAGACACAAGGCAGATGATTTGTCTCCTAACAAAGCAATGCTACTTGTGACATAAAACTATTACTTTAAAATTACAGATAATGAATGTTTAGTCAAGTATTATTCTTAATAGAAAGACACATAAACAATTGTGCTCTCACTTGTTAAGCTTTTTCGACCTATGACTTATTGACTTAAATTTACTATGAATTTATGGAATGTAAAAGTGCTTATAAAACTATGTGATCAATTATTCTGAGAAGGTATTAAAAACAACAATAAAGTGGCAGTGTAGTATTTTTCTTCTTCATCCATTGTGTGTGTTGTGTGTGTGTGTGTGTGTGCCTGACTTTCTTTCTTTTCTTATTTTTTCTTTTCTCTCAGACTCATGAAGAGTTAAGAAGTCTGAGCCTCTCACCTGGTCATTCAGAGGCCTATGAGTCAAAGAGTAAAGATCCCAAGTAACCAAGTTACTTTTCTTAATCCTCTGCTGCTATCAGCAGGAGTTAATTGCCAGAAGCCATCAGCTTTGAGCCCCTGAATAGCAAGAAATATGTGAGTTGCCAGAAGCCAGAAGCTTTTGGCAACCTCCAAAGCTACCTTTGCTGCCTTCCTCAGTACATTAATGTTGAGCTGAACCTTGGCAATTGACTTCAAGTATTTTGATGGTGGACAAGAAGGGACTTGAAACCTGGAACAAGAAAATTAATTATTTTTTTGCAATTTACTTATATGGAAATTAAGATATAGTATACCACATATTGAAATATTCATATATTTAAAAAGTTGGTTTCTTTTTCTTTGAAATGGCTGAGACATTGTACAGATTATTAAACACATAAATGAATTGCTTGTATGAAAATAAATTTTTCTCTAAAGATAAATAAGAAGTACAGTATTGCTCTCTGATATGAGCTATATCTCTATCCACTCCCCAGAACAGGGAACTTCAAAAGTGTATTTATTATTTTATGACACTAATAATGGGAGAGGATCTCTTTTAAAAAGTTTCTAAGTTTTAAAAATTAAACTAAACACCAGATCAGTAGAAGAATGTCTTAGTTACGGTTGTGACTGCTGTAATAAAAAGATCAAGAACAAAAGGAACTTGAGGAGAAAAGGATTTATTCCATTTATAAATCTCACATTGCACTCTATCACTGAAGTGAGTGGGAAGCAGAAATTTAATGCAGGAACCTGAAGGCAGGAACTGAAGCAGAAATCAAGGAGAAATGTCCCGTGCCTACTTGCTTTCTCTTCCTGATTTGTTAACCTCATTTCCTCATATAGCCCAGGACTACCTGCACAAGGATAGCATTGCCCAAAAGAATTGGGTCCTTCCTTATCAATCACTAATTTGAAAAGTACTCTAAACACTTGCCTACAGGTCAGTCTTACAGAGACATTTTTACTGGATAAAATTTCCTTTTCCCAGATATGTCTAGGTCTGTTTGAAGGTGACAGGAACCAGGACAGAGTGGGAAAATAAAATAAATGAAAAATTAATGCAATCGAGCAAAATTAATTTATTTACAAATGTTAATCTTAGAAGATAGATCAGTCCACAAAGAACTTGACCTATAAGTTGAAGACCTTACTTTAGAACTCCAGAAATCATGTAAAAAGCTGAGCATGGTGGCACATGTTGGTAATACTGACACACTTGGCTTCACTATCAAGCTTAACTACTTACAAAGAACTATTATCAATTCTTCATAAAAATTACAGAAATCTAATGAAACAATCATCCAAATTCATTCTATGATGCCAGCATACCCTAACACCGAAATTAAGCAACAATACAATGACAACCTAAAACCTACATAGAATATCTATAATTAATAGATGCAAAAAAAACCCTTCAACAAAATTGTATCACAGAAAATCTAACAGCACATATTAATTTATGTTGAATGAGAAAAGGTGAAATTCATTCTAGGCAGTAATAAAATGTATACAAATCCTTTTAGCAGTGCTAAGGGGAAAGTTCATAGTAATCAGAGCCCTCATAAACAAATTAGAAAAGTCTCATGCAAGCAATTTAAAAGTACACCTGACAACTCTAGAACAAAAACCAACAACAACAACAAAAGAAGCAACCACCACCACAACAACAAAAAGGAGTAGAAGGCAGGCAACCATTAAAATCAGTTAAAATCAATCAGAAATGAAGAAATCAATACAAATAAACACAGATGCTAGTTCTTTGAGAAAATCAACAGGATAGACAAACCGTTATCTAAACTAACCAAAGAATAGAGACAGTATCCAAATTTAAAAAAAAAATCAGAAATGAAAAGGAGATATAACAACAGGCATTGAGGATATTAAAAGAATTATTAGTTCTTACTTCAAAACACTGTACTCCACAAAACTGGATAATCTTAATGAAATGGATGATACATAAACTATTTACCAAAGTTAAATCAGGATCAGATAAACATTTTTAACTGTACCATAATGACTAAGGAAATAGAAGCAGTCATTAAAAGTCTTCCAACCAATAAAAACCCAGGGTCACATGTTTTTTATTACAGAAACCAGTGGAAGAAACCAGAATTTCAAGGAAGAGCTAATATAATACCAATACTCCTCAAACTATTCCACGAAATAGAAAGAGAAGGAATACTACCAAACTCAATCTATGAAGCTATAGTTACCCCATACTTAAACTACACTAAGACTCAACAAAGAAACAGAACTTCAGACCAATTTTTCTTATGAACATGATTCAAAAATACTAAAATACTTGAAACCAAATCTAGGAACACACCAAAAATAAAATATCATCATCCTGATAACATTTTTTTTTCTTTTTTAAAAAAATAACTTGAAAGAATAATGGCACATACTTGTAATTCGAGAGCCCCATAGTTAGAAAGATCACAAGTTCAAAACCAGCCAAAGCTACATATCCAAACTATACTAAAATTCAGCAAAACTGGGAGCTGGTTCTTTGAGAAAATCAACAAGATGGATAAAACCTTAGCCAGACTAACTAGAGGGCACAGAGATAGTATCCAAATTAACAAAATCAGAAATGAAAAAGGGGACATAACAACAGAAAATGAGGAAATTCAAAAAAATCATCAGATCCTACTACAAAAGCCTACACTCAACAAAACTGGAAAATGTGGATGAGATAGACAATTTTCTAGACAGATACCAGGTACCAAGGTTAAATGAGGATCAGATAAGCCAACTAAACAGTCCCATAACCTTTAAAGAAATAGAAGCAGTCATTAAAATCACCCAACCAAAAAACTCTGAAGACCAGATGGTTTTAGTGCAGAATTCTATCAGATCTTCAAAGAAGACCTAACACCAATACTCTTTAAACTATTCCACAAAATATAAACAGAAGAACAATACCCAATTTGTTCTATGAAGCCACAATTATGCTTAAATCTAAACCACACAAAGACCCAAAAAAAGTAAAAGAACTTCAGATCAATTTCACTTATGGATATCGATGCAAAAATACTCAATAAAAATCTTACAAACCAAATCAAAGAACACATCAAAATAATCATCCATCATGATCAAGTAGCCTTCATTACAGGGATGCAGGGATGGCTCAGTATTCAGAAATTCATCAACATAATCCACTGTATAAACAAACTCAAAGGGGGCAAACCCCACATGAACATTTTATTTAGTGCTGAGAAAACACTTGACAAAATTCAATACCGATTTATGATGAAAGTCTTGGATAGATCAGGAATACAAGGTCCATACCTAAACATAGTGAAAGCAATATACAGCAAACAAGTGCCAACATCAAACTAAATGAAGAGAGACTTGAAGCAGTCCCACTAAAATCAGGGATTAGACAAAACTCTTCACTCTTTTCTTATCTACTAAATATAGTATTTGAAGTCCTAACCAGAGCAATTAGACAACAAAAGGAGGTCAAATGGATACAAATTTGAAAGGAAGAATTCAAAATATCACTATTTGTAGATGATTATGATAGTATACTTAAGTGTCCACAAAAATTCCATCAGAGAACTCCTACAGCTGATAAGCAACTTCAGCAAAGTGACAGGATATAAAATTAACTCAAACAAATCAGTAGCCTTCCTCTACATGAAAGATAAACAGTCTGAGAAAGAAATTGGGGAAATGACACTCTTTACAACAGTGACAAATAATATTAAAAAACCTTGGTGTGACTCGAACCAAGCAAGTGAAAAATCAATGACAATAACTTCAAGTCTCTGAAGAAAGAAATCAAAGAAGATCCCAGAAGATGGAAAGATCTCCCATGTTCTTTGGCAGGATTAATATGATAAAAAAAATAGTCATCTTGCTGAAAGCAATCGACAGATTCAATGAAATCCCATCAAAATTCCACCTCAGTTCTTCATAGAGTTAGAAAGAGGAATTTTCAAATTTATTTGGAAAAACAAAAAACCCAAGATAGCAAAAACTGTTGTCAACAATAAATGAACTTCTAGGGGAAATAACCATCCTGACCTCAAGCAGTATTACAGGGCAATAGTGAATAAAAACTGCTTGGTATTGGTACAAACACCAGCAGGTAGATCAGTGGAATAGAATTGAAGACCCAGAAAGGAACCCACACACCTATGGTCACTTGAGCTTTGACAAAGGAGCTAAAACTGCCCAGTGTAAAAAAGACAGCATTTTCAACAAACGGTGTTAGGTCAAATGGCATTCAGCATATAGAGAAACGTAAATCAATCCATTCTTATCTCCTTGTAAAAAGCTCAAGTCTAAGTAGATAAAGGACCTCCACATAAACCCAGATACACTGAAAGTATTAGAAGAGAAAGTGGGGAATACCTCAAACACATGGTCACAGGCGTAACTTTCCTGAACAGAACACCAATGGCTAATGCTCTGTGATCAACAATTGACAATTGAGACCTCATAAAATTGCAAAGCTCTGTAAGGCAAAGGGCACTGTAGTAGGACAAAAAGGCAACCAACAGCTTGGGAAAAGATCTCTACCAACCCTACATCTGATAGAGGACTAATACCCAATATATACAAAGAACTCAAGAAATTAGACTCCAGAGAATCAAATAACCCTATTAAAAATGGGGTGCAGAGCTAAACAGAATTCTCAAATGAGGAGTACTGAATTGCTGAGAACCACCTAAAGAAATGTTCAACATCCTTAGTCATCAGGGAAATGCAAATCAAAACAACCCTGAGATTCCACCTCACTCGAATTAGAATGGCTAAGATCAAAACCTCAGGTGATAGCAGATGCTGACAAAGATGTGAAGAAATGTCCCGCGCAATAATCTCGCCAGCAAGAATGCACGCAGACACAGGGTCCTTCTGCAGCAATTCTTTATTACGATGTGTAGAGGAAAGACCCCAGGCCCCGAAAAGGCACTGTTTAAATACACCCTGGAGCGGCGAGTACATTTCTGATTGACTGCTTGCCCAGAAGTGCATATACGCCCCAGGATGGGCCATGTCTTGGCGCGCATTTTCCCTTGCACAAAGGCAGTAAATCTATAAACTTGTGAGAGCACTGGATGCCAGCGCCATCTCTGCCCACCGCAGCTCTCCACATCTCCCCCTTTTTGTTTTAATAAGAATCACAGGCACTGGCCAATGTCCCCTGTCTTTGGCTAGCTGACGTGAATCCATAACCAGCACCAATGAAAGGTGAGTTCCCTGTCTTAGGCAGCGAGGGTTGCGCACCCATACCTGGCATTCTCTGAATGTGCGCCCCAGGTTGTGGCCACTCGCAAGGCCCATTATGGGGTGGACTCACAGCTAGTGGTGTGCTTCTGGCTTATGGCGTCAACCTATTCCTGTCATTGGGACCAATGGCAGCTGGCCTGAGAAAAATTATGGCAGCTCGACTCATTCTCTCTTGTGCAATGGGACTGAGCCCCAAGAGGTGCAAGAACTGAAGTTCGAGGCTGCTATTCCTTCAGCAACAGGTTCATCCAAACCTGGGGAGATATGTCTTTTGTTTTATTAAGACGGAGCTGCCCTTGGCCTGTCTGGCTCGGTACCAATCATGACTCAAACTCAAGCCCGATCAAGCAAATTCCATCTTGGGGGAATAAGCAATCAAGGACTGATAGTTAAATACAGTCTCCCCTACCCTACCAGGTGCAATGGAAACAAGTCCTCTGGGTGCAAGGGCTAAGGGAGACAGAAAGAGATGCAAACACCTGTCCCTGTGCAATGGAGCCATCTCCCAGGGGTGCAAGGGCTGTTTGCATCAATATTCAGGTACCAGAGCTACACAGACAAGGACCAGCCAGGCCAAGACTCCTCACCAACACAGTGCAATGGGCTGAATCCTTGGGGTGCAACTGCTGAGGGATCTGTTTGCTGGCTATTTCCTTAACATAGACAACCAGACTTCGGGAGATGAACCTTGTTCTAGGGCCGCAAGTGCTTGGGCAATAACTACCTTGTCACGTTTCTGTTGAGCTCTGAGCTTGCAAACCAACCAAAGCATGAACACTAATCTGCAACACAGGGTTATACCAAACAGGCTGACTCCCACCCACTCTTTAAAGAAAGAGAAGGCCGAAGAGATCCAGGAGTAGAGTCCTTCAGTCAGTGAAAGGTCCACATGCGTTGAGTTGATGGCCACCACCGTTGCTCGCAACTTCTCAAGAAGTTCATCAAATCCTTCTGACCATTCTCCTGCTAGGTAACGAGACAATTGTCTGGACAAATTAGCTGCTCGAGTAAAGTTTTCATATTGAACACTAGTAATACAGAGGGCTCCCAGATTTCTTTCACATCCCAATTGTGCCTATTGAAAGAGAATATCTAACCTTTCTTCTACCAAATCTAGGCGCTGATTAACAATCATCAATCCGCCTTTCAATTCAGCACTCATAGAATTATGGATGTTGACCGCCTCTGCCACTGTAGTGGATAGCTGATTTAAAGCTGCATCTGTTTGGACTTTGGTTGCCATAGCAATCCCAGTAGCCATAGCTGCAATGGCACTAATTGATATCGCTGTCACTATGGCTGCAGTTATACCAAAGTCTCTTTTTTGTCTGAATAATGATAGGGTAGAGGGGGTTTCAACAGGAACAGGGACTCATCGTGGCACCCTGGCAACCATGGCACACTTAGCTTGTCCAACAGCCCAACACTGAGACATCATGCATGAATCATTAGTGCAGTTTTCAAATGAGGAATTTGAAAGAATAAACAGGAAGGGGGGAAAGACACACACTGGGGTAGGTGAAAATACCATTTGATTTACAATAATCTTGCTAACTCCAGTAATAAACTGAATAGCATTTGTCAACTGAGGGGCCTGATCTGAACTCTGCTTCACGATAGTTCCATTAATAACTCCCATAAAGGATGCCCTTCCTGCCGCTCCGCCCTGGAGAAAGGCTAGGGAGTTGAGGTCGGTACAACTGCCATTAATCCCACAAAGTAGCCATTTGTGGAAGGGATTCATACTAATGCCCTGTAGAAAAGGGCCCTCTCTCATCACCGCATCAGCTCCAGGATCCACCAACATATTGGGTTAAAAGGAAAAAGTTTCATTGGTATCTGCCCATCGTGTTACTCTGGATTGACAATCAGACCAGGGCAGAACAACTCTCTCATCTTCTTGACTACAAAAGGGGGAGACCTTAGGTTGACGGGGATGCCTCCCATCAGTAAAGTTGGGTGATAAAAAATGTTCCATTTATCTAAATGCCCGGTTGCAAAAAGGACTGTGAGAACTCATTGACATAACTATTATCCTTTTCATTATTATTCTTTTTAGTTGTTAATTTAACCCAGCTTCTCTTGTCATAAAACCACCCCAAGGCTCTCTTCGAGAGAGTTATACAGTTTCCTGTCTCAGTAATCTGAAAGCAGAGAGAGCCCCGTTCAGGCAAGGAGCGATTTTCCCCCAGGAGGGCATGGGTTTTATCATAGGGAAGATAAGGCAACCCCATGGTTTTATTAGTTGTAAGAAATCTTGGAAACACCACAGCATCATGTCTAACAAGTATGGGTTTAGGAAAAGCAGATAATATAGCCCATCGTTGTTCCCCCCATACACTAGGAACCCAAATCTGGAGGATCCAAATTAGGACTGGAAACTTCTGCAGATGAATCCTTCAGGGGGTCATCTTCAGTTGCCACGAGCCTTCGCGTCAGTCGTTCTGGTAGCCAAAATGGATTGTTTTCTTCCTACGGAAAAACACAAACAGCTCCCCTGGATCTTATTAAAATAGGATCCAGGCCTTTCCATTGTCCGGTCAAGACATCCTTCCACTTGACCATCTCTTTTGGCCTGTCAGGCTCTAAACAATGGCGGTCAGCAGCCGAATGGTCCTGACTGTCCAAATTTAAAAAATTAAGAGAAAAGAGTGCTATAGAAATGGTTACTTGTGGCACTAAGGGTAGAGCCTCCTCGACTCCCCATTTTTGTTTTATTAAATAAGATTTTAGAGTGTGATGAGCCCGTTATATGATGTCTTATCTTTGAGGATTGTATGGAAGGCCCATCAGGTAGGTCACCTCCATTTGGTGACAAAATTGTCCAAACTTTTGAGAAGTATAAGCTGGTCCATTATCCGTCTTGAGAATTTTAGGCTTTCCCCAGGCACTCCAGGCCTCAAGGCAATGTTGGATAACATGTGCTGTTTTTTCTCCCGATAAAGGGGAGGCAAAAATGATTCCAGAACAGGTGTCAATAGAAACATGTAAATACTGAAGTCTCCCAAAGGATGGAATATGGGTAACATCCATTTGCCAAATCTGTAATGGTCGAATTCCTCGTGGATTAATTCCCACATGAGGCACGCGTAAAAATTGACAGCAGTTCTGACATTGAGTAACTATATCTCTAGCTTCTTTTCTAGTTTTATCAAACCGACGACGTAATGTCTCTGTTGTCACATGAAATTTTTTATGAAAGTCTTTGGCCAAATCCAATTTTGAGGATAGGGCGATAGCAACCAACTTTGTGGCTCGATCCGCCAGGTAATTTCCATGAGACATTGGACCTGGTAGACCTGAGTGAGCCCTAAAATGTGTAATAAAAACAGGATATCTCCTATTAACCAAAGTAGAATGAATCTTTTGAAAAACTTTTGCAAGCCTGCTAGAGGGCCTAATTAATCCAGCAACTTCCAAGACTTTAACTGCATTTACCACATAAAGGGAATCAGATACAATATTTAAGGGGCCTGGAAAGGTTTCTAAGACTTCCAGTACCACTAAGCATTCCACAATTTGAGGTGAAGTTTCATTATATTGTTTAGATGTAACTCTATCATCAACCACATAAGTGCCTACTCCTGTTTTTGACCCATCCGTATATACCACTACCCCATCTGGGAGTGGTTCTTGAGATAAAATATGTGGGAAAACAACAGCCTGACTCAAGGCAAATTGTAAAATAGGATGCTTAGGATAATGATTATCTATTTGGCCATTAAAGGAAGTGACTAACACCGCCCAAACATCGGAAGTAGCAGTTAATATTTGAACCTGATGTGTAGTATAAGGTACTACCAGAACTTTAGGCTCCCTCCCAAAATGAGTAACAGCTGCTTTTAATCTTCGAAGGGCAAGCTGAGCAATTGCATCTGGATACCACTCAATAATTTTTGCAGGGGATGTATTGGGATGAATCCATAATAAGGTCCCGTCTTGTCATAACACAGCAGTTGGTAAATGTCTGGTTTTAAAGACACACAAATTAAAAGTTTTAGTCTCATCAATGTGTTTTAGCTGGGCCTCCTGTAAGGCATCCTCTACCATTCGCAGGGCATGGCTTGCGGCCGGTGTTAGTGTTCTTGGTGAGGAAATGTGAGAATCTCCTTCCAAAATGTCAAACAAAGGTTTCAATTCAGCAGAGCGAATTTTCAAAAATGGTCTTAACCAATTTATATCACCTAATAATTTTTGAAAATCATTTAAGGTATGTAAATGATCTCTGTGAATTTCTAATTTTTGAGGAACTATTTTCTCAGGGTAAATAACTGTCCCTAAAAAGGAACCAATTTCTGAAATTTGAACTTTCTCTGTGGTAATATGCAGACCCAGCTGTTCTAATGTAGCAATTAATAAAGGGTACGAGTTCTGCACAATGGTCCACTCTTTATGACACATAAGAATATCATCCATAAAATGAATCAAAAGCAGGGAAGGAAATTGTTTCCTAACGGGTTTAAGGGCCATTTGTACATACAGTTGACACACGGTAGGACTATTAGCCATGCCTTGAGGCAAAACTTTCCAATGATATCTCTGATCAGGTTCAAGGTGATTAATAGCAGGTAAGGTGAATGCAAATCTTTGTCTATCTTGTGGGTGTAGGGGAATGGAGAAGAAACAGTCTTTAATATCTATAATTATTATCCTCCATTGCTTAGGTAAAGCAGAGAGCAGAGGTAGGCCTCATTGCACTGAGCCAAACAGCCGCATCTGCGCATTAATGGCTCTTAAATCATGGAGAAGTCTCCATTTTCTTGATTTCTTTTTTATAACAAAAATAGGTGTATTCCAAGGGGAAGTAGAAGGTTCTAAATGGCCATTTTTAACTTGCTCTTCAATTAATTTTGTAGCGGCCTCTAATTTTTCAGAGGATAAGGGCCACTGAGGTACCCACAGGGCCTCCTCTGTAAGCCAGGATATGGGCATAGAGCCCTCAATGGCAACTAGGGAAAACCCAGACCTTGTCTTCTTGTATTACTTTCTTGCAAGATTGGGTTTAATCTTCCTTGTTCTTTCCTGCCAAGGCCTTTTCCTTCCTTATATCCCATCTTTTTCATAATTTCTATGGCTTGTTGTGAATACTCATTAGTCAATGTCAGTCCCAAGTCTTGCAAAATGTCTCTTCTCCAGAGGTTAACAGGGAGAGGAAGTACATAAGGTATAAAGCTTCCGGTCTGGCCCTCTGGTGTCTGTCAAGTCAAGGAGCGTGAACTGACTGCAGGGCTGGCCTCATATCCCAACCCTTGTAAGGAGTGGGATGATTGTGTAATAGGCCACGCCTTAGGCCACCAGTTGGAGGAAATAATATTTTTATCAGCTCCTGTGTCTAAAATTCCTACAAAATTCTTCCCCTCTATCATTAATTGTAAAGTGGGTCTAGTTTTAAGATCCACTACCAAATGAGCAAAGTCAGTTCCTGAAGAACCAAGCCCATTGGCGCCTCTAGGCACCCCGGTTGATGGGAAACAATCATGTAAACTTGGGAGAATAACCAATTGAGCAATCTTATCCCCAGGGGAAATAGAAAATATGCCTTGGGGACAAGAGCAGAGAACTTGAAGTTCTCCTGTATAATCTTGATCTATCACTCCAGGGTGAACTACAAGCCCTTTCAAAGTTAGGGAGGAGTGGCCTAGAATAAAGCCGACACTTCCCTCAGGCAGGGGACCTTTAAAATCAACTGAGACAAGCTGTGTGCCCTCATGTGGTGTTAATAGGAATTGGGAGGTGGAACGGAGGTCCAATCCTGCGGAACTTCTTGTAGTTCTGCAGCTAAAGGTATCTCACGGCTATATGCTTGTATACCGTATTTCTTGGGGCCCTGAGATCTGGGGCTCGGGAACCTGTTTTTTGGTGTATCTTCCTCTCTTCCCGATGGTGGGGGATCATGTTGTATAAGCTTTCTTTGAATATCTCTGACTGAGCGACACTCATTAGCCCAGTGATAACCTTTCCTGCATTTATTGCAAAGTCTCGGTCTTTTCTGCATGCTAGCACGGCACTCTCATTTCAAATGACCCAGTTTGTCACAGTTATAGCATACTTTACGGCTGTCAGGACTTGAGCGGCTCTGGCCCTGTAGGATAGCTGCAGCCAGGCCAGCGTTAGTCAGCGGGCCTCCAAGTCTTCTGTAGACCTTTATCCAATCTGTTAACCCTTTGTTTCTTCTAGGGGTAATTACTGTCTTTCATTCTGGTGAAGCATTTTCATATACTAGCTGTTCTATTAGTGGTTTGACTCGCTCTGGATCTCCAAGAATTCTGTCTGTTGTTTCTGTCATTCTAGCCACGAAGTCTGAGAATTGTTCTTGGGGGGCCTGTAATATTTTTGTTAGGTGTCCCCCAGCCTCTCCTTTCTTTGAGAGGGCTTTCCATGCTTTAATAGCGGCAGTGGAGATCTGGCCGTATGCTCCCCATTCATAGTTTGTCTGATCATTAACATACTGTCCTTTCCCTGTTAGCAAGTCAAACGTCCATTGTCGCTGATTGTCTTCCGCGTTAGCGTTGGCTTTCACCTGCGTCTGAGAAGCGTCATGCCACAAAGCCTTCTACTCCATATATTGTCCCATGTTAGGGAGGGCAACTTTTACTGTATTTTGCCAATCACTTGGAGTCATTGTCATAGCGGCAAATCTCTCTAACTGCATGATTGTGAAATTGGCATCAAACCCATATTTCTGAACTGATTCATCAAGTTCTTTAATAGAAGTATATTCTACCGGTGCGTGGACACGACCTCCCTCTTTAGCTTCAAACACTGGAAAAGCTTGCAGCATTTTTCTTTTATCTTCTTTTGAAAGAAAGGAATCTGAGCAGCACCCGTCGATGTAGGGTGGAGGACGGCCGGGAGCTGCGACGGGGAGTGCTGGCTGGGAAATCAGTGTGGGCGTGGGAGCCGTGCGTGCGCGGTTTCTAATCCTCCCCGCCTCCTTTTGTTCTCGATTCCGCAGCAGCAGCCACTCATCTAGATGGTATCCTTCCGCCTCATGGCGGACTATTTTTTCATCGGAGGAAGTTATCTCCTTCAACTCAGAGCTACCTAATTTCAAATTCTCTAAATCCTTTACCGGATATAGAGGCTTTTCCTTCTTCGTACGTTCCTCTCCCAGGGAAATTTTCGTTCCCTTATCTCTCACTCCCTCGGACTGAACGTCTTTGGGAGGGTCAGTGTTCTTAGGCATGTCTATCTTTTTTTCTTTTTCTTTCTGAGCTCTCTTTTTTTTCCTGAGCTCCTAAGCGCTTATCAAGCTCTGTTTCTGACATGTCGTCTTGTAATTCATCTAACACTCCCTGGCCTGTCACGATAGCCAGGCTGCACCTTTCATCCTGTAAGCACGATCTTATCAGTTTCCACAGTGGCCGCATCCCAGGCTTCAACTTCCCATTCTGTTGTTCCGTAATTAAATCGCTCTCTAGTTTGTCCCAGGAGGTGAGCACCAGCGATCCCGAGCATACATACCAGGGCGCTACGCGATCGATCTCTTTTACAAACCCTTCTAACGTCTTTGCAGAGACTTTCAATTTATGCTGACGCAAGAGCATCTGGAGTGCCGTAATAATCGAGTGCGAAGCCCCCATGGTGCTCTCTTATCTACGAGAGAATCTGACATGGAATCTGGGTGGAATTTAACAAGAAAATTGGTGGAAACAAAACAAAATCAAAAGGAAGAGAATGAACGCTGGCACGAGGATAACAAAGGCCTCTGCAGCGCCTTGTAATTTGGGAGTGAGATGGGAAAAATCAAGGCCAAACATGTCTCTCAGTGCTTACCTCCGTTCTGTAGTTCTGAACCCACCCCGAGAATGGGGGTCTTCCTCGGCGCCAGTGATAGTGAGTTTCCCGGGTTTTCAGCGCCAACTGTCCCGCGCAATAATCTCACCAGCAAGAATGCACACAGACACAGGGTCCTTCTGCAGCAATTCTTTATTACGATGTGTAGAGGAAAGACCCCGGCCCCCGAAAAGGAACCGTTTAAATACACCCTGGAGTGGCGTGTACATTTCTGGTTGGCTGCTTGCCCAGAAGTGCATATACGCCCCGAGATGGGCCGTGACTTGGCGCACATTTTCCCTTACACAAAGACAGTAAATCTATAAACTTGTGAGAGCACTGGATGCCAGCGCCATCTCTGCCCACCACGGCTCTCCACAAAGAAAGAGGCACACTCCTCCATTGTTGATGGGATTGAAAGCTGATACAACTACTCTGGAAATCAATCTGGCTATTCCCCAGAAAATTAGACATAATACTACCTGAAGATCCAGCTGTATCACTCCTGGGCATATAGTCAAAAGAAACTCCAACATGTAACAAGGACACATGCTCCACTATGTATATGTATATGTATAGCATATATGTATATGTATAGCAGCCTTATTTATAATAGCTAGAAGCTGGAAAGAGCCCAGATGTTCTTCAACAGAGGAATGGATACAGAAAATGTGGTACATTTATGCAATGGAGTACTACTCATCTATTAAAAACAATGAATTCATAAAATTATTAGGCAAATGGCTGGAAGGAGAAAATGTCATTCTGAGTGAGGTAACCCAGTCATAAAAGAACACACATAGTATGTACTTATTGATAAGTGGATGTTAGCCTAAACCTGGGAACACCCAATTCCATACACATACCAGGTAAAGCTCAAGAATAAGGAAGAACAAAGTGTGGAATCTTCAATTCTTCTTAGAAGAACAAAATACTCATGGAAGGAAATAGAGACAAAGCGTGGAGCAGAGAAGAAGGAAAGACTGCTCCACCTGGTGATCCATCCCATATACAGATGCCAAACCCAGACATTGTTGCGGATGCCAAGAAGTGCTTGCTGACAGGAGCCTGATGTAGCTGTCTCCTTAGAAGCTCTGCCAGGGCCTGGCAAATATAGAGGCAGATGGTAGCACTCAACTATTTGACTGAGCACAGAGTCCTCAATGGAGACAATAGAGAAAGGACTGAAGGAGCTCAAGGAGTTTGAAACCCCATAGGAATAACAACAATACCAACCAACCAGACCCCCAGATCTCCCAGGAACTAAACCACCAACCAAAGAGTACACACAACCAAAAAGTATACAACCAGAGTACATACAACCAGAGTCCCATGGCTCCAGCCGCATATGTAGGAGAGGATTGCCCTGTTGGACATCTATGGAAAGAGAGGCCCTTGGTCCTACAAAGGCTTGATTCCCCAGTGTAGGGGAATGCCAGGGCAGGGAGGCAGGAGCAGATGAACAGAAGGGTAAACACTCTCATAGAAGCAGGGGGAGGGAAGCTGGAATAGGGGGTTTCTGGAGGGGAAACCTGTAAATTAAAGGGTAAATCATACAAAGATTCTATGTAGTTTTATCATTCATGTGATTCAAACATATTTTCTATCTAAAACTAGAAAATTGATCCTTGAATTCGACATGAAAGGATGCTATACATGTGGTTCAGCTAATTATACCATTGAATATAAATAGATAAAATATCCAATAAGAACAAGGTAAAAAAGAAAAAAACAAATAGAACTTAGTAGAGACAGTGAGTAGAATGGTGATTTCTATAGTCTGGGAAGAGGAAGTTGAAGATCAAAAGGCAGAATGATTCAGTCAGTTTGAAATATATGCTGAGGAATTCTGTGTTCATGTTGTACATGTGTAATAATACATGATGTATTAGTAACCTATTATAATATTTTGTTGTTTTTAAAATAGTAGATTTCATTTTAAATACACTTAAAAAACATTGAAAAAGAAGTGCTTACATGTATCTTTGTACAAAGAGAATGTTATTATTTATTAAAGTAGCATGTTTTCTTCATAATGATCTTTGCTGATCAATGTCATAGTTTTTTCTTTATTCTATGATACCATTACTCTTTTTACAAAAAGTACTTTTCAAAGATTCTATGTAGTTTTATCATTCTTGTAATTCAAACATATTTTCTATCTAAAACTAGAAAATTGATCCTTGAATTCGACATGAAAGGATGCTATACATATGGTTCAGCTAACTTGGTTGTTATTTTCTTTTTTAATGACTATTCATGAAATGTATTCACAAAGAAAAAAATATACAATATACCTTTCACTGGATTATACATTCTGAATTTTTTCCCAGTCTATTTTTATACCATTTTAATTACATGCAAGTATTAAGGTCAGTTCTAGGTTGAGGAACTAGCAATAAAATAGATGCAAATAGTCAAGGAACAAGCAAGACAATAAACACAAATAGTCAAAGAACAAGCAAAGCAATAAACAAAATCCCATGATTACTCTCATTATCACTGTTTCTAAATGCTTCTCAGGTTGATCAAAATATCTGAGTCAACTTCCCTGTCCTAGCCCAAAGTCATTTTCATGCCTGAAGCCTACTTATTTGTTCTAGTCTAAGATTTAGATTCGTGCCTGAAATTACTTCTTGGTTCTAGCCTAATGTCAGATTAATATCTCGTAACATTAGTAAGAAATTAGTAAGGAATTACTGGCAAATAAAGTGTGCATGTGTTAAATCTTCACAACCTTATGCTTTAAATCATATATACATTAAGTAATGGTCATAACTATGAAGATAATTAATATTCCTCTCATTTTCTAGATATCATTTTTCTTTTGTTTTAGTTGCTACAAAAATTCTTAAGATCAGCTGTTTAATAATGACCAAGCCTGTATTGGTTATAATTTGTGGTCCAGAATCTGGAAATAGTAAAAAATAATTTTTGGAGCTATGTTAAATCTTTAGCTATAGACAAAAGTATGTGTGTATGTGTGTGTGCATGCGCACGTGCACACACACACACACACACACACATTTCTTATGTTTTTCATTGTTTTTATTCTGACTTGTTTTTATTGATTTTTTTCATTTTTCTTATTTTGCATTTTTTTAAATTGGCTACTTATTTATTTACATTTAAAATGTTATTTCCCCCTTCTTGGTTTCCCCTCTGCAAACCCCCTATCCCATTGCCCATCCTTCTGCTTCTATGAGGGGGCTTTCCCACCCACCCACCTACTCCTACCACACAGCCTAACATTCCCCTACACTGGGGCATCAAGCCTTCACAGGACCAAGGGCCTCCCTCCTATTGATGCCAGATAAGACAATCATCTGCTACATAAGAAGTTGGAACCATAGGTCCTTCCATGTGTACTCTTTGGTTAGTGGTTTAGTCCCTGGAAGCTCTGGGAATAGGGAGTGTCGGGTTGTTTGATATTGTTTTTCTACCTATGGCGTGGCAAACCTCATAAGCTCCTTCAGTCCTTCCCCTAACTCCTCCATTAGGGTCCCCATGCTCAGTCTGATGGTTGACTGCGAGCATCCACCTCTGTATTGGTCAGGCTCTGGAAAGACCTCTCAAGGGACAGCTATACCAGGCTCCTGTCAGCAAGCTCTCCTTGGCATCAGCAATAATGTCTGGGTTTTGTGTCTGCAGATACCAAGGTGGGGCATTCTCTGGAGGCCTTTTCTTCAGTCTCTGCTCTACTCTTTGTGCCTGTATCTACTTTGAACAGGAGCAATTCTGAGTTAATATTTTTGAGATATGTGGGTGGTCCCATCCCTCATTCAGAGGCCATGCCTAACCTCTGGTTATAGTCTCTACAGGTTCTATCTCCCCTCTGCTGGGTATTTCAACTAATGTCATCCCTGTTGGGTCCTGGGAGCTTCTTGCTTTCCTGGCATCTGAAATTTTCTAGTGGCTACCCAAGTTCCCCCTCTCCTACAGCAATACACCTCTGTTCAATTTCCTGGCCTTCTGTACTTCTCCTTTGTCTCGTCCAACACCTGATCCTGCCCCCCTTTTTACCTCCCCCTATTCTCTGTCTCCTATGTCCTTCCCTCCCTCTACATCCTGTGATAATTTTGTTCCCCCTTCTAAGTCGGACTGAAGTAGCCACACTTTGGTCTTCCTTCTTAAGCTTCATATGGGTTGTGAGTATTTCAAGCTTCTAGGTTAATATCCACTTATCAGTGAGTACATACCATGTATGTTCTTTTGTGACTGGGTTACCTCACTCAGGATGATATTTTCTACTTCTATTCATTTGTCTGCGAATTTTATGAAGTCATTTTTTAAATAGCTGAGTAGTACTCAATTGTGTAAATATACCACATTTTCTTATCTATTCCTATGTTGAAGGACATCTAGGATATTTCCAGTTTCTGGCTATTATAAAAAAGGCTGCTATGAACATAGTGGAGCATGTGTCCTTATTACATGTTGGAGCTTCTTCTGGGTATGTGCCCAGGAGTGGTATAGCTTGGTCCTCAGATATTACTACGTCCAATTTTCTGAGGAACCACCAGAATTATTTCCCGAGTGGTTGTATCAGTTTGCTAATCCCACCAGCAAAGAAGGGAGAAGAAATTATTTTCAATGAAACAGAAAAGTTAAGTGAATAGAATATTTTGTGAAGTAATAAAGCATAAAATGTAAGTATATAAAAATGATAATGATGGTTTTGTGTGGGTGGATTAGTATAAATCCATCAGCCATATTTATTTATTTATTTATTTAGTTGTATTTTTATTTTCTATTAAGAAATTCTATTAAGAAATTATTTTGAATCATTTATATTGTTCATGTTTCAAAGGACCTACAATGAACTTCAGATCTAGGAAATGTTCCCTTCTACAATGATTCTACAATTCAATGCTCATTCTAGATTACAGACCATGTTCATGATAATAGAACTGATTTAATGAAACTTAGATGATAAAACAATTAATATATTTTTGGTTTTGATATTAAATAGTCAAATACAGAATGATGTGAGTTCAAATGGTGTTTAATTCAAAACAGCAGCTGGTATATATTCAAGACTAAGGAAGAAATCAGTTTTTTTTTAAGAAGCCATATTAGGATGTAGCCTTAGAGATTGTGGTGGTTTGAATATGCTTGGCCCTGGGAGTGACACAATTTTGAAGTGTGGCCTTGTTGGAGTAGGTGTGGCCTTATTGCCCGAAGACATACATCAAATGCCCATCCTGTGTCCAAGTGTGACATGGTCTGTGGCAGCAGGATTCCTCCTTCTCCAAGGGTTTCTATCCTGCATTTTCATGAGCCATTCATTACTTGGGGATCCTGAGAGACATTTCTGTTTATCTCTTGTTCAATCCAAAAGGCAACTTTATCCACGTAGGAACAGCCTCTATATCTTGTTGATTCCGTTGTTTAAGATCACAATTGCTAATTTAAAACTATCTGCTTCTTAGCTATCAGCTAAGAGATATGCAGAAAAAATATTAAAAGAACAGATTGGCCTGACGTGAACTGAAATGTGTGGGAAATGGAGGAGTTAATTCTACAGCGAAAGTGTCATGTGTGCAGCCATGACAATGTAACGAGGCTTTGAATTTTTAATGTTCTTCACAGATTCACACTGAGGAATGACATTAAATCATATCATGATTAGTACCTCACATAAATTTAAATTATTTGCATGATTTCTGACTGTGATTTGATCAGACTGGCAGGACAATCAATTAGAGAGAAAACTGATAGGTAAAGCAAAGCTTATTGTTCCTTTTCCTTTGTAGATTCAGGGCTCTGGTGAATAAGGAATGTCTGTGAGTGGGATACTCACTCTGAAGTGATTCCAGAAGAGCAAGTACAGTCAGGACAGAGAAAAACTGGTTCCATTGGAATGAGTATGGCTAGTATGTCATTCCCCTAATAGGCTTTTCAGATTGAAGCCTTGAAACAAGAAAGAAGTCTATTAAGACTATTATGCAAAAATTCAACACATCCTGCTTCAATCTCTCACTAGACACCATACCAGAATACTCAGTAATTTTGTGACAGCTTGAGAGTAAGATTGCATATCATGGAATTTTTTGCCTTCTGCTCCCAACTCTAATAGTTTGCCTTTTCAGTTTTAACCTGATATTATTTTGTTTTACTTGGTGGTCATCTGCTGAGTCAATGTTGGATGTCATCCATGCTAGTGACCCATGCCAATCCCCTTCTAGCTACATGGTCATCATTATATCATTCACACAGGGCAGTTTACCTACATGATACATCCCTAAGCTACACACAGGTAGATCTCCCTTAAAGCAACAGAACTCTACAAAGTAATTCTAGAACAATATACTCCATGCAGAAGAATTTGAAAGCCATGTTTAAATTACATAAATAACATTTAAAAAATGTACTTTCACTTACGTTTTCAGAGTTTGCATGAAGAATATTACCTTAAAGTTTCACTCTGAAGTTTTACCATATGCTACTATGTTTTAAAGAACAGTACTTTTTCTAAGGAATCAAGCTGTCTATAACCAGATTTCTGAAATCCTTGAAGCAGGAAAATGGTTTGAACATTTTTATACTAAAAAAAAAAAATCTGATTCAGCTAAAGCACTGATGAGGTCTTGAATTTGCTTTTTAAAGTAACAACATACCTGAAAAAAAAAAACTAATGAAGCTATGTAAGACTGTCATTTAAACTTTCTAGAAAATGTTTGACAGTATTAAGTAGTACAAAAAAAATTAAGACTGCCAATATCTGTCTTATAATAATATATGTGTGTGAAATATAATCAGCTGAGATATAGATCAAATAGATGTTCAGAGTATTCACAGAGAGCAATAATAGAAACTGCATTCCTATAATGTGTGTTCAAATGTGAATATAAACTTAGAGATAAGAGTTTGCAGCAATAATCAACATGAAGTGACTTTGGATTGTGTCATCATAGAATAATAAATGGTATTTTTAAGAGAAGCAAAAGGGAAATTACAAAAAGGAGATGAGACATATAATGGAATATAAAACCTGGGATGGTGACAGAGATTAGAAAGATGAAGGTACAACCAAGACATATCAGCCAGGGCCAAGAGAAGCTGGGAGCTAGGAGAAACCAGCAATTGCTAACATGCACTTTAGAATTATGACAGAATAGATGGTCTCATACTACTATCCAGTTATAACTTGCCTATTTAAGGAAAATGATTGAAATCTTTGATTTGTGGGTGATAAGTTAGTTACATAGAAACAATGATATCTGATGCATTGTGTATAGCATAGTGACTGAAGACACAGCTCTTCACTGCTCATTTCAGGAAAGCAAGGGAAAGGTCTGAGAAACCTAAAAGTCTGAGAACATATACCACAGTACAGTGATATATGTTCAGAAGATAGATATGTTAGATTGACTCAAATATTATACAACATACATGTGGGTCTAAATCTCTTGTGGCACTCCATATACAATGTATTTTCTATATTGGTTAAAAATAAATTATTTAATACTAAAGATGATAAAACACAATCATTTGCATGAATGTAAGTGTGTAAGTGAATACAGACATAGGTTCATCAATACTTGTGTTCATACATGTGTGTTCATGCATGTATATGTTTTTTTTTTTTTTTTGTGAAACAAGGTCTCACTAAGTAGCCTTGGGAGGGCTGGAACTTACTGCAGAAACCAGATGGGCCTCAAACTAACAGCAATCCTCTCACATCTGCCTATAAATCCTGGTATTAAAGGCATGCACAACCACACCTAGTTTAAAATATCAATATCTATTGCTATCTAATCTCCATTGATGATAATCTTTATTAATGATAGATAGATAGAAAGCTATAGATGATATCAATAGAGATTAGATAGATATAGGTAGATTGTTAAAACGCCATTTGTAGGGTTTTTAAATGAATTTCAGCAGGTAGAGATGGAAAGCATTCTGTGCATTAAACGGAGCAATTATGAATCTCTTTTACCCCTTAAATAAACTATTTTGGATATTGGAAGTTTGTGGAATTAGAAAATTTCAGATCTCTTGTATTTTTTGTACACAGTGGTCTACATCTTTTTAATTTCTAAATTTTACTTTTCTTTTTCTAAACCCAGGCCCTTACACAAGCAAGGATTCTATCATTGAGCCACATATGCAGCATCCATAAATTTATTTACTTCATAGATATTTGCTTACATATTTCTGATTATTAAAACATTTCTGTCTGCAAAATGACACCAATGTTCTTGTATTGAAAAATCACACAATGCAAAATACAGTATCTTATGTAAGTCATAAAAAACAGTTAGAAATGCTCAGCTTATAGGTCTGGCAGGTTGTGCAGAAGGCCTGAAGGGGGAAGAAAATCCACCAGATTAGACCCTGGAGAAACAGGTGGGCAGTATGGCTGGTGGAGATAATTAACGTCTAGCACATGGGTATGAACTGAGGTATTAAAAGAAGATGAGATGTTAAAAATATTTCCAAAATGACTAGCCTGGGTGTGGGTGTGAATGCTTATCTCTATAATAAATGTAGGTCATTAGTACATTTCAGTACCCATGACAGCAGATTCACAAAGTGCACTGAGTTGTAATACATTGAGGAAAGGGCTTTGCACACTTTTATGGAAAATTGGATAATGAAAAATCTAATATAAACAAAGGAAAATGATGGGGTATTCTTTTTCTAGCTAGGTTTCCATGGAAACATCTATGTCTACTGGCCCTCACTGGCTACTGTTTTTCTCATGATATTTCCATGATTCCAAGATAAGAAGTTCATCTGAAATAAAGTAGGACTGGCAATTCACCTTCAATGACACATGTGCACTGTACACAGCTCTATGTGCAACTTCTGAAATGTGAATATGTATTTACCAGTAAAATAACCAAAATTTTGAGCAAAAATAAAAAATAAAGAGTCTGCTAGCTCATAGTGAGAAAATAAATAGAGCTGCATCTTAGACTAATCATTGCAGTTCTGTTTCTGAAAACAACAAAATGTAACTCACCAATAATTTATTAATTTGTTATTGATATAAAAAGGTTTCAGAAATTAAAACTAATGATGCAGATATTTATTATTTGCCGTGAAATGATCTATGCAATATGTTAAGAGGAAAATGTAGTTTTCTATACATACCATTAAGGTACCACATCTTTGAGCATATGTGTAAGCATACTTGCATAAAATACATGTGTGTTTCTATGTAAGGCCTCTTTCATAATATATATATATATTACACACATATACATAATATTATATACATAATACACACACATATATATATATATATGTGTGTGTGTGTGTGTGTGTGTGTGTATAATTTACATGCATATGATATAAATGCATATAGTACCATGAGACATAATGTTCAAAAAATTCATCTCATTTAACAGAACATTTTCTGAAGGCAAGATTAGTATTTCCATTAAAATTTGTGTTATAAAATGATCATTGTATACTCTGTTTATTTAATTTGCATAACATTGTGTATTTTAGAGTGAAATATATTCTTAACATACATATTCATCTATAGTTTTCATTTTATGTTATTGTTTTTTTAAATAATCATTAGGCTAAATTATTCCAACATCTTTCCTAATACTGACCTATCAAACAACAAGGTTATAGCCAGAGTGTTAATTCAAATTTTCCTGAGGCTCTGAGCAGTTCAGCATAAATAGGGGCAGAAAAAAAAAACTCAAAAATAAAACAAAACAAAAAAATTCCACCTTCTTCTATGACTTGTAATGAAGATTTATATAAAATACTTGGTATGCTAATTAGCTGATAAACGGCAACACTATAATTTTTATATCAGGAATGAATGCCGATACATGTTTTGAAGCATGGTTCTTTATCTTTACAATGCATTTGATTTTTCCAATCCTGTTCTTTGTTTAAGTATGTCTGTCAAACTGTTGTAGGTTCTTACTGAGGGTTCAGAATATGAGTATTGTGTTTACATAACAAGATTACAAGTATAGTTTCTAAATTCTAGAGAAACTTAAATAATAAATGCAATATAACTTTCATATTGTATTTTAATCCCTCCTACCATCAGGTTTTTCTGGAGAAATTTGTTTGCCAATTTAATAGCTACTCTGGCTTTCTGCACCTGTATTTGAATATATTCTAATAATATGTGTTTTGGGAACATATCCATTTCACTCTGAATTTCAGTATTCTTTGTAGAAGTGGCCAAAATAATATCCTCTGGTATCAGCTGTATAATTTCAAGTTCTGGTTCTCCACTATCAATAACATAATTGGGAGCAAGTTGGTTGAATTCCAGAATATTTTGTCTTGATATCTTTTTAATGATAATTTAAGAATATAATCACTTGTCACATTGACTAAGTGTAAATTTTTATTAGTGATTATAGTCTTTACTATCATGTCTTAGTATTTTAACTTACATATATTACCCACTCTCTTCATTATAAATATTGTGTGTTTGTACTCTTTTTTACATGGTAGAAAGGTTAAATTTTTCTGTCTTGTTTTTTTCATTAAAACAGAGGAACCAAGGTGGGTTGATGAGTTGAAGTTTACATTTGATCATAGATACAACTATAAGAACTGACTTTAGACTGAATGTCGAAGGATATAAGGCATGAAGGAATTGTTGAGCCTGAAAATGTGGGAGATCAACTCAGTGGATTCAACACTTTAATAATGTCAATATAGTGCTGGATGTAACAGGCTCAGTGGAGAAATGGAAAAGATAGTAGACACTCCTGAAATTAGTTTTAACAATTAATTTAAATTTAATCAATACAATAAGTAAGATTTCATATATTGATGAGAAAATGTGATATTTTGAAATACTGAATAACACCTAATTCAGGTCAAACTTATCTACATCTTCAACCATTTTTCCTATCTTGTAGACTGCTTTTTCTTTCTTCTTTTATTATTTAATCTTTTGTTAGAGTCCAGTCTTTATCCCTCTCCTGGTCAGCCCTCTGACTGTTTCACATTTCATGCACCATCCCCAACTCCTGCCCCATCTCCAACAGGATGTCCCCACCTCCCAACCCCACCCCAGAGAGACTTTCCCACTCCCTGGGGACTCAAGTATCTTGAGGGTTAGATGCATCTTCTCTGACTGACCCAGACACCACAGTCCTCTGCTGTATATGTGTTGGGGACATCGTATCAGCTGGTGTATGCTGCCTGGTTGGTGGCTCATTATTTGAGAGATCCCAGGGGTTCAGGTTAGTTGAGACTGCTGGTCTTCCTATAGGGTAGCCATCCTCCTCAGCTTCTTCCAGCTTTTCCTTAATTCAACCACTGGGGTCACCAGCTTCTGTCCATTGGTTGGCTCTTTCAGCTGCTTCTTGGACCTTTCTGAGGGCAATCATGCTAGGCTCCTGTTTGTAAGCACACCAGAGTATCAATAATAATATAAGGCCTTGGGGCCTCCCCTTGAGCTGGATCCCAATTTGGGCCTGTCACTAAACATCCTTTCCTCCAGGCTCTTTTCCATTTTTTGACCCTCCAGTTCTTTCAGAAAGAAACAATTCTGGGTCAGAGCTTTTGATTATGGGATGGCAACCCCATCTCTCCACTTGATGTTGTCTTTCTACTAGAGGTTCCCTCTCCCCACTGTTAAGACATTTCATCTAAAGTTCCTCTTTTTGAGTCCTGAGAGTCTCTCACCTCCCAGGTCTCTGGTACATTCTAGAGGGACCCCCTACCTTCTAAATCCTGAGGTTGACCATTTCTTTCTGCTGGCCTTCAGGGCTTCAGTCCTGTCCCCCTACCCCAATATACCTGTTCATGTTTCCCTCTTCCCTTCTCTGTCCCCTTTCCCACCAAGGTCCCTCCCTCCTCACCCCACCCCTGTGATTTCTTTCTTCTTCCTCTATAGTGGAATTGAGGCATCCTCCCTTGAGTCCTTCCACTTGTTAACCTTCTTAAGTTCTGGTGATTGTATCCTGGGTATTCTGTACTTTTTTGGTTAATATCCACTTGTTAGTGAGTATATATTATGCATGTCATTTTGAGTCTGAGTTACATCACACAGGATGATGTTTTTCTAGTTCTATTAATTTGCCTGCAAAACTCAGGATGTCCTCATTTTTAATAGCTGAGTAGTATTCCGTTATGTAATGAACCACATTTTCTGTATCCATTCTTCTGTTGTGGAACATCTGGGTAGTTTCCAGCTTCTGACTATCACAAATAAGACCACTAAGAACATAGTGGAACATGTGCCCCTGTGGCATGGTGGGGCATGTCAAATATATGAAGTATTATGTTTACCTACCTTTACATCACATTATACTAGCATACTAGAACTTCTCACTCCAATCACACTGTAACTTAGAACACCGTGGTCATACATTATGCATCCCTTCCTTCCAGCTACTTCCCTAACATCTAGTTAGGTTCCCCTAACCCCACCATTCAACTCTTAGTTCCTATAAAGCCACATTTAACATTTCTGTGTACGAACAAAACTGCACATTTGTTTCTGAGCTTGGCATATTTTACTTAACACATCTATCTCTGGTTGTGTTATTGCACACAACAAGTTAATGTCTCATTGTGTACATGCATCACACTGTATCCATTCATCAGTACGTAAATACTGTTGTTTCACTTCCTGTTGTTGTGAATTACCTACTAAGAACATAAGAATGTCTTCTGAACAAGATTATTTCAGTTCCCTTGGATAAATACCCAGGACTGGGCTTCATGAATCAAACAGTAGTTCTAATTTTTAATTTAAGAATTATATTTCCATAATAGTTATGTGTCATTTTTATCATGTCACAAGAGGGTTCCCTTGAAAACAGTTTTAATGAGAGATATAAACATTGTTTGTTTGGATAGTTAATCTTTAATGATAGAAGATAAGGCATTGTATATTATTAGCATAAAAGAATCAATTACAACGGACTCTAGTGTATTTTTAGAGAGAAAATGATCTCACAATGTGTTAAAATTGTATAATTGAAAGTTCATTTAACATACATTTAATGTATTTTTCAATTTTTTTCAGTTTTCTTCATTTATATCCTGAACTTTAGCCCCCTTTTTCATGATTTGTATCATCTCATCTCCTCCTCCTCCTCTTCTTACACTTCCTCCTCCTCTTCCCTCCTTCTGTCTTTCTCTCAGCTTTCTTTGCAAAAAGTCCCCATTATACTTCAAGTATTTTCCTTTAGATTATTCACTGAGTTTAATCAGAATCTGTTGCCTGATGTTGATAAGAGACTATTTACTGGAGACAGAGAAACTTGTCATTTGCTTATCACTGAGCAATGGCATCACTTGCCACAATGAGTTAACTCCCAATAATCACTCAGGGAGACATAGGCCATATAGGTTCCTCTGTGCATGTTCATGGGGCCAAGTTTGTACAAGTCTAGTCTAGATAATCATAGCATCAGTGAGATTATGAGTGCAATGACTTTGCCATATCCAGAAGACTTCTATGTGCCGTACATCATCCTACCCTAGGTTCTTGCATTATGTCTATCTCTTTGTCTGTAATGGTTCCTGAGTCTCAAAGGAGGTCATAGCTGTCCCATTTGGGACTAAGCACCCCAACATCACTAATTTTCAGCACTTTAATCAGTTGTGAGTTTTTATATTAACCATTTTTCTCTGTAGTAAGAAGCTTCTCTGAAGAAGGAAAGGTACCTTATATGGGTATAAACATGAGTATGTAGAAGGTGGTTTAATAGCATAACTATTAATAATAACAATAGCAATAACAACAACAATAACAATTGGTTCCCTGTTAGGGCCTATGACCTGTCCAGCCTTTAACTTTTGACTGGCTTCATAAAACAAGGCAAGAAAATCAAGTAACATCAGAAAGCTATTACTCACCCCTTTAATAGTCATGTCACTCTTGCAGTAGTAGGCCTACCCTTCCCATCTTTTAGATATTATTTTAGCTAACAGGATTCTATCTAGGTAAGAGTGATTATGACTTTCCTTCCACATCAGCATGCACAGAAACTTTCAGCAGTATGAAAGCTAGCCAGTAGGGAGAAACCTCCCACTTCCGGCTCAATTTGGTTTAATTCCCTATGACCTGTGACCAAAGTGAGCAGTGTGTTCTGCAATAGCTGTTCTGCAAAAGTTTCATAAATTATAGGCCCAATATCTTATATTTGTAAGATTGTCTCGTACCCCAAAGACTGGGGAATAATGGACTATATCACTGTTCAGAAATTTTTGCCTGTTCTGATTGCATACTCTTTATTAAAGAATCACAGGACACTAACAACTGAAGGAATTTGATAACTATGATTTCTAGCAAAGAATATATAAGAAGTGTCTGCATCCAAAAGCACTTTTCTTCAGTGTGCAATAGAAATGCTATGAAATAATCAGTAGGTTTATTTTCTTGCACTTGAACATACTCCTAAGAACACAGCTGTGGTTTGCTCTGATTCAATTAATTTATGGTGAGAGCGGATGTAAACATAAGGTCAGATTTAATGCAATTCACTTGTCCTCTGTAGTTAAAGTTGTAATCATTTAGTAGGAACTCCAAGAATACATGAAAAAATGAGATTTGGAGATATGACCAATGAGTACAATTAGTAATTATCATTGTCTAATTGATATTGTATGAACACCTTTTAAAAATATTTACCATGGGTCTGGAGAAATGCTTCAGTGATTAAGAAGGCATACTTTCTTGGCAAAGATCTTGGATTTGGTTCATGTTAGAATGCTCACAACCATCTGTAATCCCAGTCCAAGGGGATTTAATACCTCCAAGGGCTCAACTCTCTCTCTCTCTCT